>NC_092713.1:197597400-197899632 GCF_047496885.1 Scyliorhinus torazame | reverse complement strand
CTCTCCAAGGCATGCACCATTCTGACTTCAAAATATATTGCCGTTCCCTCACTGTTGCTGAATCAAAATCCCAGAACTCCCTCATGGACTGTAACAGTTCAAGAATGTGGCTCACCATTGACTTCTCAAGGGTAATTAGGGATGGGAAAGTAATACTAACTTTTTTGGTGATGCTGACAGCCCATGAACAAAAGAAAAAAAGCATACTTGAAATGAATGCCACATATCCACTTAAAGGGGAGCTAAATAGAGAATGAAAGAGAAAAGAAAAGAAGGATATGCCTAGATGAAGATGGTGGGAGAAGGCTTGTTTGGAGCATAACCGTTGAGACTGCATGGTCTGTTTCTGTGCAGCAGATTCTATGTACTCTACACTGGTGGGATTATGTGAAAATGTTGTCTCACAAAATATTGCTTTAAATCACTGCCCCTTTCACTTCTTAGAGGTGTTACGCTTAGGCCAAAGTGTCACTCAGGGGATGAGTCTCATCTTTCTCCGATTTTCATTGAGGATAGAAATGGAACAGGACTCATGTTACTTTCTGCTCCCTCTGAAGGAAAAACAGTCCTCATTTTGACACTAAAAGACTTTTGTCGGATGAATGGTTTTTGAGCATCTTGAGAATGAGGTAGTCAGTAATGAACATATCAGGGACAACTGTGTACTGCAACTGACTTATAAGAGGTGCAGACTGGGGGCAGTAAAAGCTCTCCCTTTGGTAAAGTCCAGGAAATATCGAGTGATTTATTGTATAGCACTGGCTTTACTCTTTTTAATCATCACATGTAAGAGGCATTTGAAAGGTCACTTGGGGAGAAGGGAGTAAGCTACAACTAGTGACAACGCAGGAGCCCCAAGGTTTGTAAGTCCCAGCTGGACTCAAACATGGGAAAATGGCTTGGGATTGATTTTTTTTCGAGACTGAAAGAGGGGGCAGGATTCTACGTTCACCCAGCCGCGTGTTTCTCAGCAGCGCTCCGTTCGCTGGTGGCAGAATTCTCTGCTCCCGCTGCTTGTCAAGGGGATTTCCCATTGAAGCCACCCCATGCCACCAGGAAATGTACGAGTGGGGGTGCGCTGCCTGCGGAACCAGATAATCGCAATGGCTGGAGAATTCCAGCTGGGATGTTAATGTGCTCCTCTGCTCACTCCCTGGTGGGATGGTGGAGGCATGGCACATGCTTTTCACAGAGGTGTCAGCCATCTTCCAGGTTGTGGAAGTCACAATCCCTTCAGTGGTGAGTTGCTTTTTATCTCTGAACACTCAGTTATTTTGACGTTGAGTATGAATGCCACCTCCGCCCAGGCATGGCGAACGGCGGCGCCTGAGGACCTTCCTCCCGGGCAAGGGTACAACATCATCCGCCTCTCCTCCACGGTGTCCAGGAGGGTCTCCAGCTCAGCGTCACAGAAGCGCGGCGCTGCTCTCTTTCCAGCCATGTTGGTTGTGACCGCGTGTGTGTGTGGGGGGGGGGAGAATCTCTTAAGTGCAGCTGCAGCTGTGCGGCAATCATAGAACCGGCGAATCCCCGCCGTTCCGCGTGCAAAGTGTGGCGTTCCCTGTGACGCCCGTGCTAGCCCCTTTGGAGTGGCTGAATACTTTCACCTGTCGCGCTGTTTTTGCCATCGTAAAAGTCCGCACTTTTCATGACGGCATCAGCACTTAGTGTCAGAAAGGGAGAATCCAGCCCGCTGTCTTTACTGTCAATGGGATCACAGCGAAGACGGCAATAAAATTACAAGCACACTTGTCAGATCAGTTCCCAAAGAGGCTGGAAGTAAATTTAATGACTGAAATTGCCCAATTATTGGATCTTGCACCAGGCATTTTGCCATTGACGGATAAAAAAAAACCTTTGCCCTCCCTGCTCAGTGGGAAGGCTGCTACTTGAATGCAGCAGCAGGGGAGGCAGGCCCTGCAATTAGGTCAAGGATGTGTGGTGGGGGTGGAGTCATTGTTAGTAGGTCTGCACCACAGCAATTAATACGTTTTTTTCAGCCTTCAGTCGGCTCCTGCATGCCTGCACACCTCAGCAACGGCCATTGCATCTGGTGGCGCTACTGGGCTGCCGGTCCTGATTGGACTGGAAACTCGAGGCGGGCGGGGGTGGGCGACTTTGCTGAATAAGATGGTAACATTGGTTGTTCATCCTGTCTAAGTGCTGCAGGCATTCTGGGAAACCAGCAAAAACAAGTGGGGAATCCACCACTTCTCCAGGAAATGTTACGATCCCAGTTGATATTATACCTTGGTGGGTAGATCACAGAATGGAACCCTGGCTCAACTGGCTGCAATCTTTATTTTTATCATATATGGAGGAACAGAGTGACAGGACCGCAGATTAGTTCTGACAGCAAGAAAAAAACATTTGCTGAACATGGAAAAATTGTATTATACCACAACACTCTTTATTACCCCTTAGTTTAACAAATACCCACAGATTTAAAGATTTACATTGATTAAAAAGTACATTGTGGGCTACAATGGTCTCATTAACACAAAAATTCCCTTTTAAGCACACAAGGTGACTGTGCTAAGACACACTCCTCCATGAATCCAAATGAATACCTGTGGATTTTGCCTCAAAATCCCCCCCCCCCCCCCGCCCAAGGTCAAAATCTCCCCCCCCAAGGTGATTCTTGTTCCTTCAGCCACCTTGTCTCACTGAACTCCGACTTCCACAGGAGTGATTTAAAACTCTGCTTTCAAAAGTCACACTTTCAAATCTTTTAAATTAAGCTTTCCCTCGTTAAATTAGTTTTCCACCGTTTCCATCAAGGTTTCACTTTCAGATTTCCCACCTCTCCCTTCAGGTTTCCTTTCTCTTAAAGGCTTTTACATAAACTCTGAGGTCCAGCCATCGATTTCCACACTCATTTCAAATAATCGGAGGGATTCTCCTTCCCGCCAGCCCCCCATCTTCTGGTGCGGCAGCGGGATTCTCCATTCCCACGGCCAGCTAATATGGTTTGCCATTGTGGGCCACCCCACGCCGTCAGGAAATGCCCGGGCTTGGGTGAGCTGCCGGTGGGGCGGAGGATCCCGACGACGGAGAGTCCCGCAGCGTCTCTCCCAAACTGTAGTAATCTATCGCAAAACTTATCACTACTGCAGATATCTTTTTGGCCTCTCACAATCCAATGCCTTTTCAACTCCCTGTGAATTTTCCGAACAGCAATCTATTCTGGTTCACAGTTTCCTCTGTTCGGTAAACTCCAGACTTCTTGGAAACTTCTCCTCATTAGTGTAGTTTCCTAAACAAGCTGTACTTCAGATTTCCGTTTTCTTAACCATGACTCCATAGTATGGCTTTTCTTCTAGCAAGGCTGAGAAATATGTTTCCTCTTTAGGCATCTAAAACAAACTGCTTCTAGCAGAGCTGTGAGAGCTACTTTCTCTCTCATTATCTATCTCCAACTGCAATCAAATTAGCTAAACTATAACTTAAACCTTCTCGACCTTGCAACCCGAGGTTAAACACAACTACTGGTACAAAGCACTAAAACAAGATCAAGCTCTCCTGCATTAGTTGAAACATGTTCATTTCCTGCATTTTATGGAACTTATAAACTGTGGTATTACTTGCCAAGCTTTGCAGACATCTTTGGTATGCAACAGATGGATGCAACATCTTGATATGATTTATTAACTGTTTAGTACATTATGCACCAGTTTAAAAATATTTAATTGAATTCAGTTATGGGACTGAGCATAGTTTCAATTATGACAGCAGGAGTTAGCTATTTATAAATAACATAACAATCACCAGCCGACTTTCTGTATTTAATCAGAACAAAATATGTAGGAAGCCAAGGACATATTTATGCAACCCATCAGGGAAAGAACTATTTGATTCTACTAGTTCACAATGAAATGGAGCTTGTTATATGACCATGATTAATTGGACTCGATTATTATTACTTCCACAGTTAAAATGAGCGTTGACATACCCTCTCTGATCTTGTTATCTTTCTGCCATGTCCTAATGTTGACATGTTCTTTTGAACAGGTGAGTGTGAAGTCAGTGGTATCCTCTTTAAATGAGCAGATTCTATTTGGTAGGTCTCGCACCTGACTGCAATATTCACTGAAGGTCTCACTAGGGGAGCATTGATGGCTTCGCTGTCAGATCAGGCCAACCATGGGATGGATCATCACACATAATAATATGCTTATCAGGTAAGAATAAAAATGCAATTTTTGGTTTTGCAAGAGGCTACGAGGAGCTGGAGCACTCCTCCAGCCCTCAAGGAGGATCCTGAGGAAATTGCAGTATCATGGCTTTCAGAGAAGCCTTGAGCTGCTGTTGCCTCATGATCCTCCTGTTTGCCTGCCCCCCCCCCCCACCCCCCCAACCCCCACGCTCCTCCCCATCACTGATTGTTTCCGGAATCCCCACCTCGTCCACCCCTCCACTTCAACTGACAACCGGGACTGTTTCATTGGTCCCTAATGCCTGGGAGAACACCCGCCCCTGGTGCCATTACGACTGGTCCACATTTAAATATGCTGATCTGGATCACGCCCAGTGAGGAAGAGATCCAGGTCGCAATGTCCCGCGAGACTTCATTAAATCTGCCGAGGCATTTCAAGCATTTCAAATCTCGCAAGATTCAGTGGCCTCGTCTCGACACCAGGTTGGGTACGACCAGGCCGTTAAATCGTGCTCGAGGTCTGACATTTAAGATTCTCAGGACCACCCAGTCCTAGATTCTCAGGATTTTGCACCCACCTCAAGGCTCATGCAACATCAAGTGAAGCCCACCGTCACCCACTTTAAAATCTGGCCCAATTGTAAATTCACATACATAACACTTTGTAGTGAGGTTGGAAACCATGAACTCCTGAGAAAGCTCACACGGTGATATAATATCCTGAAGGATCTGCATAAACAATGTATAGAAGTCAGGAATTTGTACCAGGGAAGGACTCTGAGCTTTGTAAAGGGGGAATGTGGAGGTTTTCTGACAGAAGAGGATGAAGTTCTGGTGGAGCGTTTGAAGTTGAATTGCAGCCATTCAAATTGTTGCATTAAGTGAAGCATCGATGAATATATTAAAACAAAAATATTTCATTTCAGTATGAGAGGAATTTGGGATCAGAAAGTGGAATTGAATAAAGTCCATAAATAGCCTCACTTACTGTGAACTGAATAGACAATTAGACTGTTCATTTTTTAAATTATTACTCGTGGATCACACATGACCATGTTTAGGGTGAAAATGTCTCAGTTTTCTAACCATGATGTGGAGATGCCGGCGTTGGACTGGGGTGGGCACAGTAAGAAGTCTCACAACACCAGGTTAAAGTCCAACAGATTTACTTGAAATCACAATCTTTCGAAGCACTGCTCCTTCATCAGGTGAAGTGGAGGCAGGTTCACAATCGCAGCACATACAGAAGAGACACAATTGCAAGATAATTACAGATAATTACAGGGCAGCACGGTAGCACAGGTGGACAGCACTGTGGCTTCACAGCGCCAGGTTTCCAGGTTCGATTCTCCGCTGGGTCACTGTCTGTGTGGAGTCTGCACATTCTCCCCATGTCTGAGTGGGTTTCCTCCGGGTGCTCCGGTTTCCTCCCACAGTCCAAAGACATGCAGGTTAGGTGGATTGGCCATGATAAATTGCCCTCAGTGACCAAAAAGGTTAGGAGGGGTTATTGGGTTACAGGGATAGGGTGGAAGTGAAGACTTAAGTGGGTTGGTGCAGACTCGATGGGCCAAATGGCCTCCTTCTGCACTGTATGTTCTATCTTCTAGATTGGAATGTGAAGTATGGTTGGAATGTGAGTCTTTACAGGTATAAACAGTGTGAGTGATAATCACAGTAATCAAGGTGTGAATTGTCGCAAGCCAGTTAGTAGGATTCTTTAAACCCGAGACGTATGGTGGGGGTTACATGTGATGTGACATGAATCCAAGATCCCAGTTGAGGCCATCCTCATGCGTGTGGAGTTTGGCTACCAGTTTCTGCTCAGTGATTCTGTGTTGTCGTGTGTCTTCAAAACCGCCTTGGAGAATGTTTCCCTGAAGATCGTAGCTGAATGTCCTTGACTGCTGAAGTGTTCCCTGACTGAAAGGGAACACTCCTGCCTGGTGATTCCTGCGCGGTATCCATTCATCCGTTATAGAATAATGGACGACCCCTCATTATTCTGTGAAAATCTGTAAATAAGTGGCCTTGATATATAGAATCAAAAAATCCATTGGATCCCTCCAGCGCAGAAGGACGCAATTCAGCCCATCGAGTCTGCACTGACCCTCTGAAAGAGCAGCCTGCCTAGGCCCACTCCCTCGCCCTATCCCTGTAACATAACCTGTACATCACTGGACACTAAGGGGTAATTGATCATGGCCAATTGTAGAAGTGAACTATTTCCTCACACACCTGATAGGTAAAAGATAGCTATTTTGGATAAATATTAAGCCCCAGTTTTACCCATTTGTATCCCTTTAGGGTTCTTACTGATGAGGCAAATTGATCCTTTTTCTTTAATATTAGTTGGGAGGTTAAGATGTTGAGGTTTTTGGTTAGGATTATATTTACGTTGGTGCCATCATGAAAAGGTGTTTAGTGGATAGCCTGCAGATTTCCATAAGTTAATAGGTTTTTGGATGCAAATCTGGTACCTTCTTTTTCCACATGAATATGTTCCTGGCTGGCTCGCTAAGTTGATAGATCTACCATGCGGTTTCAGTAGCACTTTGAGATTACTGGAACTCAGTAGAAATTTAAGTTAACACTTCTCAGGTGCAAATAGGAATTGTTTTATTTGTCTTCTATTGATTACAGTTGTAGACAATTTGAAGCTTTCAAAGAATCACAGAAATAATCTTCTTGCTTCGGCAAACAGCTCGCAATAACTTTAGAAGTCAAAGTCTGAAAATGAAATATGAAGACAGTGAATAGATCAGATCAAAGTATAGATGATTCATGAAAGAGAGAGAAAGAAATCCAGCTAACGATCCAGCTCCAGCTAAAAAATGGCCGAACGAAACTTCACAGCTATACTGTTTCATATCTGTCTTTAGCCATCTAATTACACCCCAATATAATCCTAATTGGTTTGGGTTAGACTCAAACGCATCTGATTTGACGGCAAGTCATCCATCTTTAATATGCAACAATAGTTCTATTTGTTTTGTGTCTGCATACTTGTGTATGTTAAGGAATGCGATATTGTGCTGTTATCAAGACCAGTTTGAACTGATCTTTTGCTGACTTAGCTGTTTGCGGCACAGGCCTCTGTTCACACGCCTGCGCTGGCGGGCACAATACAACTGCATCAGCTGTTCATAGGACATATCCAGGAGTTGATCTAGGTCAACACCTCTGTAGGTAAATCTCCTGAAAGTTCTCTTCTTCTTATACTCAGTTATGCCAGCCATTAAATGATCTTCTTGCTTCGGCAAACAGCTCGCAATAACTTTCAAAGTCAAAGTCTGAAAATGAAATATGAAGACAGTGAATAGTTCAGATCAACGTATAGATGATTCATGAAAGAGAGAGGGAGAAAGAAATCCAGCTAACGATCCAGCTCCAGCTAACAAATGGCAGAACGAAACTTCACAGCTATACTGTTTCATACCTGTCTTTAGCCATCTAATAACACCCCAATATAATCCTAATTGGTTTGGGTTAGACTCAAACACATCTGATTTGACGGTAAGCCATCCATCTTTAATATATAACATTAGTTCTAATTGTTTCGTGTCTGCATACTTGTGTATGTTAAGGAATGCGATATTGTGCTGTTATCAAGAACAGTTTCAACTGGTCTTTGGCTGACTTAGCTGTTATAACAATAGAGCCTTCATGTTACTGTATCGTTGCTATGCTGTTGCTATAGAGCCTGCCCTGTCCTTGGACACTGTCTTGAAAAATGTATTCATTAGTTCAGTTAAAGTGTTTGTTTTAATCTCTACTGCTTTTGCATGTATCAGGTTCTTTTTGTGTTTCTGTAGTTTTTATATTGTACTGTCTTGCTAAAATAATGGAGTAAAGTGAATTATGCTGTGTTATGCTGTTTTGTAAGCTGTATGTTTTGAGATGACCTGAGGTTATGAGAGTGTTGAAATCCTTAATTTAAAATGGGTAAAACTGGGGCTTAATATTTATCCTAAATAGCTATCTTTTACCTATCAGGTGTGTTAGGAAATAGTTGACTTCTACAGTCCCCGTTTTTGATAAATCGAAAGATTATGTGAGATATATCAGAATAAGATAAAATACATCGTTAGTGCGATAGGATAGGTAAAAGATAGCTATTTAGGATAAATATTAAGCCCCGGTTTTACCCATTTTAAATTAAGGATTTCAACACTCTCATAACCTCAGGTCATCTCAGTCGTGCTCACCTTCTGGAGGATCTCCTCACGCAGCTAACACCTGTTGAGAAGCAGAACTAACACCAATCTACCTAACCTGTACATCTTTGGACTGTGGAGGAAACTGGAGGATCTGGAGGAAACCCACGCAGACACGGGGAGAAAGTGAAAACTCCACACAGACAGTCACCCAAGGCCGAAATTCAACCCGAGTCCCTTGCACTGTGAGGCAGCAGTACTAATCACTGTGCCACCGTGCTGCCTGCATCAAAGGGTTGAAATATTTCTCATCCCGTTCCAGTTCCCAACCTGAGAATACGCATTGAATACACATACACTGGCTGGATACAGAGAGAACGGCTGTGATTTTCTGGCCCCGCGACATGTTTACCGGCAGCAGAACGGCTCGCCATTCGCTGCCGGTGAGATTTCTGGTTCCGCCGATGTCTATGCCATTTTGTTGGTTCACCTGTCCCGTCACTGGGGAACCCGGTATAGCGGGGGGATCACCTTTGGCAAGAACCCACTAACAGGAAGGGCAGGAAACTCCCAATGGAAAAGTATAACTTGAGGACATCAATATAAGGTAGTCATCAAGAAATCCAATGGGCAAATCAGAAGAAACCTTTTTAGCTAAAGTGTAGTGAGAATGTAGAACTTGCCACCACAGGAGTGATTGAGATGAATAGTATAGATACAGCTAAGGTGAAGGGAGAGAAGGATATGAAGGAGAAGGAAAAAGAGGGTTACCATGAGTGATTTAGATAAGAAAAGATGAGAGGTGGCTTGAGTGGAGAATAAACACCAGTATGGACTGGTTGTGTTGAATGGCCTGTTTATGTACCTCACATCCTATATAATGACATGGATTTCCAGCCCACTTGTTTTGCAAAGCCAAATTCCGCAGGAAGCTGGGGCCAGACCCTTATTATATCTATAACAACCCAACTGCTCTCTGTCCTCACCCAGGGAGTGTGTTAACTGAATAGGCAAGATTGATATCTGCAGAAATCCCATCAGTCCTGTCTCAGTCTCCCCTCGCACCCTCTCTCCACATATATTAAAGAATGGATCTACAGCCAGACCTGCATTGTGGAAAGCCTGGGGAACCCACACATAGGAAGACCTGCAACTGCTCCTGCAACCAGACAGAAAGGGAGGACCGAATGACCTGCTTGGAGCACTGGACCCCACATGGCCTCCAGCAGTTTGCAGGTGTCTAGCCCTGCTTCACCATCTCACCCCTTCAAACATGGCTCATTGACTGGTAGAGCTATTTTTACCTGGCTCAGATCCCAGTCCTAACGGGGGCTCAGAATCCTATACCTTGGGCTCGATTCTCTGCCTCGTGATGCCGGAAGCGGGAATCGCGATTGGGGAGAGAATTAGACATCCAGCAAAAATTGAGGTTTGTGCCTGGCGCCGATTCATGTGCCATGCTCCGTTGGGGAAATTGAGGTTTGCATCCTTCGCCAGCGGGGGCATCCGTGAACTTGGGGTGTCCCCCTCTGGACCGGGGTGGCCTTGCTCAGTTTGCCATTGCTGCAGTCTGTCTTTTAGAGTCACCCCTTTGGTGCTACTGACAGGCTCCTGGCTGCTCACACGGCTGAATTCTGCCTCTATCCTACATTTGAATGCCCAGAAGATCTCTGGTCATCTGGGACCCCACCCAGGTTGCACCTCTGGAACCCTGATACTCCACCTGCACTGTGGCCTTTGGAGCCCTTCTTGGTTTCCTGACCTTCTCAGAGCGGAGGCATCACTAGTGATCCCCACATCTCTAGATCACCAGCTGTCTCTCCTGGTGAGGCTGGCAGCACTGAATGCCTCTGTCCCCACATCCCAGGTGGGGCTCAACAAGGTGAGCTTGAGTCTGTGGCCCACCCTGGCTGTCCCTTCTCTCCTCACTGGCATGGAACTGTGAGTTCACCTTGGACACCCGACCTTGGGGGGCACGTCTTCCGTCAGCCATCTTGGTGGCTGCAGTGAGTGTGTGGTAGATGGAATGCTTAAAAACAGCTCTCGCTGTGAGGATCTTTGGCGCTAACTCTTGCCCCAGTGGTTAGAATGCCTGCTGGAATTGTTCTGAATTCGCACCAGCAGAGTGCTAGCCCATTTGTATGTCCTGACTCTTACTGAATAGCACTCCCAATGGGAACATGTACAGCACATATTTCATTCCACATAGGGCTGGATTTTGAGACTAAGTGCAGAGGATCTGTGGCATTTTACGTCAAACAAATCGGCGCCGACCGCTCACCGATCCTGGGACCATTGAGGGGCCAGCAGCCACGCCGAGTAAAACTCCCAGCTCCCATGATAAAAGGGAGATGACCTGCAGCAGTCTCGTTGTCAAACATGGCGTTGGCCGTGCGCGGACTCAATCTGCCACATAGTGCCCCCTTGGCCAACAGCCCCCCCAGCCAGCAGCACGGCTCCCGCCTGACTGTAGCGGTGCTGGACACAGTCCTCATTTGCCACGCCAGGATTCCGACCGCTGAGACCACCGCGCGGTCGGGAATTCAGCCCATCGGGGGCGGGGCATCGGGGGAGGGCCTTCAGGTGACGCGCTGATGCCATCCCAATGCCGTGCAGCGCGCAACGCGATGACACCATTTCGGAGGGGGCGGAAGATACAAAACCTGCGTTAAACAGGCGCCGCCCCGGTTTCGGTCAGAAGGGATTCTCCACCCGATCGGCGATTACAAAATCGGCATCGTGAAACAATGAATCCCGCCGATAGTGTCCCAAACGGATAATCCTGCCCCTCGTGTCTGTCAGGGGTGAGACGAAGGGGCAAGGGGCTTGAAAGAACTAGAAGGGGGCTTCCAGGTTTGGTGACAGTTGTTCCAAATCTCTGAGGCATCTCGACATATGTGATTGAACAGATTCCCTCGGATGACGATGAATACAATTAGGAAATAGAAACATACAATACAATAGCCGAATCCCACCTTCGCCCCAAGTGCTATATCTAACTTCTTCTTGAAAACAAACAATATTTTTTCCTCAACTATTTTCTGTGGTAATGAATTCCACAGACTCACCATACTCTGGGTGATAAGCTTTCTGTCCATCTCTGTCCTAAATGGTCTACCCCGTATCCTCAAACTATGACCCCTGTGTAATATCTTGCACGGGACCTATGGTGGGAATGATTATCTTCCCTGTAGTTCTCGTGGAGTGCGAGCTCCCACGCTAGGAGTGGAGGATCTATGTTAACCGTTATATACAAGGTCGGCCAGTAAGGCACCGATCAGATGGAGGAACCTGCTAGGGATCTACTGGGCAGTGGATATAGTATTGTAAATAAAACAAAGTTATATATTTTACTCTTGTAGACTCCCTGAGCCCTTATTAAACCCTAGTTCTGAACACCCCCACCACCGGGAACATCCTTCTTGCACCTACTCTGTAATCATGTTAGAATTGTATAGGTTTCTATGAGATCCCCCTCATTCTTTTGAACTCCAGCGAATACAATCCTAATTGAGTCACTAGGGTAGAAGACAGGAGAATGTCTATGGATGTTATTTATATGGACCTCCCGAAGGCATTTCATAAAGTCCCACATAAGAGACTGTTAACTAAGGGGGAAACCCATGGAGTTAAGGGCAAATTATTGACATGATTAGGAAATTGGTTGAGTGACAGGTGACAGAGAGTGGGGATAATGGGTAATTACTCTAATTGGCAGGAGGTGACTAGTGGTGTACGACAAAGATCTGTGTTGGTACCTCAATGATTCACATTATTCATTAATGACTTTGATGATGGCATAGAAAGTCATATATCCAAATTTGCTGATGATATAAAGTTATGTGTCATTGTAGACAACCTAGATGTTAGCATAAAATTGCAAGGAGATATTGAGAGACTAGGTGAATGGGCAAAATGGTAGCAGATGGAATTCACTGTAAGCAAGTGTGAGGTTATCCATTTTGGACCAAAAAAAGATGGAGCAGAGTACTTTCTAAATGAAAAGAGGTGAGGTACAGTGAATGTCCAAAGAGACTTGGGGTGTTCAGGTGCATAGATACTTAAAATCCACAAACAAGTGCAGAATATAATCAAAAAGGCTAATGGAACCAACTAAGACATTGGGCTTGGTTCAATTAGCACCACACCATTGTGTTCCCTTGTCACATCAGGAATTGCCCATTGCATCAGAGAGCCAATAGTCTGGAATGCACTCAGGTCCTCCAAGTCTAAAATGGAGCAGTGATTTGGAAAATGATTTTGAAAAATGTAAACAAACTGAAGCTGCTATTTGTTTGCACTCAGTTAAACACAGACCACACACTAGACTGCACACTTAGTGCCTCAAATTAATGAGATGTCATGGTGCGTTAAGAAAAGATGTCTTGGACATTAATGGCACTGATTCACCAAAACAGAAACAAATCATATATATGAGGTGATGGATGTCAAGCACATCCCCAGTCGCCAACCCGTGGAATGTGACTGTGATATATGAGAACGTGCAGACTCAGCAGCTCTAATTGCTTTAACTCTCCCCGCACTGTGAAGGACGGAGCTACATTGTGGGCTTGCCCTTCAAAAGGCCGCACCTCAGCCTGAGTGACATAACAGGAACCTTACATTACAACCTACAAAGCCACAAAAATCCAGCCAATTTCAATTTGTCAATCAAATAATAACCAGAAGTTGGTCTAGACAATGCAAACAAGGAATCTTACTCCCAATGTATCATTTTTTTAAAAAAAATCAAGTCCGTTTTAATTACTTACTTATTTCCAAGTATTCCTCTTTGGAAAAAATATTTTATTCACAAAGAGCTCATTTATAGTAAATGTATGCAGCTAATTAAACAAAGCATTAGAATTCCTGCAATAAAGTTACAAAATGTGTTGCTGCGTTAAAAGTTGTAACTCACGGCAAATACGAAACACTGCTTATTGCTAACATTTTAAAGCTTGAAAGTTAGTAGCATTTAAAAATAAAGGAATTTGGAAATATATGCGGTGTGAATCTTATCAAGTCATTCTTGAACTTGCTCATATGGAAATTCTTTGATTGGTACAGAGATGCTCTATGCCTGCTTAAACCAGACAGGTTGCAGTGCGAACATAAGAATTTGTGTGGTAATGAATGTCCTTTGTTAAAGACTGCTGAACTTCATGGCAAAACAAAGGTGATTGTATCACAGGATTTGAGACACGGGGGCGGGATTCTCCGTTTCCGAGACGAACCGAGCGGCACAGTGGTTCGCACTGCTGCCTCACAGTGCCAGGGACCCAGGTACAATTCCCACCTTGGGTGACTGTGTGGAGTTTACACTTTCTCCTCTTGTGTGCGTGGGTTTCCTTCAGGTGCTCCGCTTTCCTCCCACAGCCAAAGATGTGCAGGTTAGATGGATTGGACATGATAAATTGTCCCTCAGGGGGAAGTTTCAGGGGGGGGGGGGGGGGGGATGGGCCTAGGTTGGGTGGTCTTTCAGAGGGTCATTGCAGACTCAATGGGCCGAATGGCCTCTTTCTGCACTGTAGGCACTCAATAATTCTATGAAGTGTTGATGCCGACGCAAAATTCATTGACTTCCACGAAAACCAACGCCGCACCTGCACTGAATCAGCTACGATCAGGAGGTTAGTATTGCCGCCACATGGAACACAATCGATTCTGATGAGAAACGGTGCTGGATTCGCTGGTTTCATGATTCACACTCAGGAGGCTGACAAGGTGCAGCCGCATATAGACACTTCACTCCCCATACACACCATCCCCGACAACAAGATGGCAGCAAGACGTGCAGCGCCATGTTTCGCGGACGCAGAGCTTGAGAACCTCCTGGACGCCGTGGATGACCGTGTACCCGGCACAGGTAGGAGGCTGCCAGCCTCTGCCATTTGCCATATCTGGGCGCAGCTGGCAGAGGCTGTGAGCACTGGGCAACACCATTCGGAACGGCCAGCAGTGCCGGAAAAAACTGCACAACCTCCTCAGGCGGCCAGGGTGAGTAGGCAGCTCTATGCCCCTGGCACCAACCCCGTCCCACACATCCGTAACCCAACACCCCCCATCAGGAGGGTGGCCAAACCCCCACTCTGCACCACATGCCGGCATCCATACCGGCCACCATGGCCGAGTGCCCTGGCCACTGAGGCCACCAGCGACCCACCCCCTGTGCTGCAAGCATTGGAATGTCTAACATGTAATTTTCTGTTTTCCCTCATCCAGGAGAAGGCCACCCACAACCTCTGGAAGCGGGAGAAGATAAGAGGGGGCTGATATACCATCAATGATGACAGACGAGAGTCGGAAGAGTAAACTGTGGCTTTAATCAGCTAAAAGATACCTGCTGGCAGCCGGTCCCAGAATGAGGGCAGGGCTGGAGGTTAGCCACCTTTATACTTGAGCCCAAGGGGCGGAGCCACAGGCGGAGCCGGCAGGGACAAACCCAGACATGTAACAAACAGTAAGAACAGTAAGTACAATAAGTAAGAACAGTAAGTACAATATAATATAGTGGTATACCACATTCACCCCCTGTTAAAAAAGTGTCCGGCGGGGGTGAAGTGGACGGGTTGAATTGGAGATCGAGTCTGTCGGGGGCTTTGACCTTCCGCTGCGATCGCCTCAGTCCCGGCTGTGGTGAGGACACTGGTGTCGGATGAAGTGTTGAGGCCTGCGTGTCCAGGAGCGTGTCGTCTTCTGGATAAGTAGCAACGGAGGGAGACGGTGTAGAGTCGTGAGTAGCAACGGAGGAAGACAGTGTAGAGTCGGGTTAGTGGTGATGGTCGCTGGGGTACCTGCGGGTGCCAAGTCCCGAAGGGAGACTGTGTCCTCCCACCCGTCACGGTGTGCCACGTAGGCATATTGTGGGTTAGCATGGAGGAGAAGGACCCGTTTGACCAGGGGATCCGACTTGTGACTCCTCGCATGCTTCTGGAGGAGGACGAGCCCTAGGACCGTCAGCCAGGACGGGAGCGAGACCCCTGAGGTGGACTTCCTGGGGAAGACAAACATTCTCTCGTGAGGTGTCGCATTGGGGGCGGTACACAGGAGCGGCCAGATGGAGTGGAGCGCTTCGGGAAGGACCTCCTGCCAGCGGGAGACAGGGAGACTTCTAGACCGTAGGGCAAGAAGGACTGCCTTCCAGACCCTCGCGTTTTCCCTCTCCACCTGTCCGTTTCCCCGGGGGTTGTAGCTGGTAGTGTGCTTGAGGCGATGCCCATGCTAAGCAGGAACTGCCGCAGCTCATCACTCATGAAGGAGGAACCCCGATTGCTATGGATGTAAGAGGGGAAACTGAACAAGGTGAAGAGGCCGTGCAGGGCAGTGATGACTGTGGCAGATGTCATGTCAGGGCACGGGATGGCGAAAGGGAAACGTTAGTACTCATCAACGATGTTGAGAAAGTACACATTATGGTCAGTGGAGGGGAGGGGCCCTTTGAAATCAATGCTGAGGCGCTCAAAGTGGCGGGAGGTCTTTGCCAGGCATGCTCTGTCCAGCCGATAGAAGTGCGGTTTGCACTCCACGCAGACCTGGCAGTCCCTGGTCATGGTCCTGACCTCCTCGATGGAGTAAGGCAGATTGTGGGCCTTGATAAAATGAAAAAAACGTGTGACCCCGGGTGACAGAGGCCATTGTGGGGGGCCTGAAGTCAGTCTACATGTGCGCTGGCACATGTACCGCGGGATAGGGCATCTGGGGGCTCATTGAGCTTCCCCGATTGATACAAGATAGCATAATTATAGGTGGAGAGTTCGATCCTCCACCTTAGGATCTTGTCATTCTTGATCTTGCCCCCCTGTGTATTATTGAACATGATGTGGAGATGCCGGTGTTGGACTGGGGTGAGCACAGTACGAAGTCTTACAACACCAGGTTAAAGTCCAACAGGTTTGTTTCGATGTCACTAGCTTCCGGAGCGCTGCTCCTTCCTCAGGTGAATTCACCTGAGGAAGGAGCAGCGCTCCAAAAGCTAGTGACATCGAAACAAACCTGTTGGACTTTAACCTGGTGTTGTAAGACTTCGTAGTATTATTGAACATGAAGGCAACCGACCATTGGTCAATGAGGAGAGTAAATCGCCTGCCGGCCAGGTAATGCCTCCAATGTCGCACAGCTTCCACAATGGCCTGGGCTTCCTTTTCGATGGAGGAATGTTGAATTTCGGAGCCCTGGAGTGTAAGGGAGAAGATCGCCACAGGCCTGCCCGCCTGGTTGAGGGTAGCAACGTCAGATGCATTGCTCTCCACCTGGAACGGGATGGACTCTTCTACTGCATGCATCGTGACTTTGGTAATATCTGTTTTGATGCGGTTGAAGGCCAGCCTTCAGGGGAAAATTGGTGGATTTAATGAGTGGGCGGGCCTTGTCCGCACAATTGAGGACCCACTGGGCATAATAGGAAAAGAACGCCAGGCATCTCTTCAGGGCCTTGGGGCAGTGGGGGAGGGGGAGTTCCAGGAGGGGGCGCATGCGGTCAGGATCGGGCACTAGGACTCCGCGTTCCACGACGTATCCCAGGGTGGCTAGGTTGTGCGGAAAACGCATTTTTCCTTATTGTATGTGAGGTTAAGGAGCTTGGCGATGTGGAGGAAATGTTGGAGGTTAGCGTCATGGTCCTGCTGGTCATGGCCGCAGATGGTGACATTATTCCGATACGGGAACGTGGCCCGCAGCCCGTACTGGTCAACCAGTCGGTCCATCTCCCGTTGGAAGACTGAGACCCCATTGGTGATGCCGAAGGGGACCCTGAGGAAGTGGTAGAGTCAGCCATCTGCCTCGAAGGCAGTGTATTGGCGGTCCTCTGGGCAGATAGGAAGCTGGTGGTATGCGGCCTTCAAGTCAATAGTGGAGAAGACTCGGTACTGCGCAATCCGATTGACCATGTCAGATAAGCGGGGTACAGGGTATACGCATCGAGTTGCATGTACCGGTTGACCGTCAGACTGTAGTCGATGACCATCCGGTGCTTCTCCCCAGTTTTGACGATCACCACTTGGGCTCTCCAGGGGCTAGTACTGGCCTCTATGATCCCTTCCCGCAGGAGTCGCTGGACCTCCGACCTGAAAAAAGGCCTTGTCCCAAGCACTGCATCGACTGCTCCTAGTGGCGACGGGCTTACAGTCCGGGGTGAGGTTAGCAAAGAGCTGGGGTGGGGTGACCTTAAGGGTCGAGAGGCTACAGATGGTGAGAGGGGGCAGGGGTCCATCGAACTCCAAGATAAGACTTTTGAGGTGGCATTGGAAACCTAGACATAGTAGTAGGGCAGCGCAGAGTTGAGGGAGGACGTAGAGCTTGAAATTTTTGTACTCGACGCCCTGTACTGTAAGGACTGTGACACAGTACCCACGGACTTCCATGGAATGTGATTTGGAAACTAGGGAGATTTTCTGGGTCGCGGGTAAAATTGGGAGGAGCAGCGCCGTATCGTATCTGGGTGCATGAAACACTCCGTGCTCCCGGAGTCGAAGAGGTAGCTCGTCTCGTGGACGTTGATCTGGACGGCCATCATGGATTTAGTGAGGTGATGAGGTCGAGGTTGGTCAAGGATGATGGATGCGAGCTTCGGAAGGTGGGTGGGCTGATCGAGGGTAGCGGAGGCCAGCGTACGATTTGGTGAGCAGGGGTTCCGGGAGGCGGCGGACTGATTCCAAGGTGGCGGACCCCACGGGTCGCACGTGGCAGGTGGCGTCAAAGCTGGCGGCCCCCACGGGTCGCACGTGGCGGGTGGCGTCGTAGATGGCGGCAAAGATGGCGGCCCCCACGGGTCGCACGTGGCGGGTGACGTGGAAGATGGGGGCAGTCCCCGTGGGCTACACGCAGCGCTGCTGGGTTTAGAAACAGGTCGGGCCTGGCAGGCTTTAGAGAAGTGGCCCTTCTTTCCGCACCCGTTGCAGATGGCGCTCCTCGCTGGGCAGCGTTGTCTGGGGTGCTTACCCTAGCCACAGATATAACATTTCGGGCCTCCAGAGTTGGCGGGTCGCTGCGCGGCGCAGACTTGCAGCACCCCTGGGTTGGGTGATGGCGGTTCCCACGACGTCCACGAGGGTGCCGCGTGGTAGGAGGTGTAGGCATCCATGTTATGGAAGGCCACTTCCAATGAGTCCGAGAGCTGTACTGTGTCTTGGAGGTCGAGTATACCCCATTCTAGTAGGCGCTGGCGGATGTAATTAGATTTTATGCCTGTGACATAGGCGTCCCGGATCAGCAATTCGGTGTGCTTGACAGCCGATACCGCCTTACAGCTGCAGTTTTGGCCGAGTACCCGCAAGGTGCGCAGAAATTCAGCTTGCAATTCTCCGAGGCGCTGTCGCCTTATGGCAAGGAGATGCCTACACCTCGTTGACTTCCTTAACATACTGCCCCTTCAACAGCATTATTGCATCCTTGTACGAGGTAGCGTCCCTGATAATGAAATGAAATGAAAATGAAAATCGCTTATTGTCACGAGTAGGCTTCAAATGAAGTTACTGTGAAAAGCCCCTAGTCGCCACATTCCAGCGCCTGTTCGGGGAGGCTGTTACGGGAATTGAACCGTGCTGCTGGTTTGCCTTGGTCTGCTTTCAAAGCCAGCGATTTAGCCCTGTGCTAAGCAGCCCCTGCTGAAGGAAAAAGAAGGAAAACTTGCGGGCTCACCCGGGAGTTGAGGACTCACAGCTTGTGGGTCTCAGCAACGGCAGCGGCCCAGGAATCAATGTAAGATTCGAAGCAGCTTAGCCAGTGTTCAAACGTGGTAGTGGCATCGGCTGCTTGGGGTTCCAGCTCCAGGCGATCAGGCTTGAGTGATGGATCCATCTTAAAATTTTAGCTGATTAAATTGATGTACCATCAATGACGACAGCCGCGAGTCGGAAGAGTAAACTGTGGCTTTAATCAGCTAAAGACACCTGCTGGCAGCCGGTCCCAGAATGAGGGCGGGGCTGGAGGTTAGCCACCTTTATACTTGAGCCCAAGGGGCGGAGCCACAGGTGGAGCCAGCAGGGACAAACCCAGACATGTAACAAACAGTAAGAACAGTAAGGACTATATAATACAGTGGTTTACCACAGGGGCCCGCTGTACCTGCGGCCCCTCACCATGGCCGAGCAGAGTGTCCTGGATGTGGTCGGCGGTCCGGAGGAAAGGGAAGTCGCCAGTGTGTAATTTGGTCGCGGACGAGGACGTGAGACACTGCCTAATTGCGGTTCCCCATGACACATGTGTCAACCCCCCCCAACACCACCCCCACCACCACACCACCCTCACTCCATACCATCCTCACCCCCACCCTCACCCCCACATCACCCTCACCCCCATACCACCCTCACACCCACCCTCACCCCCATACTCACCCCCATACCACCCTCACCCCCACCCTCACCCCTACACCACCCTTACCCCTTCACCTCCACACCATCCTCTCCCCCATGCCACCCTCATCGTATACTACCCCCACCCCATACCACCCTCACCCCCACATTACCCTCACCCCCACCGCTGTACCACCCTCACCCCCACCCACTGCCTGGGTATATCGGGCCTCTGAGATGGCACGGATGCACCGAGGTCTGTGAGATCTTGGACAGGTCCTCAGTCAGCACCTGGAAGGACCCCATCGCATAAAGGTTCAGGCCGATTGTCACCTTGACAGCCACTGGAAGTGGGTGTCCTCCCCATATACCCGCGGTGCCAGGTTCCATCATCTGGCAGATATGTCTCACTGTCTCCCTGCTCAGTCGGAGTATTCGACGGCATGCCTGGTCTGGCAGGTCCTCGAATAACAGGCGCTGTCAGTACACACGAGGCCTCATGCAGTGCCTCCTTGGCATCTCCTCACCCACAGCTTGTTCGGCGGCTCGCCCTCAATCCTTGGTTGCTGCCACCTGCCCCTCTGCGGCACGCTCCACTGCTGCAGCTTCCTCCTCCTCGAGCAGTTCCAGCTCGTTTAGCCGCAGTGCGTCCCCCAGATTGCGGTGACTAGCAGGGAGGCCGCCATTGCTGGTTCAATTCCAATATCCATTGTCTGCAGGGGGTGAAAGGCCGCCATGTTAGTATGGTGCGTACCCCAGTGCCCAACCACGTCCACTGGGCTACATGATGCCCTGGTTGACATTGCGGGCTCCGCCCCCACGTGCACCCCCATCTCCGCATCCTTGGCCTCGTCAGTGACCGGCACCGTGGCCCTGGCGCCCATCCCTGCTGCCAGGGGTACCATTGGCTGGCATTGCCCTTGCAAGGGCTATGCTCCACAGCCCACGCCCAGCGTCCCCATAGGGGCTACAATGGGCGTTACCTTTGGGTAGGCAGCCTGATGCCCAGCCGGTGGTTGACGGCTGGGTTGAAGGAGTAGGCGGGTAGGGACACCCATATGACCGTGTCACTCTGCAGAACCAGGGGCCAAGGTGGGTGGTCAGTGGGGGGTGCAGCAAGGTGGCTGCCTTGTGGGCCGTGGCAATGGCAGTCCATGACCGGACACCGCCACAATCCCGAGTGGGGTCACCCCAGCTACATGGCCTGTTTCCCCGTCATTCACCCCTTAATACTTCTACACATTGGACGAGATTCAACGGAAACATTTCTAAGTGTCATGTGTGGTGGGTATTTCTGGGAATTTCACACCGGAAGTTTCCCGCTGGCTCTGCCGACGAGCTCCTCACCGCTGTCTGACAACAGTTAGTCACTGTTTTGCGCACTGGGGAGTTTCTCACTGATTTATCCCACACTTAGGGAAAAGTTTCGAAGTGTGGTAGCGAGCAGGAATTGCCACGAGCTTCCCGCTGCTCGGCCTGGCAAGGCCGTCACCGCTACAAAACGCTAATTGGCCCACTTAACCAGGCCCCATGGGCTTTGCTGGTCCCACTGGCTGATTCACCGGGACCTCACTCCGAGGTGGCCGAGGATAGATCTGTATCCAATGCAGAGGTTGGCATATGGCACAGAACCACCGGCCTCCAGCCAGATGACCTGTCACACATGATTGTTAATGCCATACAGACTAACCCTTCCTTCCCACTGACCACATGTCCATTCTCCCGCAGGACCTCCATCCGGGGTGGGCATCACAAAAGAGAGCTCTGAGGATGCCACCGGATTGCGGCTGTCATCCCCTCCCTCCACCAGCACAAAGGCACACACCTCAGTGGGCAACGTTAGTGGTCAGGCTTTTGGGGCACAATCTGGTGAGCACCCCACAGTTGCTGATGCACATCAGGTGGAGCCAGGAACCCCCAGGCGAGACGGCAGTCAGAGGTCTGCTGGATCTCAGGACCCAGCTGGGTCCCAGCCTGATGCTGAGCCTCTAGACCGGGTTTACCCAGAGCTGATGCAGATGCTAGGGTGCGGCTGTGAGATTCAAAGGGGGATGTCAGCGACCATCCAGCAGGTCCATAGCCAATTGGAGGAGTTTAAGAGGCTACGGCAGCAGGAGATGGCGCCGGCAATGTGTGGCATTGAGAGCCTCGTGCACAAAGTCGGCAACATGAATGGAGGTGTCCAAGGCATTACTCAGTCGGTGATGTCCATGGCTGAGTGCCTTGGCAGTGTATCTGAGTCACTGGGGGACATCACCCAGTACCAGGCAGACCTTGAAGAGGCGCTGCAGGGCATGTACCCATCTCAGGTGGGCATAGCTGAGCATTGCAGAGCATGACCGGTCGCTTGGGGATGTGTCCCAGTCGCAGGTGGACAGTGCTGGGGCGGGCCAAAAGCATGTCCCAGTCACTGAGGGCGTCGACACCATGCTACAGATATTGCAGAGCCACCAGGGCTGGCAGGGCCAAATGCTGCAGGGGCAGCCGGGGCTCGATCCAGCTGTCCCTCCATCCTGAAGTGAAACCCAGGGTCTTATAGGCAAATACTGGGAGGAAGGGGTGCTGGGTGCCAACCCAGAGCCACCCTACACATTGGCAACAGTAGTCACCTGCTCCCCTGAGATCCACCCGACTGACAACTGCCCATCTTGAAGTCAGCACCCGGAACAGGATGGCATGGGGCATGTGCCGCCAGCAAATGCTCCATGACCCTCCAGCCCCAGAACCCCCAGAGAGTGCCAGGGGCATTGAAGGCCACGGGACGTGTAGGCAGCAAGCTGCCTCCAACTCTGATGTACAGCTTGGGGACACACATAGACTCAGCGGTGGAGCATGGTAGGCTAAGAAGGTTGGCGATCACTGAGAGGGCACTGGGGGTGGATCCAGAGGGGCTTTGGATGTGTTGTGTGGGAGGGTGAGGGGGGGAGAAGGTAAGGGAGGGGTGGAGGGGTGGCACCATTGGAGGATTGGGCAATTCGGGACACATTTGTTAATTGATAAAATTTGTTCACCTTGACGAATATCACACCTCTGGCACTTTCTTCCGCAATGTAGGACGAGCGCCAATCTCATGCCTCCTCTCCCTGGACATGGAGGTCCTGGATGCCTCTTCCCAGCCTGCTTCTGCACCCCACCCCATCCTCCCACTCACTCCGGCACACCACATGTAGTGACGTGTATGAGCGAGCACTCACCAGACTAGGCTGGGGTCAGCCTATGGCATGGAATGTGGAGTACGAGCGCTCAGCTTTCAGCAAGTTATCATCACCCTCTGCCCTCAACAGTGAGCTACTGACGGTGCCAACATAGTCCCATCACCCTGGAGTGAGGTTACCCTGGGAGGATGGGCAGCACTGAGGGAAGAGCAGGACCTGTCAGCAAGTTCAGGCCCCAATCCTCAAATCCAACGTAAAACTCATTCATCTGAAAAACTTTTCTGGGTGCCATTGATTTGCACATGAGCAGCACTTCTTGCGATTCCCTGCTGGTGGGAGCACTTAGAGTCAAAACAGGAGAAATGTGCCCACTGTCTAATTTCCAACCCCATCCTTTCTTTATCCCATCCAGAACACCACCTACCTGTGCCCTGACCACAGCATCATTTCCACTGAAACCCTCATCTGCCACTTCTAAACATAACTAGTCCAGGGCTTTCCTGGCCCCATTCTGTACCAATTTCAGTTTAACCCAAAATTCTGTGTCCCATAACATATTCTGATCAATCATTATCCTGCACTTGCTGACTTGCATTGGCTCCAGATCCCACAGTGCCTCAAACTCAATTGGGCGGGATTCTCCGACCCCCCCCCCCCCCCCCCCCCCGGCCGGGTCGGAGAATCGGCAGGGGTCGGCGTGAATCCCGCCCCCGCCGGCCTCCGAATTCTCCCGCACCCCAAAAACCGGCGTGGTGTGAGTCGCGCCGCCAGCCTCGGAAAATGGCGGGGTCCGTCGCGACTCAATTGGCCCCGGAGCCGCCCGAACCCTCCGGCCCGCGATGTGCCAAAGTCCCGCCCGCCTGCAGCCAGTCCCACCGGCGTAAATTGGAGTTGGTCCCTTACCGGCGGGACCTGGAGATGCGGGCGGCCTCCGGGGTTATTGTGGGGTCGCGGGGGGATCTGGCCCCGGGATGTACCCCCACGGTGGCCTGGCCCGCGGTCGGGGCCCACCGATCCGCGGGCGGGCCTTGCCGTGGGGACACTCTATTCCTTCCGCACCGGAGGCCGTGGTCATCCGCCATTCCCGGTGCAGAAGTGACTCCAAATGTGCATGCACGGGGATGACGCCAAAGGCCTTCCACGCCGGCTGGCTGGGCGCAAACCGCTCCGGCACCGTCCTAGCTCCTGAATGTGCGAAGGATTCTGCACCTTTGGCGTGACCCGTCGCCGGAGTGGTTCCCACCACTCCACTGCGCCGTTTCTGCCTGCCCCGCCAATTCCCGGAGAATCCCACCCAAGATATTTATATAGCTTACTGGCCTTACAATGCCTATTTCCTTCCCCAGTTCTATAATCCATCCTTCAATGAACTCTTCATTTGTTTGGCTCTGGCCTTTGGTCCATCACATCCTCCTCTCCTGCTCAGAGGTGACGGCTGATACTTGAGCATCCTCAGTCCCCTGATTTGGAGTTCCATGCATAAAACCATCTGCATATCCACCACCTTCTCCTTATAGGAGCTTTTTCAGGAACCCCTTCACTCCTCATTAAATATTTCCTTCACAAACTATCTCACTAATCACATCTCCCAATATCTCCTTCAGCCAAGTATCCATAGTTTTGTGATTACACTGATATGAAACATCTTGGGAAGCTTTCCCGTGTTAAAGGTGTTTTATAAATGCAAAAGCATTTTTAAAATCTTTTCAGTGAGACTTGGAGAGTGTGTTGAATTCTATCTTTAGAAAACAGCGGCAGGCCAGATAACAGTAATCTGACATCTGTTCATTTTAACAACTTCTTCCGTGTTCAGCAGCCTGATTTCATGGCGATGTGTTTGCCCTGCCAGTTTTCACCTATGGAACTGTTTAGCGGTAAAGCAAAATTAGTGTGAATTGTAATTTGGCAGACTGTGTTTAATATATTCTTAAACTGGCTGCCAAATGTTGGAACAGTTTACTGCACACATGCCATTTTCAGTAGCATACCTCAATGATAGTCCTTAGTTACCACATTGTTTTTTCAGTCTGTTTTGGAAACCTCCTGCTGTATTCTCCCAAACTGAAAATATCACAGTTTAAGGAAGTCAATTGTCAAGATAACAAAGCCCACATGACCTTTCAATTTCTTTCACATTTTTGTAATCTTTATGAAATGCTTAAATGATGAGGTGCCTCACACCAGACCAACTTGGTCAAATAAGGACAGAATTCACCATCCTCAATTATTGTACAGAACAGCTAGAGGGGAAAATATTAAATTAAATTGTTGGTAAGTGCAGAAACCTGTACTTTTATTGTGGTGGCTTAATCATCCATCTGTTGCCAATATAGCGAGATCCACTGTACATCAAAAGCAGCATAATTGTGTTCAATGCATTTGAGATGTTTTGGTGTGGCTAAATAATTGCTCAGAGAAAAAGATGTTCCCGTGAGCTCGGTAGCCACTTTTGAAATGTAATCAATCACTGCTGTAGGAGACAGAGCAGACAATTTGAGCACAGCTGGCTCGAATGGCCAAATAGCCTACCCACATATAACTGATTGTGAATAAAGTGACCACTGTGATATTAGCTGAAAACAATAACTGCTAGCAATTGCCCTTCACAAAAAAATAGAAAATACCACCTGAAAATTGTGGATTCAAATTCCACACCAGATTTGAAGATAAGCAGTTCACTTTTTCCCCCATGTCCTGACCAACATTTAAAAGCATCACATCAACAAAGATCACCAAGACAGATGATCAGGTAATAAATACAATAAAATGCTGGAACAACTCAGCAGGTTTGGCTGCATTTGTTGAGAGAGAAACAGGGTGAATGTTTCAAGTTTAATATGACTCTTCTTCGGAAAAGGAGAGAGGTAAAAATATAATGAGTTTTATGCTGTTGGAAAGCGGGGAGGGGCAGATGGAGCAAAATAGAGGTCAGGAATAGGTTAAAGGTACATTCAGTGCACTACAAACACAATGTATGATCCCGACCTTCCGGTCGCTTGCCATTTCAGTTAGCCATCTTTGTCTCATGCTCACATTTCTAGCCTTGGCCTGCCATGGTAAAGCCCAGCAGCACCTCATCGTCCAATCAGGAACTTTACAGTCTTCTGCACTTAACATTGAGGCAGCTGATCTGACAGCGCTGCAGTGATGTATCACCTGAGATCATGTGGCCAAAACTCTGGTGTGGAATTTAAATCCACAATTTTCTGGTAGTCATTTCTATTTTTTTGAGAAGGGCAATTGCTCGGGTATGTGGTTTGGGGCAATATGACAGGAGACATTTTATTCACAATCAGTTATATGAGGTAGGCCATTTGGCCATTCGAACCTACTCTGACACTCAACATGGCTGATCTACCTTAACTCAATCTTCCCACCCTACCCAGAAACCCATAATTGCCGAAGAATCTAAAACCTTATTGACCTCTACCTTGAAGATACTTAGCACTTAAGGAGCCATGGCCTTCTGATGTAGAGAATTCCAGTCACATCACTTTGGGCAGCAGAATTTTGGAAGAATTGAAATTCATGCAGATTTGGGAATGGGAGGTTGGCCAGGAGAGCATTGGGATAGTTAAGTCTGGAAGCAACTTGGGTATGGGTGTTTGACTGAGTGAATCTCTCCTCATCTCAATCCCTTATTCTGAGACTGTGGCTCCATGTCAGTGATGGACAACCAAGGCTGGTGAGTAGGCCACATGAGTGACCCTCCTCCATCTCAGTGGGCCGGAAGATTGAAGTTGGGCTTGTTTACGAACTATGTCCCTTAAATATGATTGAATACATTTAATACACACTGAATATTTCATAATAAGTTTGGGAAACGTTTAATCATTCATATATTAATAGAACGGTTATTGACTTCAAGTGGCAAAAACCAAGTAACCATTTACACTTTGGGCGCAGAAGGAACGCACAGCTCTCACAGTCAATGTTTGGTACAATCAGCACGCACATCATTTCACTTGCTCTTTCTTTACATGCGCACCACTTCAGTCACACTGATAGAAATAATGCGGATGGAAACCAGCAGAAAATGGCAACTCTGTGTATGCGCAGCAGTCAACAAAATGTCTTTGGGGGCCACAATCATAACATGGTATGATTGTGGCCCCAAGACAGCATGGTAGCACATGTGGTTAGCACTGTGGCTTCACAGCGCCAGGGTCCCAGGTTTGATTCCCTGCTGTGTCACTGTTTGCGGAGTCTGCATGTTCTCCCCATGTCTGCGTGGGTTTCCTCTGGGTGCTCCGGCTTCCTCCCACAGTCCAAAGACGTGTAGGTTAGGTGGATTGGCCATGATAAATTGCCCTTAGTGACCAAAAAGGTTAGGAGAAGTTATTGGGTTATGGGGATAGGGTGAAAGTGAGGGCTTAAGTGGGTCGGTGCAGACTCGATGGGCCGACTGGCCTCCTTCTGCACTCTATGTTCTATGTTCATGCGGCTCTTGGGTCGTAGGTTGTCCATCACGGCTCCATTTTATCAGTGTCTATCCCAATCAAGTCCCTTAAGGAGTTTATATATTTTAATTAGATCATCTCTCATTCTTCTAAACACCAAGGAACACAGGCCTAGTCAAATCAAACTCTCCGCATAGGCAATTCCCCCTCTGAGGAACCAGTCTAGTGAATTTATCCTTACTTAGGAAACTGCTAACAGTACAACATGTACGGCTTCATCAGTAAGACTTCTTTACCCTTATACTCTAACACCTTTGGAACAAAAGCTAACATATAATTTGCCTTCCTAATGGCTTGCTGTACCTGCATGCTACCTTTCTGTGATTTATGTACAAGGACACCCAGCTTCCCTGAATGCAAACATGTCCCAATCTCGACCCTTTCAAAAATATTTGACCTTTTATTTTCCAACCACACTGGATAAATTCACGCTTTGTTGCATTAAATTCCGTCTGTCCTTCTTTTTTGCTCACTCACCCAACTTGTCTACATTCTTCTGCAACCCCTTTGCATTTTCCTCATCGCTTACTTTCCCACCTTTCATCAGCAAACTCAATTCCTCTACACGTGTCCCCTCATCCAACTCATTGAATTGTAAACTGCAGAAGTCCGAACCAGGGGCGTCATTCTCCGCCGGCGGGAGTCTCCGTTTTGCCGGCGCCCGGGGGTTTCCCGACGGCGTGGGGCTGCCCCACAATGGGAAACCCCATTGACCGGCCGGTGTTACGGAGAGTCCCGCCGGCCGGTCGGGGCAGAAATGTGGCGGGGCGGGTAGGAGAATTTCGCCCCAGGATCTTTGGAGTGCCTCACTAGTTGCAGCCTGCCAACTCAAAAATGTCCTATTTATTCCTATTCACTGCTTTCTGTCCATCAGCCAATCCTCAATCCATGTTAATGTTGTATATTCACATTCATGCACCTTAATTTTGAATAATAGCCTCCAGTGTGGCACTTTATTGAACGCTTTTTCGAAATCCAAATACACCTCACCCACCGGGACCCCTTATCCATGTTACTAGCTAAATCTTCAAAATACTCTGGTAAATTTGACAAACTCAATTTCCTTTTCATAAGTTTGTATTGATACTGCTTCATCATATAATATTTTTTTAAGTGCCCTTTTATAATGTCCTTAATAATATATTCTAGTATTTTGCCTTCTACTAATGTTGGATCATTTGACTCCTGTTTTCCCTCTTACTCTTTTTCTTATATTGCAATTTTAAATAGTGGAGTAGTGTGTAAAGTTCTTGTCATAATATGCACCCATGCACATCATGAGGTAAAAGCAGGCACTGACAGACACCCAGGTGAGCCAATCAACATAGAGAACAGAACACGACCAATCACCAGACAGAACACCAGAGGGGGGCTTCCAACTATAAAACACACGAGGCATCAGCACTCGGCCTCTTTCCACTGGTGACAACTGTAGTGACAGGCAGGGTGTACAAATCATTCAACATCTTCTACACGTGGATCAGAGCTAGCCTGGCCTAGATAGTTAATGTTAGTTTACTTAGAGTAGTAGAGAGTCAACCCACAGGCAGCTGTGTGCTTCGTTACTGAAGTTCAATAAATCTTGACTGAAAACAGCACACCATGATTTTACTTCACTGCCTGGTGTCCATGAGTTGATTCCAACTTCCAACAGCTATGTCTCTGACCATTTTCACAAGGCTTAACATCCAGTGACTGTCAAAAGACGCATCTCTCAGCTTCCGGAGAAGTTCCAATACTGATTATCTGCAAGTGAGTTTATTCTGAAGATTCTTTCCCTCTTTGCCAAGCCAGGATGAAGCTGTGGGATTCCTTGAACTGTCAATCTGAAACCATTTAAACTCCCGCATTCTACTTGGCATTCCAGTGAAAGGAGACCTTCCTTTCTGCTGACTACACATTAATTGTAGTCTTTCACCTCTCTGTAAGATCCCTGCTTCTCTCTCCTTACTGCCCAAAGTTAGGAGAATAAGGCCTGAATCTTTGCGCACATTGGGTGCACAGTGATGGGTGTTCCTGGCTCCACATACACAACGTCAATAAAAATGGCCCCAAATGTTGGGATTTTTTTTCTGAGGGAGTGGAAGGGGGAGAAAATTGGTGTGGTGGTGGGTGACTCCACAGGCTGTGTGGAGGCTGCTGGGTGCAGAGGCAGGCCGGAAGAAGGCCAGCTTTAATGCACCGGCACTTTGTCCAACATTTAAGTAAAAACAATAAAACACATAAACAGCCCTGAATACACTTCCCGTGCCCCATCAATGACAACCCATTCTATCTTATGCCATCTATCCATCCCTTATTGCCCCTCATGCTCCCTATATCAGCCTATCACCCTCTAACAACCACCAAGGTTGCCCGACTGCCAAGTGAGCTTGTGGGTCACCCCCACCCATGGGCAATGTCACCCCCCACACACATGGGCATTAACCCACACCCCCCAAGTGAGGACATCCCACTATGGGGTCCTTATGGGCTGCCCTCTTCAGGCCCCCAAGTCACCTTAGACATCCCTTCTCTTCCAGGAGCCCACCCGTCACCTCCCGGAAGCCCCGACTTACCTGCCCTGCACACCCCCACCCTTCAAGCCCTCCCTCCACCCTCATTTCATGGCATGACCCCGCCCCCCGCTCGGCCCCTAACCCTTAGCAGTGCCACCCTGGCACACAGGCACCCTTGCACTGCCACCCTGGCACCCAGGAAGTGCTCCTATCAGTTTGGCGGTGCCATTCAGGCACCTTAACAATGCCAGGGTGGCAGTGCCAAGGTGCCCACATTCCAAGGAGAAGGCCAGTGAGCCACCTTGCACTTACCCTTACTGATGATGCGGGAGACCACCGGATGCTGTTTCACCTAGTCCATGTTTGTGTGGAGCAGTGTTGAACGGCGCCCGGCTACAGCCTCCCTGGGGAGGCTGGGGTATCGACTGAGGCCGGTGGATCCCAGGCAGATAGGTCGTAAGTAGGTTTAAGACCTTCCGCAAGCGTCATTTGATCCCACCCGTTTTGGGCAGAGTTTTGAGTTCTGACTCCGACCATCTCGCAGGACTTGGGTAAATCCTGCGAGGCACGGAAGCTGTTGGTATGCCCGCTGGAGGGCACTCCTGGCATTCTCCGGCCATGTTGTGCTCTCACTCGAGCGCAACGCAGCAAGAGAATCGCATCTTTAGTCACTTTTGTGGGCCCTCGGGAGTTTCTCTTCGGTTTAGCCCACACTTATGGCTGGATTCTTCGGCCACGCCTGCTGCAAGATCACCACAGATGGGACAGGGACCATGTAAAGGTCCAATGATCTCGGGCAGGATTTTCCAGTTGCCGGGCGAGCGTGACCGAACAATTCCGCCTTAGAAACGTTTTCAGCGCTGGCGAACTGAAGTCAGAGATTGGACCACCATTTTGAAAGGGTGCTTGTGGGTCCCCCACACTCCCCACCCATGGGCAATGTCACCTCTCACACACAAGAACACTAGCCCACATCCCCCCAAGTGAGGACACCCCGCTTTGAGGTACTTGGGTGTCCCCTTTTTTAAGCCCCCCCACGCCCCCTTACAGGCCCTCCTTCCAGAAATCCTACCCATCACCCCACCGAACTCCCAAAGGCCCCTTTTTACCTGCCATGAACCTCCCCACCCCCCCCCCCCAACCCCTCCCCATCCTCCTTTCATGGTCCTCCCTATGACCCTGACTCTTGGCACTGCCACCCAGGCACCCGGGATCTGCTACCGCCAGCTTGGCAGTGCCACCCAGGCACCTTGGTAGTGCCAAGGTGACAGCTTTTTGTGATTCATGCACAAGGACACACAGGTCCTTCTGCACAGCAGCATGCTGCAACTTTTTACCACTTAAATAATAGTCCATTTAGCTGTTATTCCTACCAAAATGGATAACCTCACATTTATCAACATTGTACTCCATCTGCCAAACTCTTGCCCACTCATGTAAACTATCTATAACCACTTATAGCTGTTAATTGAACTGTGAAATCGCAGACACCGCACTGGAATGTTGTTAAATCAGCCATACAGCACTAATCCAGTAATGATTTCCCGTTGGCTTATGTTAACAAACAAAGTGAAACAGCACGAATTTTTAAAAAGATTGAAAGGGCTAGTGTTTACAATTTCTTGACAGCTTGATGTTTGCTTTTGACAGTTGATTTTGACTGTTTTTTTGAGAGTTCTAATGTGTTTTACAATCTCAAAAGGAAACTTGCCTCTTTTAATGGACACGGTACCTCTCACAAATGTGTCCCGGGACCAGACACAAAGGGACTCCAAAAAGGTATAACAGCTCTCCAAAGGATTCTGCTAATTTTAGGCCTTCTCCTTCCAGATCTAATCTGGACAAGTTATGTTTGTAACAATATGGATATTATATAGGAGATGAAGGGTTAACAATTTCATGTAAATACATCTGACCACCAGGTGGTGATCAAGAGCAGTTACGTAACACCCTTGATTCTGGGAGAAGGTGTTTAGGTGTGAGAGAGAGTAGTTGTGTATTATGGAGTTCTGTAGATCGAGTTATAGCATAGTTTATTTAGCCACCTTTGTACTTCGGAAAACATTCGAATCTAGTTTAAATAGTGTTCATAAATTAGCTTTGCTAATTCACATATCTTGATGTTCTTTGTTGAATACTACACATCAAAGCCATTCTTACAAAGAAAACAGAGAACATCTGATACCAGGAATAGTTCCTAAGGTAATATCGAAAGGTTTAGCGAGAGAAAAAAAATCTCCTTGCGAAAAAAACTTGCGAAGAAAGAAGAAAAAAAATACTCTATTAGGCTCCGATCTCAACGACCTCATGGAAGCCAGAAACATCGCGAAAACTGCCCACTTGAAGATTCATGGAGGGTTTGCAGACTCTAAAGCAATTCCGGACATCAGGTAAAGCTGATGTTAACTGGACAAATTTCAAACAGCAGTTTCAATTATATATCTCAGCCTTAGACATTGAAGCTGCCAGCAACCAGCAAAAAAGAGTGTTGTTTTTAACAATGGCTGGATCGCAAGCTTTCAGGATTTTCAACTCATTCCATTTTGGGAATGAGGAGGCGGCTGCTGTGTTTTGTGGCCAGCTGTCTCCCCAAAAAGTGCAAGCGCAAATCCATACCCTGGCCCTTTCCCGAGCTGCAAAAATGGTAGGTGCCGGGTTTGGGGACAGATCTTTGGATTTTGATCCCCTTCACCAGTTATCTGGGGCGAGATTTCCGACCCCCCGCCGGGGGCTGGCATGAATCCTGCCCCCGCCGGTTGCCGAATTCTCCGGCACTGGAGATTCAGCGTGGGCGGGAATCGCACCGCGCCGGTTGGCGGGCCCCCCCCGCCGATTCTCTGGCCCGGATGGGCCGAAGTCCCGCTGCTAGAATGCCTGTCCCGCCGGTGTGGATTGAATCACCTACCTTACCAGCGGGACAAGGCGGCGCAGGCGGGCTCCGGGGTCCTGGAGCGCGGGGCGATCTAGCCTCGGGGGGCTGCCCCCACAGTGGCCTGGCCCGTGATCGGGGCCCACCGATCCGCGGGCAGGCCTGTGCCATGGGGGCACTCTTTTCCTTCCGCCATCGCCACGGTCTCCACCAAGGCAGAGGCGGAAGAGACTCCCTCCACAACGCATGCGCAGGGATGCCGTGAGCGGCCGCTAACGCTCCCGCGCATGTTCCGCCTGGCAATGTCATTTCCGCGCCAGCTGGCGGGGCAACAAAGGCCTTTTCCGCCAGCTGGCGGGGCGGAAATCAGTCCGGCTCGGGCCTAGCCCCGCAAGGTTAGGGCTCGGCCGCCCAAGATGCTGAGGATTCCGCACCTTTGGGGCGGCACGATGCCGGACTGATTTGCGCCGTTTTTGGCACCGGTCGGCGGACATCGCATCGATACCGGAGAATTTCGCCCCAGAGCTGTACACATGACTCTCTTTACTAAATAAAAGCAAATTACTGCGGATGCTGGAATCTGAAACGAAAGAGAAAATGCTGGAAAATCTCAGCACGTCTGGCTGCATCTGTAGGGAGAGAAAAGAGCAAACGTTTCGAGTCCGATGACTCTTTGTCAAAGCTAACAGACAGAGAAAGTGGGGAATATTTATACTATGGACTGAGAATGAAAGATGAGTCATAGCCACAGAAACCCAGGGAAACCGGGTGCTAAGTCCAAAGATGTGCGGGTTAGGTGAATTGGCCAATGATAAATTGCCCTTAATGTCCAAATTGCCCTTGGTGTTGGGTGGAGGTGTTGAGTTTGAGTAGGGTGCTCTTTCCAAGAGCTGGTGCAGACTCAGGGGGCCGAATGGCCTCCTTCTGCACTGTAGATTCAATGATAATCTATGATTAATCTAGGACAAAGGTTCGGCACAACATCGTGGGCCGAAGGGCCTGTTCTGTGCTGTATTTTCTATGTTCTATGTTCTATGCTAATTGTCATGATATTCAAGTGAACAAGGACCTCAAAGCCAGACACTCACACAGTCACCACGTGCTGAGTACCAAGTTTGTTATATGAATAGTTTAAAGGAATAAAACTGCGTTGTACCAATCGCAACCGTGTTGGTTCGTCTGTATCTCAGAGCACCCAACACTTCATGGTACCAGAAGTGAATCAAAACCTACCCACAAATCTGCCATCCTGCGCCATGGACACTGTCAACACACCGCAGCCTTTGCAAGTCGCTGGGAACCTTGGCATAAATTGGACGCTGTTCAAGCAGCGTTCAAACTCTTTATGGAAGCCAACAAAAAACAGGGCGCCTCGGACAAAAGGAAGATCGCCATCCTCCTCACCACCGCAGGTCAGCACGCCATCCATGTATACAACTCCCTGGTGTTCGCGGAAGGCGAGGACAAATCTAAATATGACACGGTCCTCCTCAAGCTCGACCAACACTTCAACATTGAGGTCAACGAGAGCTTTGAGAGGTATGTCTTCCAGCAGCGCCTGCAAGGTAAGGATGAGCTCTTTCAGTCCTTCCTGACGCATCTCCGCATACTCGCGCAGTCCTGCGGTTACGACAGCACCTCAGAGTCCATGATCTGGGACCAGATCGTTTTTGGGGTTGCCTCCGGCAGCCTACGCCAGCAGCTTCTAAAAATTAAAGGCCTGACCTTAGCATCTGCAGTTCAAGCCTGTGTCCTGCACGAGAACGTGACTAGCCGCTATGCCCAATTTCAGGCGACTGAATCGGCGCGGAGGGGGTCCTACGTGACCGGATCGGCGAGCCAGGTGCCCCACGAGGCCGAACGGGTCCAGGCGATCGAGTTTCTCCCGGCCCACGGCCTGGACGAGGGCGGCCGTTTCGCGCGCTTTTCGAGGCCTCCCGCGCTTGTGCGCTCCAAAACCTACGGCAACACTGAGGGACGTGATGCGCAGGCGCGCTCGATGCAAGACCGAACTGTGCATGCGCAGTGGCGTAACGAACGCCATGACGTCACGTCGTGCGGCAACTGTGGAGCTGCACATTTAAAAGGGCAATGTCCCGCAAAAACCCGACAATGCCTACGCTGTGGCAAGGTGGGCCACTACGCTGCTTACTGTCGAGCGGCTCAACCTGTTGATCTTCCGCATCTCCGCCAACCTCGCAGGAACGTGCGGACCATTCAGCCTCCACATTACGACATCCAAACCGATGACACAGATGACCAAGACGCCTTCCGGGTTGCGGTCATTGATGGGAACCGGGTCAACACAATCAATCCAGGTGATGAATGGTGTGCCACCCTGACGGTCAACCCGAATTCGTCGCCCACCTACTAGACTGGACTTATGAGACTGTTTACACGTTGAACTCATGCAACCACTGTTTTAACATGTCTATGTTCTTCTCGTTACAGGCATTCGTTTTATCGTTCCACATTTCCACGTTTATTTTTTGTTATGGTACAACCTCGTTAGTATGTCACACCCGACATCGTCCCTTGTATATAGTTAAGCCCCATGTACATGCTGTAAATATTGCACACACACACATTTAGCTGCACTCAGTACACATTTCTATTTATAACCACGTAGGCACATAATCTTGTAAAAAAGGGGGATGTCATGATATTCAAGCGAACATCACAGCACATACACACAGACATAATGATAGACAGAGCAACGGACCAATTAGCACACATAACACGACAGCCAATCACAGACAAGAGCATACACAGTACAAAACAAGAAACACAACACTTCCTGGGCAGTCCATCAGGAGACGGCACAGGGCAAGGACCTCAAAGCCAGACACTCACACAGTCACCACATGCTGAGTACCAAGTTTGTTATAAAAATAGTTTAAAGGAATAAAACTGCGTTGTACCAATCGCAACCGTGTTGGTTCGTCTGTATCTCAGAGCACCCAACACTTCACTAATGGCCACAGAAACCAAGGGGAAAGAGTGCTAATGGCAGTCCCCAGAGAGAACAACAGATGTGGAAGGCCAAACAGCAGAGAAACTAACATCAGAGGATGAACTGTAGGTGTGCGGGAAGGGGAAGGGAGAAACAAAGATGAGAAAGGTGAAAGAAAGGTGGATAAGATTGGGGGGGGGGGGTTAAATATATTAAGAAAGAAAGAAATGGTAAAAGACAGTTAAAGTGAAATGGGATGAAAACAAATGGGTCGAGGTGGCATAGAGCTGACATCTGAATTGTTGAATTCGATGTTGGGACCGGAAGGCTGTAGCGTGCCTAACCGGAAGATGAGTTCCTCCAGTTTGCGTTGAACACTGGGACATTGCAGCAGGCCAAGAACAGACCTGTGGGCATGGGAGCAGGGTCTTTTTTTTAAATGGCAAGCAACGGGAAGGTCAGGGTCCTGAATGCGCACAGACCGAAGATGCTCAGCAAAGCGATCACCCAGCTTGCGTTTGGTCTCTCTGATATAGAGGAGACCACATTGGGACTCAACAAAGCGATCAACCAGTCTGACTCTCTTTACTTCTGCATTTTGCCTTAAAGTAAAAAGACAGCCCCAAAACATAAACTTATAAAGTTTGTGTTTGAAACAAATGTGATTCTGGGCTGCGACTTTGCAACATCGTAACAGGTTGAGTTCTATTCAAAACGTCAAATCCCAAACTCTGGTTAACTAACAATTCGGAAGTGTCAAACACTGTGACATGGGAGAAAAAGCGGGTCTCATATGGAGAGTACAGGGGGTTGGGGGTATTCAACACAATAAATGTGCCCGTTCAATTAACCTTATCAAGATTACAGCTAAAATTTAACATTAAAGACTAAGGAAGTCAGCTGTGGTTATGCCGCACAACTGAGAAGTAACAGAAATCCTGTCACAATGACGCCTCGAATCATCAGCACCAAGCTGAATAATTCTAATAGGAAGTAGAACCAGGATTCGCTCTAGGAAATCCATTGCACGATATCTAAATTAATTTCCCCAGAGGAATTACTCCCCCGACAGACCTTGAGGACCAGAGCATTGTGAGAATAGCCAGGTCTATCAAAGGGAAAACATTGGAATGGAATATCATTCATTGTTACATCAATTGATTTGTCTACCACCACTAATTCAGCCACAAGTAGAAATCCACGTTCACAGAATTTTACCATTAGATGCACAGTGTAGGTCATTGGAGAAGAAACAGGCTGAGAATTCGGAATTTAAATCAGCGATTCTATCAACTTCTAATTTTCCACAAGGTGTCAAGGAGAACCTGTGACACGGTGGGTAGCGTCCCGAACTCGGAGCCAGGAGCTTTGGGTTCGAGTCCCACCCCAGGACTTCATGGCCAAGAAAGACATGTCCATAACGCAACCAAACAGGTTGTGTGTCAAACTGCAAACAAGCCAATGGCTGGCAATAAGGGTGGGAGAGACTTTTGGTCAGCCATGAGTGAGGGGGAATGGTAGCCCTCAAGCTATAAGCCCCTGGCGACTGACGGGCGACCTGTTCCAGGAATGACTAACCATAATGACAGGCCATAACGGGCTACCACAGCTGCAGCCTATCTGTCCAACCTGACTCTCCAGGATACAACCATAGTATTCCTACAGCACGGAAGGAAGTCATTCAGCCCGTCAAGTCTATACTGACCCTCTGAAAGAGCACCCTACCTAAGCCCATGCCCCCACCCTATCCCCGTATCCCAGTAACCCCACCTAGATGGGGGGGGTCACCCAAGACTGGAATTGAACCCGGGTCCCTGGCGCTGTGAGGCAGCCATGTAAACCAGTGTCCCACTGTGCCCCACACCATGCTGCAGCTTCTCTCATGAAATTCAATTTCATCCCCTTTATCTTTGAGCAGCCTTTAGCTTCACAGCTGAAGGCTACTGCTAATAGGGAATTGACCTTGTTAGTTGTGAGTGCATTTCACAGCTGCAGGTTGTGTTTGCTACTGCTGGTGGCTGCAAATGCCTGGCGACTGCTGTGGCTGAGAGTTTGTTTGCAGTTGCTGCTGCTGCCTTTTCTGCTGGCCTGCTGCCTCTCCCCATGGGCTTACTTGCTGCTTTTGGAATGGAGGAAGGAAGAAAGAAGGTCGTTGCCTTTTGGTCTCTTTTACCTGGAGTGCGGCGAGGGGAAGATTCTGGCGGGCCTACTACCAGGCTGAAGATGTAGGAGGACTTGCTCGAGCAGTCTGTGAATGTTTTTAAAGGCTTGTTTTGTGTGTTGACTGTGTATTGTGGTCTGGACCTGTGCGACACCTGTTAATGTCCCTGTGACTCAGTCCTCGGACATGGTAGGGATGGAAGATCAGATGCTGATACAGCAGGAGAAGAGGGGTGGTGGCCCGCTTCGACTACACAGCCCGGAGGTTGCATTGGGACACTTTCATGGACTACCAGTGACTATTTATGTACAGTAACCTTCTGCTGCTTCCATTATGGAAGTTGTGAAGGTTGCTGGTGCTCCTTGTTTTCCCTTTGTACTGCATTTGGTCTATGTTTGTTGGGAGGGAGTGGTCGGGGGTGGGGGGGTGGGGGGGGGGGGGATGGTATGATGAACACCATGTGACTGCGGTTTATCTTCTCACCAGTTGCAGCCCCTCCTGCCTCTGTAGCCTGGGCCTCGCTGGAAGGAGGCACTGCCAGTGCTAGAGAGGGTGAGGTGGATTTTGCTCTCTCTCCCTCCTCCACTGCTGGTGAGGGGGGAAGGGGAGACAGGGCGGAGGGAAGGAGGCATGGGGCTGCCTTCATCTGGTAGTGTTATTCCTTTGTTCTTTGCATTGATTTTTGTCCTTGCTGTACAGCTGGTGACTTTGCTGTCTTTCTGCCTGTTTTGTGTTCTCAGTGGTTTCTCTGTATTTGGCTTAGTTTATAATGTGCTGGACCTGTTCTGGGCTGAACGGTGCCCCCCTTGGGAAGGGTTGGAATGTTTTTCCCCCTCTCCTCCGCCATGCTCCACGTTGGCAGCCTTTTCAGCTGGGCTGGGCTGGGCTGGTTTGCCTTTCCGCTGATGTACGTCGGAAGGGGGATCGGAGTGTGTTCTGAGTGCCAAGTGATTGGTGAGCTCATCGTATTGTCTTTTGCATTTTGATACTGTCAATAAACTAAAATATTTGCAACTGCCTGGAGGCTGCTGAAGCTGAGAGTTTGTTTGCTATTAGCTGCTGTGTTTTCTGCTTGCCTGCTGCCTCTTCCCCATGGATTCAACTTGCTACTTTTTGGATGAGGGAAGGAAGAAAGAAGCCCTTTCAGTCTCTTTTACTTGGAGTACGACAGGGGGAGAATTTTAGCGGGCCGACTACTGGGCTAAGGATGCACGTGGACTTGCTCGAGTAGTTTGTGGATGTTTTTAAAAGTTTGTTTTATGTATTGACTGTGTATTCCATTCTGGACCTGTGGGTCAGCTGTTATTGCCCCCTGTGCTCCTGTGGCCCGGTCGTTGGACACGGTGGTGATGGAAAATCAGAAACCAGTACTGTAGGAAAGGAGGGCGGTGGCCATTTAGGAGATGACCGTCCCTGGGGACCTCAGATAGAATACAGCTGCCAGTAAGGGCTGAATCAATTGATGGGATTGTGAGCGATCCTACATACTAGAGGCCAAGTTCAAGAACTTTGAAACTAAATCTAAGAATGCGATTCTCCGGCCTCGTTGCACTCTTGCTCATCCGAAATGAGGCTGGTGAATAGCGGGAGAGGCTAAAAACGAGTACCGCGCTGTGGTGTTCTTTGTATTTGTAATCCTAGGATGGTTGGTGTAGTGTTCACAAAGAACACAAATAGCTTTAATAGTAAACAAAGCTAAAGATTTAGTTACTAAATTGGATTTGATACTTACTCCAAGGTAATAAACAGTTGATAATAAACATTCAATCTACACTCATCCACTACTAATCTCTACACTAATACAATAATTATGATCTGCTCTCACTCACACTATCTTTCTTACAGTCTGTCTTTTAGCTTTCTCCTCAACCTCTCACTCCCAAGGCTTAACATCTATGCATCAGCTCTCTCTAGTGGTTGATTTGGACATAACATTAACCTTTTCAGTTCTGTACATTTATCATAATGTCACACACGGCAGGTGCTGAGCAGTTTGTGATGCAACCGGCCTGCTCCCGTAGGCTGAATCGTATCCTGCTATAACGTGGCGAGAAACCAATTATCATCACTTAAGCCCTATTTCCATACAATTAACGGGAGCCACCCCATATCCAATGGCCTCCCGTGATTCATTGGATTGGATTTGTTTATTGTCACGTGTACTGAGGTACAGTGAAAAGTATTTTTCTGCTAACTGCTCAACAGATCATTAAGTACATGAAAAGAAAAGGAAATAAAAGAAAATACATAATAGGGCAACACAAGGTACACAATGTAACTAGATAACACCGGCATCGGGTGAAGTATACAGGGTGTAGTGTTAATCAGGTCAGTCCATAAGAGGGTCGTTTAGGAGTGTGATAACAGTGGGGAAGAAACTGTTTTTGAATCTGTTCGTGCGTGTTCTCAGACTTTTGTATCTCCTGCCAGATGGGAAAAGTTGGAAGAGTGAGTAGGCCGGGTCGGAGGGGTCTTTGATTATGCTGCCTGCTTTCCCCAGGCAGCGGCAGCGGATTCAGTGACCTTTCCAGCAAGTGGTCTTGCTGGTGTTGATTAGTACTCCCTTTTAAAGACGAGAACCTGGCAGAGGGTTTCTGCGGGGAGGTGAGTAGCCATCTTTGCTCACAGGCAAAGAGCCTGGGGGCGCTCGGTTTGCCTCCCCAGTGCTCAGCGGTGGGAGGTGGGGCACCATCATAAGGGGTGGGCCGCCATGGGGGGGAAGGGGTGCACTGGAGGGTGGGCAGCCATGCGCGGCTCCACCATGGAAACCCCTGGATTGTGTGTACTTGTACCCTTGTCCCTGCCCATCTGTCCCACCGACCACCCATTACCACCACCGACTGCTGAGGCCTCTGGCCGTTCGGCCGAAGGCTTCTAATAGGGAATTGGCAATCGTGGTGAAGTGAGCACTTCACACAACCCAAGTCGATTCCCGGGGGTAGGCGTGTAGCATGTGGGAGTTATTGCCTAGCATCCCAATCAGACCGTGATGCCTGGACACTGTACCTGAACACTGCGGGAGGCAACACTATGGACGCAGCAGCCAACATCCGAACAACCAGGGGTTGGACACAGCTCCCGGGATATGTCCATGGCCAGAGGGTAAATGAGCGCTACGGGGAGGAGACCAGTGCCCGACGCAGGTGATGTTATGTGTGGGTGTCTGGGGTTCAGGGTCTGAGGTCCGTTGAATGGGGCTCGCTGCGGCTGGAGTGCCGGGCAAGGGTGTTCCGGGCGTGGGGAGGGGGGTAGAGGGGAGGGGTGGATGGGGAGGGAGGGCAGATCAATGGGGGAATGCAGAGTCCCGGGGTGGGAGCCACCGCTGTTTGTCAGTGTAACATCCTCTCCAAATTCCTCACAGATATTCAATGTTATGGATGTTATTTTGGACCCTCCGAACAGGCCCTCGTGGCGTGCTGGTTGGCCAGGCGGCGAGACGCCGGAGACGGCGGCAGCAGCAGCATCTGCAGATGCTCGAGGCGGTGGCCCATGTGCTGGATCCCACCCCACACCCTGAGGACCCAGCCACCCATTTGGCCAGCAGGAAGGGATCCAGAGGGAGAGGCCCGCGACGGCCCAGAGTGTACAGGTGTCTCTCGTCGTTCGAGCAGATGGCAGCACGTGCCGCAGGAGGCTCAGCCTCAACAAGGAGATGCCGTGGCACCTGTGTCATGTCCTCGCAGACTTGGCACCATGTGGAGGAGGATACCCACTACTAGTGGCCGTAAAGTCACCGCAGCCATGAACGTTAACGCCTCGGCATCATTCCAGGGCTCGAGTGAGAACCTGTGTCGCATCTCGCAGGCCACAGCCCACAGGTGCATACGGCAGGTCACGGATGCTCTGTTTGCCTGGGTGAAAAACTATATCATCTTTGACATTAACCAATCCCAACAAGATGTCTGGGCAGCAGGATTCTCCGCCATCGCCGGAATGCTCTAGGTCCAAGGGCTGATGAACTGAACTCATGTCGCCTTGCGCGCACCGGGCCATCTGGGAGTACCATACGTTAACAGGAAGGGTTTCCACTCCCTGAGCATACAGCTCTTGTGTGACAACCACATGAAGATCATGCATGAGTGTACACGATTCCCAGGAACAGCTACATCCTGGGGCAGTCAGACATCCACGGCCTCCTTGAGAACCACACCAGGATGGCCGGCTTGCTCTTGGGGGATAAGGGGTACCCACTGAGGACCTGGCTAATGATGCCAGTACAGAGGCCGGAGGACAAAGCGGAGACCCGATTCAGCAAGGCCCATCTGGCCACCCAAGTTGTCATCGGGTGGTGCATCGGACTGCTCAAAATGCAGTTCCGATGCCTCGACCACTCTGGTGGTGCCCTGAGTACACCCCCCCCCACTCCTCCCTCCACCCCCGGAGGGTCGCCTGCTTTGTGATGGTCTGCTGCGTCCTCAACAACCTGGCACAGCAGGGGGTGACGTGCTGGAGGTTGGGGATGAGGAACATGTGCCCACCTCTGAGGAGGAAGTCAAGGAGTATAAGAAAGCACCGGACCACTAGGGGCTGGAGGACAATCCTAGGGATGAACCGGAGGACCAGCCGGAGGCTGCAGGACAGGCCGCAGCAACGGGACTCCGGTAAGCCTGGAGGGCCAGGGAGGCCTTCACACGCACCTGCTTCATTTAGGACATGGCCTGGCCCATTATCGGCACCTCACCCTTCCACCACCCCTATTTCCCACCCTCCCAGGCTATCACTCCAGGGTGCTGGGACTGTGTCGGCACTGCCAGCAGGTCACTGTCGAGGGCAGGGGAGTGATGATAACCCGAAGAGAGCTGAGCCCCAGTGTTCCTCGATCTATGCCATAGTCTGACCCCCGCCTGTCTGCTGAGCGCTCGCTCACACCCATCACCTGCAGGTGGTGTGCCTGGGGGGAGGGGGGTGGGGAAAGCCTGGAGAGATGGGCCAAGGTTTCTGAGGCTGGCCTGCACTGTGGAAGAAAGTGACAGAGGCATCATACTGGTTGTGGTGAAGGGGTTTTAATGTTTCACAGGTGTCCAACAATGCACCACTTTCCCGACGGTTCCGCCCAGTCCCCCCTTCTCCTCCCCCGGTGATCTCAGTGATCCTCAATGTGCTTAGCCTTCCTTGCTCTCCCACGACATGTAGGGTGTATCCCCAGGCTGCACATCAGAGGTAGAGGCAGCCAGCTGCTTACCACATTCTGTGTCCTTCGGTGCCCCTGGTGGGCATCCTCTGGGCCGGAGGGCACCGGCGCACTTGTCGGTGGCACATGCACAGCCGTGCTGCCCTGTCTCGTGTGCTGACAGTGAGACGTGGCCTCATCAAAGGGGTGGAACTCCGGAACCTGTGGCCACTGTCGCCGCCCCATGGCGAGGCCATATTGGATTTGGTACTGGGTAATGAACCAGGACAAGTGTTAGATTTGGAGGTAGATGAGCACTTTGGTGATAGTGACCACAATTCGATTACGTTTACTTTAGCGATGGAAAGGGATAGGTATATACCGCAGGGCAAGAGTTATATCTGGGGGAAAGGCAATTATGATGCGATGAGGCAAGACTTAGGATGCGTCGGATGGAGAGGAAAACTGCAGGGGATGGGCACAATGGAAATGTGGAACTTGTTCAAGGAACAGTTACTGCATGTCCTTGATAAGTATGTACCTTTCAGGCAGGGAGGAAGTGGTCGAACAAAGGAACCGCGGTTTACTAAAGCAGTCGAAACACTTGTCAAGAGGAAGAAGGAGGCTTATGTAAATATGAGACATGAAGGTTCAGTTAGGGCACTCGAGAGTTATAAGTTAGCTAGGAAGGACCTAAAGAGAGCTAAGAAGAGTCAGGAGGGGACATGAGAAGTCTTTGGCAGGTAGGATCAAGGATAACCCTAAAGCTTTCGATAGATATGTCAGGAATAAACGAATGACTAGGGTAAGAGTAGGGCCAGTCAAGGACAGTAGTGGGAAGTTGTACGTGGAGTCCGAGGAGATAGGAGAGGTGCTAAATGAATATTTTCCGTCAGTATTCACACAGGAAAAAGACAATGTTGTCGAGGAGAATACTGAGATTCAGGCTACCAGGTTAGAAGGGCTTGAGGTTCATAAGGAGGAGGTGTTAGCAATTCTGGAAAGTGTGAAAATAGATAAGTTCCCTGGGCCGGATAGGATTTATCCTAGGATTCTCTGGGAAGCTAGGGAGGAGATTGCTGAGCCTTTGGCTTTGATCTTTAAGTCATTTTTGTCTCCAGGAATAGTGCCAGAAGACTGGAGGATAGCAAATGTTGTCCCCTTGTTCAAGAAGGGGAGTAGAGACAACCCCGGTAACTATAGATGAGTGAGCCTTACTTCTGTTGTGGGCAAGGTCTTGGAAAGGATTATAAGAGATAGGATGTATAATCATGTGGAAAGGAATAATTTGATTAGAGATAGTCAACACGGTTTTGTGAAGGGTAGGCCGTGCCTCACAAACCTTATTGAGTTCTTTGAGAAGGTGACCAAACAGGTGGATGAGGGTAAAGCAGTTGATGTGGTGTCTATGGATTTCAGTAAAGCGTTTGATAAGGTTCCCCACGGTAGGCTATTGCAGAAAATACGGAGGCATGGTATTCAGGGTGATTTAGCAGTTTGGATCAGAAATTGGCTAGCTGGAAGAAGACAAAGGGTGGTGGTTGATGGGAAATGTTCAGACTGGAGTCCAGTTACTAGTGGTGTACCACAAGGATCTGTTTTGTGGCCACTGCTGTTTGTCATTTTTATAAATGACCTGGAGGAGGGCGTAGAAGGATGGGTGAGTAAATTTGCAGATGACACTAAAGTCGGTGGAGTTGTGGACAGTGCGGAAGGATATTACAAGTTACAGAGGGACATAGATAAGCTGCAGCACTGGGCTGAGAGGTGGCAAATGGAGTTGAATGCAGAAAAGTGTGAGGTGATTCATTTTGGAAGGAATAACAGGAAGACAGAGTACTGGGTTAATGGTAAGATTCTTGGTAGTGTGGATGAGCAGAGCGATCTCGGTGTCCATGTACATAGATCCCTGAAAGTTGCCACCCAGGTTGAGAGGGTTGTTAAGAAGGCGTACGGTGTGTTAGCTTTTATTGGCAGAGGGATTGAGTTTCGGAGCCATGAGGTCATGTTGCAGCTGTGCAAAACTCTGGTGCGGCCACATTTGGAGTATTGCATGCAATTCTGGTCGCCGCATTATAGGAAGGATGTGGAAGCATTGGAAAGGGTGCAGAGGAGATTTACCAGAATGTTGCCTGGTATGGAGGGAAGATCTTATGAGGGAAGGCTGAGGGACTTGAGGCTGTTTTCGTTAGAGAGAAGAAGGTTAAGAGGTGACTTAATTGAGGCACACAAGATGATCAGAGGATTAGATAGAGTGGACAGTGAGAGCCTTTTTCCTCGGATGGTGATGTCTAGCACGAGGGGACATAGTTTTAAATTGAGAGGAGATGGATATAGGACAGATGTCAGAGGTAGGTTCTTTACTCAGAGAGTAGTAAGGGCGTGGAATGCCCTGCCCGCAACAGTAGTGGACTCGCCAACACTAAGGGCATTCAAATGGTCATGGATAAACATATGGACGATAAGGGAATAGTGTAGATGGGCTTTAGAGTGGTTTCACAGGTCGGCGCAACATCGAGGGCTGAAGGGCCTACACTGCGCTGTAATGTCCTCTGTCCTATGTTCTATGGGAAGGCTCCGGGGTGGCACTCAGCGCCCTCTCCTCCAGCTCGGCGGACATAGGGCTCTGGGGTTCACCTTGGGATGGAAGGGCTGATGGTTCAAGCCCCGGCTACGCCTGTGTCAAGTACTCTGCCAGCAGTGGCAGCTCCCCCATGTCTGCACCATGGTGTTGATGCCCTTGATGATGCTCCTCAGTGATTGGACCACACTTTGCAGTGCCTCAGAAATGCCCACCTGAGAGTGGGTCATGTCCCACAGCACGTCTTCAAGGTCAGCCTGGTACTGGGTCACGTCGCCCAGTGAGTTGGACAGTCTACCGAGGCCCTCAGCCATGGCCTTCACCGAATGCGCGATGCCTTGGACATCTTCATTCATGTTGGTGACGTCGTGCATCAGACTCTCCACTGTGCTTGCCACCCTATCAGTGTTGGCCTCGGTGCCATGCATTGCTGGTGCCAACTCCTGCGCCTGTAGCTTCTAGTATTTCTCCAAACGGCTGTGGACCTGCTGGAGGTTGCTGACATCTCCCTCTGAATGTCCTGACCTCTCTGTAACATCTCCATCAGCTCCAGATAGCATGTTCCACAGGTTCAGTATCTGGCTGGACCCAGCTGGGTTCTGGGATCCAGCAGACCTCCGACTGCTGCCTTGCCTGGGAATTCCTGCCTCCATCTGATGTACATCAGCAACTGTGTGGTACTCACAGTTGTGTGGTACCAGATTGTACCCAGATCCCTGACCACTACTGTTGCCCACCAAGGTGTGCATCTCTGTGCTGGTGGATGGTGGGGATAACAGCTGTAACGCGTCAGTTGTTGCAGCTTCGGAGCTCTCCTTCAAGGTGGATTCATGGGAGGCAGAGAAGGGGCCACCCTGTATGGGCCAGCGCCATCGGCTGGAGGACATGTGGTCGAATGGACATGTAGTCAGTGGGATGAATAGGTCAGTCTGTATGGCATTAACAACTCATGTTCGACAGGTCCTCCTGGTGGGGCCTGTTGGTTCCTCATCTATGCGCCATGCACCAACCTCTGCTTTGGTGACCGCTCAGTCCTCGACCATTCCCGTCACTTCCAGGGTCCGTGTCTCGAAGGTCATGAGGATTCTTATGTCTACTCCCCCTCTACCCGTCGAGGCCCTCTCCCGGCGATTGTGGGAGAGCTTGTCCTGCGGAGACACAGAGAGGGCATGGTTAGCCACACATGTGGTCACAGTGGTGGGGGGCTGGTGAAAGATGGGTTGAGGAGGTGATGAAGGAAGGGTTGGAGAGCCGAAGCGAGGGGGTTGAAGTGAGGGTTAGGGAGGTTGAAAAGTGGGGAGGGTGAAGTGCGGGTTGGAAGCCGCATGGAGGGTTGGTGGGGGGATGCTCACATGGGGCGGAAAAGTCTCCGGGGGGCAGCGTTGCTGTCAACTCACCCATGCTGCCACCACGGTGTAGGTCATTGACCTTCTTGCGGCACTGGGTACCAGTCCTCCTAGTCACACTATTCGAGCTGATGGTCGCTGCCACTTCATCCCAGGCGGCACTGGCTGCCCTGTGGCTTACCCTCCATGACCCTGGGGGGTACAGGACATCCCTCCTGGCTTCTCCCGCATCTAGGAAGCTCACCAGGTCTGCGTCTCCAAATCTTGGACCGGTCTTCTCAGCACCATGGCTGTGCGCTGAGCGGGACTGGCGGTGAAAGAGGGGCTGGTGAGTGCGGTCCTGGTGAATCAGCTGGCGAGCCTTCATTTGCAGCGTGAAGCCCATGGAGCCTCGTTATGTGGACCAATTAGTATTGAATAGTGTTCCCGGTCTTGCTGGGCCGAACATCGGGCAGTTCCCGCTCGCTACCACACTTAGGGCGTGATTCTCCGGAAAAATTTCTTAGTATCTGTGGAGAGTAATGCAGGTGCTTGTGGTTGCTTTGTTGTTTTGATCATTTGGAATGAAATTTACCTTTCTTTGTAAAGTATCATTTACCTGTTAATTCATGTTTAATTTGTATTAATTCTGGTTCATATTAAGGTAAAAGCTACAAAAGGTAGAATATTGCTGGTGGCTTCTTCATTTGAGGCTCATTTGGTGCATTTGCTTATTTTGGTGTACGGATCGCACAAGGGGCTTTTATAAAACACATTTGCTGGTTATATGAGGGTACAGTAGCAAGTTTCTTGGTAAATTGTACAGCTTTAATAAGATTCCTATTAGTGTCATTGTGACCAAAAGAGCCAGGTTAATTTTCAGAGCCTCCTTCAAATGAGAGCAATTAGTGAAAACTCCCAATGATAATTAATTCTTCCTCATGGGGGGTCGTCAGTTTTGTGGGCCAGGTCAGTTTCTCGCACAATGTGCTGGATTCACCGTTTCAGCGACTAAGTGTTGATGCCAACGGAGCATGTGTAGTCTTTTACGACCAAATATTCCGCATGAAACCCTCACCGATTCCGGAATGGGTGACGGGCTAGCACTGGTGCCAGGTGAAACATTTGGCCCCCATGCCAAAAAGGGCCAGAAAATGGCCACACATGCTCATGGCTGACGACCTGCAGCGGTCGCGCCATACAACATGGCGCTGGCCGTGCGTGGACCCGACCCACCATCTGCCACCCCACAGGCCACCCCCTGGCCATCCCCTGGCCACCCCCACTAGTATGATGATGATGCTATTTCCGAGGGGGCGAAGCATGGCTGACCGGAATCAAACTGGCGCCGGCCCCGATTTGGACATCGGAGTCGATTATCTGCCCGATTGCAGATTACGGTATCGGCGTTGGGCAATGGAGAATCCCGCCTGATGTATTTTAAACTCGCACAAATAATCGGTCAAACCCAATTTGTGCTGAATGTACCTTGTGTTTACTTTCTGTGATCTTTCACATGGTTTATGCTGATCAAGGAGAACAAACAGCATAACTGAGCTCTATACTGTAATTCTTTTCAGATTAAATTCTGGAAGTGTCACATAATGATATTGTTTCAAATATAATACATTCACGAGAGTGTTTTCAAACAAATGGTTTAGTAAGCCTCTTTTTGTTTGGGATGAATAGTTTTGGGTCATTTCTCTGACACAAGACATATAGGACAGATTTCACTGTGAGTGGCAAAGAATGGCACCCAATTTACACTCAACGTTACTTGTCGATAGGTGTCTTCAGGGTCAGTGACTATCAGTGGGGCTTCCAAAATGCTTGGCTTCCCCTGCAGAGCATCACTGACCTCCATGAATAGACCTGTGTATTTCCTTATCCATTCAAATTGAACGGACTTGAACGAACAGCACAGAATCAGGACTGGGGAATCAGTTGGAATATTAAATTTGATGTCAGATCAGTTATAGAGTGCAAAATAAAGGAAGGGAAAGAAATATTGGATTAAGGAATCGAGATATAAAATATATGGGAAAAGAGGGCTTTTCATTTACAATTTTAATAACTTTCCAAAAATAATTAAACATTGGATGAATGTGATTCTATACTTGTAAAGGGCAATTTTCTGTACCAGAGACGATTTCTGGCAGTAATTGAGGTTTATAATGCTGTTAAATGTTGCTTGAACTGGAATTGTTAAGCTTTAGGATGGGATTTTCCGGCCCTTCATGCCAGTAAGTTCTTCCGGCCCCACCAAAGGCAATCCCCCGAGGCAGGCGGACAGGCAAATTATGCAAAACGTCGTAGATGTCTGCAGGAACGGAAGACCCCATCAGTGGGCAGTAGCAAGCCTCCTCCGCCATTGTAAAACATACTCCAGGAGGGGGTGGGAGCGGGGGGGGTGGGGGGGGTGGGGGGAGGCTGGATCATCTTGTCCATAATCTTTTTTGGAGCAAATTTAGTCCATATCTATGGTGTTGATAGTGGTAATGTCACTGGACTAGCAATCCAGAGGCCCTGGCTAATACTCTGGGCAAACGGGTGTAAACAACCGCTGAAACCCAATTTTTAAAAAAAACTTGAATTGAAAGCTTTTTTCAGTTAATAGTTTCATGGTTACCATCATTGATTGTCATAAAAATCCTTCTGGTTTACAAGTGTCCTTTCGGGAAAGAAATCTGCCATCATCACCTGGTCTGGCCTACAGGTGATTCCGGACACATAGCAATGTGGTTCATTCTTAGATGATCTCAAGGGCAATTATGGATGGGCAACAAGTACTGGCCTTGCCAGCAATGCTTACATCTCATGACAAAATGGCAGTACATCATTCACACCGTTCAATACATTTAGACATCTTAAACAATAACTAGTTTTTTTTGTGCTCTTGCTAGAAGTTGCTGTCTAAATTGCTTGTAAATTAACTGTCAGGGTGGTAGTCTTTTTGTTGTTTTCACAGCAGAATCTGGCCCTATAAGGACATAAGTTATTTGTATGTAGTTTACTGAAAACACTGAAAGTCATACGGCATTTAACCTGCCGATGGCGGGCGCATGCAAGATTTAAAGAGATGAATGTGCTGCTGACCAGATAGAGCAGAATTTGGAGTTGCACAATAGGCAGATAAATGAGGTAGGTTAGTAATCCAATCATTATTCTGTCTCTCCATTTAATGATTACTATTCTAGGTACCACCAATTACTCTGTCAGTGTATTAATCATTTCATGTTTGGATATTTAATTGTTGAGCTGCAATGAAAAGGACGGCCGTTGGGAGGGGAATGTGTCATGATAAAAGACTACAAGGCTCCTTCAATCTATTCTCCACCTCTCCCAACACCAAACATGTGTACTTCACTCTTTTCATTTTGTCCATGCACTTGGCACTCAAGCAAACACTGAAAGATCGTTAATAACTTTCAATCAATAGGCCTGCTTTGCAGGAACATGAACAGATGCACAGCAACTGGATTTCCTCTTTGATAGAGATGGAAACATCTTTTGACAATTAACGGTTTCACCAACACAAAGTGCCAAAGAGTTCACGAAAGCAGACTCGAATTGAGCACAGACAAGGTTCTGATTGTAGGTTGGATTTGATCTTGAAGTCATAAACATCAGTTTCACATCACGCAATGGATAGTTATCTGGGTCTTGCTATTGTCAGCTAATTGGAACCATTGGACTTGATAAGTAGATGGAAACATACATTGAAAATAGAAGCAGGAGGAGGCCTTTCGGCCCTTCAAGCCTGCTCCGCCATTTATTATGAACATGGCTGATGATCAAGTTCGATACCCTGATCCCACCTTCACCTCCGCATCCCTTGATCCCTTCAGCCCTGAGAACTATGGCCGGGATTCTCTGACTCAGCACCAGGTCGGAGAATCCCCGGGGGGGAGCGATAATCGTGCCCTGCCGCCCCAACGCCTATTCTCCTTATTCTCCGGCACCGTTTTTCAGGCGGTGGTGGGATTACCACCATACCAGTCGGGGGCTGCGCCTGCGTGGAAATACGCAAGCTATACCGCGCATGTGCGAGATCACGCCAGCCGTTGACTCGCGCAGGCCGTTCCATGCCGGCAAGAGCTGCGGGGGCGACTCCTAGCCCTCTAGAAAGGTGAGAATTCATTGGCGCCGGTTTTCCCGCCGGTGTGGGGGCATAGCCCCATTTTTAGAGAATCCCGCCCTATATCTAATTCCTTCTTGAAATAATAATAATAATTGCTTATTGTCAGAAGTAGGCTTCAATGAAGTTACTGTGAAAAGCCCCTAGTCGCCACATGCCGGTGCCTGTTCGGGGAGGCTGGTACGGGAATTGAACCCACGCTGCTGCCTTGTGCTGCATTACAAGCCAGCTATTTAGCCCAGTGTGCGAAACAACACAATGATTTTGCCTCAACTACTTTCTGTGGTAGTAAATTCCACAGATTCACCGCTCTCTGGGTGAAGAGGTTTTACCTCACCCAATCCTGAAAGGTTTACCCCTTATCCTCAAGCTATGATTCATAGTTCTGGACTCCCCTGATCTGCAGCCAAGAAGCTCAAAGTAACTCGGGAATTTCATTATTTAGACACAGAGCCAACATCTCTGTGGGCAGCACGGTAGCATTGTGGATAGCACGATTGCTTCACAGCTCCAGGGTCCCAGGTTCGATTCCAGCTTGGGTCACTGTCTGTGCGGAGTCTGCACATCCTCCCCGTGTATGCGTGGGTTTCCTCCGGGTGCTCCGGTTTCCTCCCACAGTCCAAAGATGTGCGGGTTAGGTGGATTGGCCATGATAAATTGCCCTTAATGTCCAAAATTGCCCTTAGTGTTGGGTGGGGTTGCTGGGTCATGGGGATAGGGTGGAGGTGTGGACCTTGGGTAGGGTGCTCTTTCCAAGAGCCGGTGCAGACTCGATGGGCCGAATGGCCTCCTTCTGCACTGTAAATTCTATGATCTATGATAACTGGAAGCCTGAGTCAGTTGTCTGACTAGCTGTGAAGTAATGATTATAACGCAAAGAACTACGGCAGGCCAGCAATTGAAATTATTTGGAACCAAAGGCATTTGTCTCTCACTTTGGCTAACAAGGTACTGTGCCAGATTTAGTTTCTGTGGGATTTTATATTGCGGTATCCGTTAATCTCCTATTCACAGAGACAAGCAACCTGATATCGGACAGTCAGGGAACTCATTAGCAATGGTATTTGTCGATCAGTAGAGCAAAGGAAAATATTTTCAGCTGCTCACTGTGTAAAAGCTGAAGAGATCTGTGAACCAAATGGAAGACATTTGGCTGGAATTCTCTCACCATTTGGACTCACTGGGCAAGATTCTGTGATCCTGAGGCTAAGTGTTGACGCCGTCGTAAATGCCGACGCGTTTTTCGACGGCGTCAACATGCCCTCAGGAGCAGAAATTCTGTACCCCACAGGGGCCAGCACGGCACTGGAGCGACCCACGCTGCTCCAGCTGCCTATGCCAGCGTCAGATGGGTGCTGCAGGATCCGAGCATGCACAGTGGGACCAGCACCATCACGCGCATGCGCAGTGGGACCAGCGCAATAGCCATGCATGCGCGGTGACTCCCTTCTCCGCGCCAGCCCCGACGCAACATGGCATAGGGCTACAGGGGCCGGCGCGGAACAAAAGAGTCCCCCAGCCCGAGAGGCCGGCCAGCCGATTGGTAGGCCCTGATCGCGGGCCAGGCCACAGCGGCGCCCCCCCCCGGGGTAGGAGCCCCCTCGTCCCCCACCAGGCCGCCCCCAGATGCATCCACGCCGAGGTCCCGACGGGTAAGAGCAGGTGTGAACGGCGGTGGCAGGACTCGGCTTTTTTAGTGTGGCCGCTCGGCCCATCCTGGGCTGAGAATCGCCGGGGGGGCTCTGGAGAGCGGCCTCCGACCGGCGCCGCGCTGACCGACGCTGCGCCAACCGCGCCAATTCTCCGCAGGGCAGCATGTCGCGATTCGCGCCGGTCCCGCCGATTCTCCGGCCAGGCCCCGGGTGAGAGAATCCCGCCCTCTGTTTGTGCCAGAAGCGCACCCCAGTCTGTGGGTTTCCCGGCAGCGTGGGGTAGCTTAAGTAAGAAATCCCATTGAAAAGTTGTGGGAGCTATGAATCCTGCTGCAGCGAACGCGCACCGCCAAGATACACGCGGCTGGGGGAACTGGAGAATCCCATCTGTTCAGCAAGAAGGAGGATTTTATTCTACTGATAGAAACTCAATGGTTGAAGATGGATTTGGTTCGTATTCAAACATATCAATCTGCAGGTCCTCGGCTTCATTCCACGTCTGCACTTAGTTAATTGATCTTGTCTAGGCGAAAAGTCGACTTTGTCAATGGTCAGTCTCCACTTCTTGATTCCTGTTTGCTGACACTGATTGTAAAGACAATTGCATCATGTTCAGCCATGATGCCACCATAGTGGAATAGCTGACAACACATGGTTAAATGTTTGTTGGGCTGATGAGGTGAAATCGCTGGTGGACATTCAGGCAACCTGGTGTCAGAGCGTGACATGCTGGTTTGCTGGCATGCTCCCATCCCCAGGCTATTTTGGAAAAGTTTGGATCAGGGATCGGGGTGATGACTACTCACCCGTAAGCGACAGATAACAGATTAGGCCACTGGAAGCATCGACGAAGGCCACTCATAATAATAATCTTTATTATTGTCACAAGTAGGCTTACATTAACACTGCAATGAAGTTACTGTGAAAAGCTCCTAGTCGCCACATTCGGGCACCTGTTCGGGTACACTGAGGACAAAATCAGAATGTCCAAATCACCTAACAACAGCAAGTCTTTCGGGGATTGTGGGAGGAAACCGGAGCACCCGGAGCTAACCCACGCAGTTTAGAATAGATAGGCGCTTGATGGCCAGCACAGACATGATGGGCCAAAGGGCCTCTTTTAGTGCTGTAAAACTCTATGGGCGTGATTTAATGGCCCCATCACGCCGTGCGCCAATCCGAGCGAGTCAGATCGCAGAAGAGTCCAAAATTAGGAACCGCGCCGGACGCTGATCGGTTTCCAATCTAACCAGCCCGCTCCCGTTGACGAGATCAGGATCCTGCTGCAGCATGGCGAGAAACCAATAATCACCAATTTAGGCCAACCTCCATCCCATTAACAGGAAGGGCCCGTTTTCTATCGATCTTCCGTGATCTAACTGGTTCCACAGCGAGCAGTAACGCGGGAGCCCTTCAACACACCTGTTTAAAAACATGGAGCTAGCACAATGGCAACTGTGGGGATCGGAGGAGGTGAGTAGCCATCTTGGAAATTGGACAAGCAGCCTGGTAGCACAGGGGCTGTTACCTGTTGTACATTGACACCTGTTTTTGCTTTTGCTTGTTTTGTGAAAATTTGTGTCAAAATTGAACAATTCCAATAAACAGACATTTTAAAAAAAAGAAATGTGGACAGTATTATTGCTGTAAGTCTACTAAAACCTTACAATCCTTTTTAATGACAATGGAACTGGAATTATTTTGATACTGTAAATCATTGACACACCTTGTTGTTAAACCAGCTGTGACTAAAATGTACACTCCTTCTTTGTCGAGCTTTGATTCAAGGGCTATTCCTTTAAATATAATCAGAGGGGGTTCATTCAGTGACCCCATGTAAAGACATGACACACAAAAAGTGGCTCCCGGGAAGGTCTTGGTATTTGATCTCTTTTACCCATTTTATTGGTTTTTGGTGTCCAAACTCACTGATTTGAGTAGGCAAACTCACAATGCCAAAATTGTCGACAAAGAAGCTCAATAATGAAAAGGCTCAGGAGAGAAGCGTGTCGAAGGAAAGTGAAAGAGGGAAGATGGCACGTGCCCAAATACATTGCACATGTTGGCAGAGATAATGGTGCAGAAGCTTGGCAAATAAATGGACAGGCAGTTCGAGTGGCAGGGCCAGGAAATTAATGAATATTTTAAAGTGACTATTCAAGCCGCTTTGGGCCCGATTAATGAACAGTTGGTGCGAACTTCGAACACGGTGAAGGCACAAGGCGAGACCCTAAAAGGAGTGGAGGAGGTCTCGTCGAGGCACGAGGATAAGTTTGCTTCAGAGGAGGCAGAGTTGCTGATGAGGGAGGTAAAGCAATAAAGGTCTCAGACTTATAGTGGAGGACCTCGAGAATAGTTCATGGCAGCTAAACATCAGGATGGTGGGCCTGCCAGAGGGAGTGGAGGGCCCAAAACTGACCCAGTATTTCGCCGCAATGTTTTCTTGGCTGGTGGGAGGGAATGTTGACAGAGCACATTGGGCGCTCAGACAAAAGCCAAGACTGAATGAGCCACCATGGGCGGTGATAATCCACCTCCACAATTAGCAGAAGAAGCAGAAGGTCTCGGAGTGGGCGAAAAGGATTCGGAATATTGACTGGGACGGAAATACGATCTAAATGTATCAAGATATTGGGACTGAATTGGCAAAGAAGCGTGCGGCCCTCAACAGGGCGAAGGCGATGTATTATAGTAAGGGTATGAGGTTTATAATGAAACCCGGCGTGTTTACAATGGAATAGCCAATCACTTTTTTAACATGTTAGAGAAAGCAAAAGACTTCATCCAAGAGAAGAAGTTGGGATTGCTGTGAAGAGGACAACTTTGGGCTCTGTGTATGAAAGGGAGTATTTGTATGATGTAGATATGTTGCGGTTTTTGCCACTGTTTCATTTTTGCTCTATTGGGGGAAGGTTGTAAAAGGGGATTTATATGTGCTCCTTTGTTTTTTTCCTCTTGGAGGGGAGAGAGATTTATTGATCTTGTTAGTGTTTGGGTCCAGTTGGGGGGGAGAAGGGATGTATTGGTTGCTGTTTGAGCAGATATGTTAAGGAGACCCTTTTGGGAGCCACTTTGCGAGTGATGAAGAGAGGGGAGGCTGGCAAACAGGAGTGGAGTGGGGGGAAATGCTGTGGCCTATTGGGCCAGGTTGAGAGAAGCGCAATAGGTCTAGCTATAGTTTTGTGTTTATGTGGTGGGAAGATGAGGAGGATGTGGCACCAGACAATGTGGGCCTGGAAGGGGGAGGAGGGGGCACTAGTGGGGAGTGGAGGGGGAGGGGTGAACTGACAGTGACCAGGGCTTTCTTTTGTCTCACCTGGTGAGTGGGACTGCCGGTCATCTTAGATGGCCCTGGGACCCAGGGGTTTGGGTAGGGATAGTGCACTACAATGTAAATCACTAACTCTTGGTGGAGGGGGGGATGAGAGAGCCCCAATGTGGTTGATCACCACATGCAGGGCTTCTAGGTGGGGTGTGAGGGGGGGGGGGAGCTGTGGAGAGAGGAAGGATTTTTTTCCATTCAACAGGGTTGGATGCTGATCCGGTTTCCTACAGGAAACTCACTTGTGGGTGCGGGACCAAATCAGATTGTAGAAAGCCTGGGTGAGTCAGGTTTTTCACTCAGTGTTTGACAGTAGGGCACTGGGGGGGGGGGGGGGGGGGGGGCACCAGGTTGGGATGCTGTCAAGTTTATGAGATGGCTGCTGGCTGCCACTCCACAACTGGACACAACGCTTGTTGATTTTAGGGGGAATGGATCCAAAATTGGATCACTCCAGGCCCAGGTCCCTGGTCCCTTTGGGGATGGAGAACATGTTAACTGCATTATTGGAAGAGACAGGAGGGGCAGATCCATGGTGGTTTATGCATCAGGGGGGTAAGGAGTTCTCGGTTTTTTTTGCCGGTACATAAGGTGTATTCACATATCGACTTACTTGTTATGGGAAGGACATTGCAATCTGGGGTGAAGAGAGTGGAGTACTCGGTGGTGGTTATTTCAGGCCATGTGCTGCATCTTGTAGACTTAAAGTTGTCGGGGGTGGGTGAGCGCAGCATGCGGGTGGAAAGCTGGATATGGGTCTGTTATAGGATCTCAGGTTCTGTGCAAAGATTTCAGGGGCCATAAAGAACTACGTTGAATGGAATGAGAATGGGATGGTATCACTGTCTGCAGTGTGGGAGGCATTCAAGGTGGTGATTAGGGGGGAGATCATCTTGTATAAGTCGTATACGGCTAGGGAGAACAGATAGGAGTGTCAGGGGGTGGTGGGTAAAATTTGGGGTGTGGATAGGGAGTATGTGAATGGCCCAACACCAGAGCTCTTGGCGCACAGGAAGAAGCTGCAAATGCAATTTGACCTATTGTCCACAGGCCAGGTGGTGCGACAGCTGCAGCGCTTAAAGGGGATGGTATATGAGTATGGGGAGAAGGCCAGCCTACTGTTCACGCATCACTTAAGGTGACAAGAGGCTGCCAGGGAGATTGTGCACGTGCAGGAATCTGGAGGTAGGTTGGTCTCTACCGCAGAGAAAATTAATGTGGTGTTTTGTTCCTTTTATGAGGGGCTTTCCAGGTCGGAGCCAGAGAATGAGCAGGAGATGGTTCTGTTCTTGGAAGGCTTGGAGTTTCCTCAGGTGGGGTATGTAAATTTGAAATTGCTGTTTAAACAGCCGCCAGTTTGCATTCAAATTACCGGTTATCCTAAGGTGTCGAGGAGCTTGAGATTTGTCCACCGAGTCGTTTGTCTTCGAAGGTCTGTTGTTTGCTGATGATGCTTCTCGAGTCGAATAGCTGCTAAGGTTTTCTTCTTTTTCTGAGCTTACTATATTATTCTAGATAGTTTACTGAAGCCAAAGCCTGGTACCATGTTATATTACTCATTGGTAATATGTTGTTACTCTTTGCTTTATATATCCAGAATGGTCTGATGGTGTGATTCTAAGGAAACCACCAATCTGCAACTTAAAGCAAAGTAGGTTTAATAAATAACGCATTGACTAATGTTGAGTTTGTTCATTCTTACAGAACTATAACTAGTGATCAAGTAATTCAGAATAAAGTCTGAACAATATTTAACTACACGTGCTAACTATGCTATTATCTATCTCTCGAACACTGTTTTCTAGTCACTCCTGGTTCGAAGAGACCCAAGATCCTTTGAGTTCTCATATTTATACATTAATCTAGTGTTGCCATCTAGTGGTTGTCTTACACTATGATGCAGTCATTAACGCTTTATATGTCTCTATATATACGTATCATTATAGGGTATGATTTGCAGGAGACATTGGAGGCCGATCGGGTTGGAGGAGGTCCGCAGAGCTCTGGGTAAAATGCAGGGGGGGATGGCCTGATGGGTTTCCAGTAGAATTTTACAAGTGGTTCGCGGAACAGCCCCATTGGTTCTCGGGATGTTAATGATTTATTGGCACGGGGATCCCTTCCAGAGATGTTAAGGCAGGCATCAGTCTCCCTCCTTCTGAAGGACAAGAACCCCACAGATTGTGGGTCATACCGCCCAATCTCTCTGTTCGATATGGGTACAAAACGTTTGGCTGAAATCCTAGTGATGAGGTTGGAGGCCTGCCTCCTGGAGATGGTGGTCGAAGACAGGACTGGCTTTCTGAAGGCAGATAACTGTCATCCAGTGTGAGGCGGCTACTTAATGTAGTTCTAACACTGATGGTGGTGCCAGAACTGGAGATTATTGTGTCTCTGGATGCTGGAAAAGCGTTTGATGGGGTCGAACGGAGCTACTTGTTCTCAGTTCTGGAAAGGTTTGGGATTGGTCCCAGGTTTGTATCATGGGTCTGGCTGTTATATGAAGGTCTGACATCTAGTGTTCGATCGAAGAACATGAATTTGGTATCGTTCAGGCTGCACAGGGGACGAGGCATGGATGCCCCATGTCCCCGCTGTTATTCGCATTGGCCATCAAACCATTGGCGATTGATTTGAGGGCCTCGGAAAAGTGGAGGGAAATTGTGAGGGGTGAAGTAGAGCACAAGATGTCCCTATAAGCAGACAACCTTTTTATTGTATGTTAGGAATCCAGGGCCAGTTATGGGGGAGAAAATGACGATATTGCAGAGGATCGGTTCCTTTTCAGGATATGAACTAAATGTTGGGAAGAGTGAATATTTTGTGGTTAGCCCTCTGAGGGGTGGTGCTGAGTTGGAGGGATTGCCATTCCATCTGGCGGGGACCAGTATTCACTATTTGGAGGTTCAGGTGGTCCAGGATTGGACTCGACTTCGCAAACTGAATTTTACAGGCTTGGCGAGTAAGGTTAGAGCGGACTTGCAGAGGTGGGACAGCCTTGCACTGTCACTGGCAGGCCGAGTTCAATCTAGTATGATGAACATTTTGCTGTGATTTGTGTTCTTATTTCAATGCCTTCCAGTTTTTCTGTCAAAGTCATTTTTTCGGGAGATGGAGTGGTCATAATGGGCTTCACATGGGAGAGGAGAACACTTTGAGTTCGGTGAGGGGTCCTACAGAGGGAAAGGCAGGTGAGGGGGTTGGCCCTGCAAAATCTATTGTATTGTTGCGGGGTGACCAATGTGGAGAAGGTTTTGGAGTGGTTTGGGGATCAGGTTAGGTACAGATGGATCCGGGGTCATGTGGCGGGTCAGGTCTGGAGACTCAGGTGACAGCACCTCTGCTGTCTTTGCCAGCGAAATATTCTGCGAATCCAGTGGTGGTCTCCATGCTAAAAATATGGCGGCAATTCTGTCAGCATTTTAAGCTGAGGGTGGTGTCAAGGTGGGCCCCAATCTGTAGGAACCACTTGTTTGAGTCGGTGAAATTGGATGTCACATTCAGTGGGTGGAAAGACAAGGGACTGGAAAGGCTGGGGGATTTGATTCTGGAGGGGCGGTTTGTGAGCTGGAAGGAGTTGAAGGAGAAAGCAGGGCTGGGAGAATGGATAGGTTCAGATATTTCCAGGTGTGGGGCTTTGCTCGGCGGGCATTTCCGACTTTTCCCAAGTCACAGCCATCTATCTTGCTGGAAAGGATACTTTCATGTGCAAGGTCGGAGGAGGGCAGATCATGATGGAAGAGAAGATTTCAGTGGATGAGGTAAAGGCCAGGTGGGAGTAGGAGCTGGGACCCATTCTGGAGGAGGATGTCGGGAGAGAGTCCCTTCGAATGGTGAATGCTACGTTATCCTGCGTGAGATTGAGCATAATACAGCTAAAGGTGATGTTTATGGTGCACCTTACCAGGGCTAGGGTGAATCGTTTTTTGAGGTGGTTGAGGATAAGTATGAGCAGTGCTCGAGAGAGCCTGCTCGCCATACGCACATAATCTGGTGTGCTTTTGGGGGTCCTTTTTCTGCATTACATCAGCAGTCCTGAATATTGACTTAGAGTCCGGCCCGTTAGTTGCTGTATTTGGGGTGAGAGACCAACTGGAGTTGAGGACTGAGGTGGAGGCCGATGCTTTGATATTCGCATTGCTGTTGGCCTGGCAACAGATACTGCTGAGCTGGAGGCAGGCCACGCTACCCATTGCCAAAGCGTGGCTGGGTGAGTTGATGGAATTCTTGTACCTTGAGAAGGTCAAGTTCATAATGAATGGGGTCGATCGATAGGTTCTATCGTAGATGGTGGCCATTTACTTTGCACTTTAAAAGCCTGGGTCACTGTTATTTGTTAATGGAGGGAAGGGGGGCAGGTTAGTGAAGGGGGGGGGGGATAGTTCTGGGGGCTATTCCTGTTTTGGGGTTTCCTGTTACTATTGTTGCTTTTATTTTTTCTGATATATGTGTTGGTACTGCTGTGTTTTGTAAATGTTTTGATATAAAATGTTAAAATTTCAATAAAAATATTGTTAAATATAGCCAGAGGCCCGTTCAGCCTTCTATTTTTTTAACTACATGCCCCAGCTGAATTGAATGTCAATATAGCAAGGGCTTTCCAACGGTAAGCTTGAAGGGAAGAACAAGTCAATTTTAAAGGAGAACAACCTCTGCCTTGTTGAGATCAGTCTTTTTTTCCCAGCCCAATGTATGACGTTCAATTATTTTTGAATCCCGTGTTAGTTATTAAAATTTAAACAAGCCACTGGAGCTCATGAAAAGGGTTAACTGACTTGGTCTGGGTAGTGGAAAACATTAGTCGGAAATGATTAAACGGCTGGGATCTTTGCAGGAAGAGGTAAGAAAGACTCACTCCAATGGTCATAAACCATAACAGTACAAGAATGAAAAGGGGTTGCAGATACAGATAAATTGGGATGGATTCCCCAGTCCCCCAGTTGTGTTTCCTACCGGCACACCATTCCCTGATGGTGGGATTCCCTCGTCTTGCTGCTAGTCAATGGGATTTCCCATTGCAGTCACCCCTATGCCACTGGGAAACCCACAGGCGGAACATGAATCGCAATGGCCAGAGAATTCCGCTATTATCTATAAATTAATCTTAACTATTTCACAGTTTTACTTATCTAAGTTGTTAGTGGAAAAAATTGCTATATGTGTCACAGAATCGATATAAGTCATAATAAAGATGTCTCAGGTTTATAGTAGCACAGGACAAGGGGAAAACCAGTAGGCAAGGGGTTAAAATGTTGAACCTTAAAGAAACAGTCACTGGCTATCGGAATAATTAAATCATCCTACAGTGCATTAGGATAAGAATGGAGACCCACGTCACAAAAAACAGGGCTCCGGCCTGTCTGTCGGAGATTCATTGCCCAGCCCAGAGCAGTGAATAAAAACACAATAACGCCCCATGAAGGAGTTCAGGTGAAGGGGAATATGTTAAACAGAATGCGGGAGATTGTAAAGGAGCATTGTATTAGTAAAAAATTAGTAAATTAAGGGGCCCAGAAAATATGCATACTGATCACCTTATATTGTTCCGAATAAATCGATGACGTCAATGCCTGCTTGTAACTCTGGAAGAACTTTAAATATATATGCATGTAACCCTGAATACGATCAGAGCTGACTTTTGCAAGCTAGGGATAGCAGCAGAATTTATCTCTCCTGTGTGCATACAGCAATTCCGAAAAAACGCAACTTTTACAACTCCACCCGGTCGAGAAAAGACTCTGAGTATTACTTCCCTCCAACACTCGGCACTGCGATCAGGGTATCGGCACAGGACGACCGACTACTATGTTGCTCAAAATCGGGCGAGTGTTTTTATCTGCTACCCATAGTTAGGGAGCGATTTCAAATTCATCGTTGGCTGACCGTAAGTTGCAATTCAAAAGAACAAAACGGAGGTAGAGTCTGACCGCGTGAGGTGGAGTAAAAATCATTGGGGAAACCGGGGTGTGGGATCGGGTAGTTAAGTTAAGGAAAACTTGTTGAGGAACTTGCTTTGGAGGTTGAAGTGCCTGGTCAAAAGTATAAACCCGTAGGACGAAATACCATGGGAAAAAGAGCTGGAAGAATCTCACCTAGTGTGAGGGGTGTAGCCGCAGGAACAACCGCGAGAGGGTAGAGCGGCGGAGGATGAACCCCGCAGGAGTGGTGTGTGTGTGAGAGTGAACGGCAGAGATGGCCGGGTCCGATAAAACAGGCAGCAAGAGCAAGGTAGAGCAAGATAGATGGGACCTGAGGGATCGATCGTACAGATGATTGTAACCCACAATAGTAAGTTAATTGCAAAGATGAGGGAGAAAGGATACAACCCAGACGCACCTGCAGCTGAGCAGAAGGCCTGGTGGGCAGGTCAAACCAAGAATAAGTATGAAAAGGGGGTGATAATTGCGACTACGATTTTAAGGAACCAAAGGAGTAAAGAATTTCAGGAGGCAAGAGTTTCAGCTGTAAGACGCGTACAGGAAGGGGACAGGAGAAAACCGCAGGGCAGATTTGTGGTGACTGTGACCCCGACAGCACCATGTGTCATGGAGGAGAGTGACTACGGGGATGACTGGGACAGTTTTAAGGAGGGAATGTATGAGGATTATGCATCCCTCCCTCCTTATGAGGAAAAGGATGAACACTGCCTATAGCCCCATTGCGTGTAGTCAGGAAAACGGTGGAGGGGCAAACCACGTGGCAACATATCCAAACACCTTTCACAGGTGGGGAAAAACAAATGACCCTGAATGAACTGCCCTCTCTAATTCAACAGGATGACAATGGCTCTTTTTGAGATAAACTGGACGAATTACGGGAGGCTCACGGGTTAACCAATTATTGTGATATCCATTTATTGTTAAGGGCAAAGATTCCCACACCATTATAGGCAAGCATGCCTCAACCATATAGGCATCGCACATGGGTCACACAGAGTGGAGGGAGAAACAAGGACGCCTGCTTTGCAACCTTTAGAACGGCAGTGCGAACTGCCCTAGGGAGAGGTAGCCCAAATTGGACTATCACCTTACTTCAACAGGGACCAAAGGAAAGAGTCGAGCATTATGCAGAGAAGAAATTTGAGGCGTTTAAGCATCATTCAGGGGCAGTAGCCCCCAGCAGAGATGATGAAATATTTTTTTAAATGTTAACAGATGGGACTAGGATCGTAGATATGGGACTTCCGGTAGAGAATGACTTTAATCTAGTCTAAGCATGGGCCATGAAGGCAGAGGCTAATTTAGGAAAAGGGTCCAAGGTGAGCCCCTTAGGAAGATTAGAAGGAGGAAAGCAGTGCTACACACGCGGAAAGGAAGGGCATTTCGCAAGGGAGTGTAGAAGCAAGAAAGAACATAAGCAGGGACTCCTGAGGTGTCTGAATTGCAGGAGAACAGAACATGAGCAGGAAAATTGCTGGGCAAAGGAAGGGGGTACGGAAGGTCAGGGACACAAGGTCAGTGGAGGGTCGAGTACCCCAGGATCGATGATACCGGTTTCAGCTAAGGATTTAGCAAAAATGTTCAGCGCCCTAAAACAATGTTACATTTCAGCCCTCACTGGCAGAGGAAGGGACTTCCGGATATTAGTTAATGCGCTGTTAGGGGGCCAGCCGTGCCCAATGTCGATAGATACCGGGGCCGCAATATCCATCACCGAAATAGATTTACCCTTTGTGGTGATGCACCACTGTACTTCCCTACCATTGTACATAGTTATATAATAGTTGTGTGTAACGTGGCCCTGTAATGCTGTGTATGGTACTGTGTATTGTACTGTAGCTCTGTAGAGGTTCGGTCACCTGTATGTAACCTGACCTGGCCACGGAGAGCTCCGCCTTAGCCACTCCCCCGGGAGTTAAGTATAACACCCAACTTCTGAGACCGGACCCATTTTGTCTGGGGTCGTCTGTGTCGGGTAAGCTGCCTATGTAGTGTATTAAAGCCTTGGTTAAAGTCTCATAGAACATAGAACATAGAACGATACAGCGCAGTAGAGGCCCTTCGGCCCACGATGTTGCACCGAAACAAAAGCCATCTAACCTACACTATGCCATTATCATCCATATGCTTATCCAATAAACTTTTAAATGCCCTCAATGTTGGCGAGTTCACTACTGTTGCAGGTAGGGCATTCCACGGCCTCACCACTCTTTGCGTAAAGAACCTACCTCTGACCTCTGTCCTATATCTATTACCCCTCAGTTTAAAGCTATCACATGTCTTTGTGGTTCTTGACGCTTAGTGCATCAATTTAATACACTACAGTTATAATGGAGGCTGCTCTGAAACTCGACAAGCTCTCGCTCGACCCCCACGCTCCACGCGCGGATCACCTTTTCACCTGCTGGCTCCGGTGTTTTCTCAGTTGTTTGCAGCATTTCGGTCGGGTGCGCAGGACCGGAAGTGACGATCGTGGGTGGACCGGAAGTGACGATCGGCGGTGGACCGGAAGTGACGATCGGCGGTGGACCGGAAGTGAAGATCGGCGGTGGGCCGGAAGTGACGATCGGCGGTGGACCAGCTGTGACGATCAGCGGTGGACCGGAAGTGACGATCGACGGTGGACCGGAAGTGACGATCGGCGGTGGACCGGAAGTGACGTAAGTCGGTGTTCCGGGCGGCGCCCATGCAGCCAACGACAGCAACCTGGCCTCCAACAGCAGCCTACGACGCCTGGGCGCCGCCACCTTCTTCCGCAGGCCGCTCCCCGGATCCGGCACCCTTCTCCAACAGCTCCACCATCGCATCCATCGTCCTCGACCAGGACCGACCGCATCAGCTCGCCAGATCCACCATGGGGGTTCAGGTAAATCGTTTCACTGTTACCTGCCTCTTCGACAGCGGCAGCACGGAGAGCTTCCTCCACCCGGACACCATGCGCCGCTGCTCCCTCAAGGTACTACCCACGCGCAGGCATATTTCCATGGCCTCCAACTCCCAGTCGGCCGAGGTTTCGGGCTACTGCGTCGTCACCCTCTCAGTGAACGGCGCGGTGTTCGAGGATTTCAAATTCATGGTCCTCCCTCACCTCTGCACCGCCGCAATCATAGATTATCATAGAATTTACAGTGCAGAAGGAGGCCATTCGGCCCATCGAGTCTGCACCGGCTCTTGGAAAGAGCGCCCTACCCAAGGTCAACACCGCCACCCTATCCCCATAACCCAGTAACCCCACCCAACACTAAGGGCAATTTTGGACACTAAGGGCAATTTATCATGGCCAATCCACCTAACCTGCACATCTTTGGACTGTGGGAGGAAACCGGAGCACCCGGAGGAAACCCACGCACACACGGGGAGGACGTGCAGATTCCGCACAGACAGTGGCCCAAGCCGGAATCGAACCCGGGACCCTGGAGCTGTGAAGCAATTGTGCTATCCACAAGGCCACCGTGCTGGACTTCCAATGCCCCGCACCTCGGCCTGGACTTCCAATGCCACCTGCGCAGCCTCACCTTGCATTTTAACGGCCCCCTCCCCCCCCTCATGGTCTCCAATCCCCAGTTCTTCCCTGACCCCCCCCCCCCCCCCGGGTCCCACCTGTAGTCTCTCCACGCTCAGGATCCCCCCCCTTCACTGTTTGCTAATCTCACCCCCGACTGCAAGCCCGTGGCTACTAAAAGTCGGCGTTACAGTTTCGGGGACCGCCAGTTCATTTGAGCGGAGATTAAGCGCCTTCTCTCGGAAAAGATCATTGCTCACAGCACCAGCCCCTGGCGAGCCCAAGTGGTGGTAGTCAAGTCTAGCGAGAAACACCGCATGGTCATTGACTACAGTCAGACCATCAACCGGTACAGGCTGCTTGATGCGTATCCCCTCGCCCGCATATCTGACATGGTCAACCAGATTGCACAGTACCGGGTGTTCTCTACCATAGACTTGAAATCCGCCTACCACCAGCTCCCTATCCGCCCGGAGGACCGTAACTTCACGGCCTTCGAGGCGGACGGCCGCCTCTACCACTTTTTTAGGGTACCCTTTGGCGTCACCAATGGAGTCTCGGTCTTCCAACGGGAGATGGACCGAATGGTGGACCAGAACAGACTGCGGGCTACCTTCCCGTATCTGGACAACGTCACCATCTGCGGCCACAACCAGCAGGACCATGACGTCAATCTCACTAAATTCCTCCAAACTGCTAAACGCCTCAAACGGTAGATGAGTCTGCACCATTCCAAGTCGAGAGCAATGCCTCCGACTTTGCCCTGGGTGCCACCCTCAACCAGGCGGGCAGGCCCATCGCCTTCTTTTCCCGCACACTCCAAGGCCCCGAGATCCGCCACTCCTCTGTTGAGAAGGAGGCACAAGCCATAGTGGAAGCCGTCCGGCACTGGAGGCACTACCTGGCCGGAAAACCATTTACCCTCGTTACTGACCAACGATCAGTTGCGTTCATGTTCGACAACAAACAACGAGATAAAATCAAAAATGATAAGATATTACGGTGGAGGATCGAACTCTCCACCTACAATTATACTATCTTATACTGGCCAGGTAAGCTCAATGATCCTCCTGATGCCCTGTCCCGTAGTACTTGTGCCAACGCACAGGATGACCGACTGCGGGCACTACATAATGACCTCTGTCACCCGGGCGTCAGGTGGCTCTGCCACTACATCAAGGGCCACAACCTGCCCTTCTCAGTCGAGGAGGTCAAGGCCATGACTAGGGACTGCCAAGTCTGTGCGGAGTGCAAGCCGCAATTCTACAAGCCAGACAAGGCGCACCTAATCAAGGCTACCCGCCCCTTTGAACGTCTCAGCATTGACTTCAAAGGGCCCCTCCCCACCCACAACCACAACATGTACTTCCTCAACGTCATCGACGAGTACTCGCGGTTCCCCTTCGCCATTCCCTGCCCCGACACGACCTCCGCCACCGTCATCAAAGAGTTGCACGACCTCTTCATGCTGTTCGGTTATCCCAATTACATTCACAGTGACCGGGGCTCCTCCTTCATGAGTGAGGAGCTGCGTCAGTACCTGCTCGCCAGGGGCGTTGCCTTGAGCAAGACGACCAGTTACAACCCCCGGGAGAACGGACAGGTGGAGAGGGAGAACGCGACAGTTTGGAAGGCCATGCTGCTAGCCCTCAAGTCCAAAGGCCTACCAGTCTCCCGTTGGTAGGAGGCCCTCCATGCCGCACTCCACTCCATCCGGTCCCTTTTGTGTACTGCAACGAATGCTACCCCTCATGAGCGGATGTTTCTCTTCTCCAGGAGATCGGCATCCGTGACATCGCTTCCGTCCTGGCTCCTGTCCCCGGGAGACGTCCTGCTCTGCAAGCACGTCTAAGGCAGAGCCCCTGGTGGAGAGAGTCCGTCTCCTCCACGCCAACCCACAGTACGCGTACATAGCGTACCCCGACGGGCATGAGGAGACCGTCTCCATCAAGGACCTGGCCCCCTCTGGGGCCCCTGCCGCCCCCGCCCCGCAACCTCCAACCCGCTCCCTCTCTGCTCCCGTCGATCCCTCGGCCTGTTACTACTCCGTGCCAGCCGCTGTCATCCCGCAGTTTCGTCTCGAGCCAGCCGAAGTGGTGGGGGACGTCATGCCGCCTCGCGACCCAGCACCATCGACCGCACGGATACCACCGGACACTACCTCAGCGCCGCAGCTCCGACGTTCAAAGAGATCGACCAAACCCATCGTTCATCTCGACCTCTGATGACACGGAACCTCCTGATGGACTCTGTTCGTTACTCCCTATTTGTTCACTGTGTTTGCTACTCCATATTTTCACCCCGGACTTCCTTCTAAACAAGGGGTGAATGTGGTGATACACCACTGTACTTCCCTACCATTGTACATAGTTATATAATAGTTGTGTGTAACGTGGCCCTGTAATCCTGTGTATGGTACTGTGTATTGTACTGTAGCTCTGTAGAGGTTCGGTCACCTGTATGTAACCTGACCTGGCCATGGAGAGCTCCGCCTTAGCCACTCCCCCGGGAGTTAAGTATAAGACCCAACTTCTGAGACCGGACCCATTTTGTCTGGGGTCGTCTGTATCGGGTAAGCTTCCTATGTAGTGTATTAAAGCCTTAGTTAAAGTCTCACATTTCTTTGTGGTTCTTGACGCTTAGTGCATCACCCTTAACCGGTCAGACCAACCCAGATCAGGTGGGTGGGGGATGGGGTCCGTGTAGCCACATTAAGCGAACCCACCCTTTTAGAAATCAGGGATTTTACTGTAAGAATCCAAATCTTGGTATGTAAGACTGTTGAGGGAACTATATTCGGGATAGATTGGCTAGAGCAATTGGGAGCAGTAATAAACGCTAAAACACAGGCCACTGAGTGGAAAAGACCATACAATGTAGGTAGGGGGAAAGAAAGGTCTGGAATCACACCCACAGCATGGCTTCAGTCACAACTGATTGGGGGCAGCACGGGATGTGGGGAATAATAGGACAGGCATATCCAGCAGTATGGGCCAGGAACAAGCAAGATTGTGGGAGCCTGAGGGTGACTCCAGTCACCATCACCAGAGACCCACACCCACCACATAAGCAGTATCCCATAAAAAGGGAAGCGACCGAGGCAGTAAGGGAGATAGTGCAAGAATTAGACGTTCAGAGGGTAGAAAAAGAGACCCACTCATCCACTAACTCCCCAATTTGGCCGGTAAGTAAGCCAGACGGCTCGTACCGACTGACGGTAGACTACACCAGCCTAAACAAGCACGCGGTAAGGGAATGTAGCCATCTAAGTTGGCCACCTGCAAAGCACCATGGGAATTATGGCCAAATGAGGACTCAGACAGATACACAGTCTATGTGTATCTAAAACACACGTAACCAGACCTGATCGAAACCCCCGCTCGTTTGCATTTTAATGTCCCATTTTCCCAGGACAATAGAACTGCAATCAAGCAACCGGTACAGCCGCAGACTGATCGGCGCCACTCCCCTTACTCAGAAAGCACAACTGCCAAGGTCAATGACCGCTATGGCCCACCCATCTACCAAGGCACCCGCCCCTTTATTGGCCGAAATCGAAGACAGTGATCAGAGCCCTGTCGAACTATTGGGGCCAAGGTTAAGGACCGCCCCCAAAGAGTGCGAAATCCCAGAGGGATAAAAGAGGACACAGCCATGTGTTCTGACTCTTTTGGATCCGGCCTGTGCCAGCCCAATTGCAACAGGAACAGCCAGCCAAGTTCAAGACCAATGATCGGTACCTGACAGTTGAGCCCAGCAGAGACAGAGCCACTTCCTTTGAACCAGCCAAGTGAAATCCAGATAAAGGCCTTATCCATGTGCACAGTGCCAGTCGCCCTCAAGTTAAGTCTAGGTTATTGTAGCTGATAGGTGTAGTTTAACTCATAGTAGATATTGTGTTTGCATGTTGAGATAACTCTTGTGTATGTAAATAAACCATCTCTTGAACTAACTAACTGGTTGTGTGGTCATTTGAGCGATATAAGGGAAGGCTTGTGGTTCACTAAGATAAATAGAAATACCCACAGTATTGGCGACGCTGTTGGGACTGAAACAGAGCAACAGGAATACCCCATTGTGGCAATTCTGACCATTATTTGGAATAACCTTCGCCAAAACAGAATGTGTTCTCAGTATTAGATATAGCCAACGGGTTCTGGTCTATTCCAGTGTGGGAAGGGCATCAGGACAAATTAGCTTATACCGTAGGGGAAAGACAGTATACTTGGACTAGGCTACCTCAAGGTAGAGGGCCATTTTTCACAGGCACATGGCCGAGGTGGTGGCCCAAGTAAATCTCAGCAGGACACAGAATACCATACCCCAGTATGTAGACAATATCCTAATAGCTCCAGTAGGGGAACAAGACCACATCCTCGCCCACACCCGGACCTTAGCAACCAGACAGCGAGTTGGCCTTAAGATCAACCCCAGGAAGGCACAGTTAGGGCAGGAAGAGGTGGTGTACTTGGGATACCACATTAAACAAGGGTAGAGGAAAATTCCAGGAGATGGGAAGAAAGCCATTCTAGAAATGCCAAAACCCCAGACCATAAAAGGAGTTAGACAGGCATTGGGGTTATTCAACTACTGCAGGAACTTTATAGAGAATTACTCCGAGCTTGCAGAGCCATTGCAAGAATTGACTAGGGGGAGAGGCAGTCTCGGGAACATGTCGAGTGGGGCCCAGAGCAGGACACAGCCTTTACCAAATTAAAGCAGACCCTCACTTTAGCTCCAGCCTTAGGGCTGGCGGATTTAACTCAACCTTTTCAGCTCTCCTGACAATCAGGGTGGAGCATTACACAGCGGTGTTAGGTCAGAAACATGGGGACAAGATGTGGCCAGTGGCATATTACTCATGCAGACGGGTCCCGTAATGGCAGGCTTACATTGGCGTGCGCAGGCCCTGGATTGTGCTATGTGGGCGATAGAGGCAGCAGAAGCAGTGACCCTTTTAGAATCAGTTTTTCTTCATTCCCCTCACTCCATAGTGCAGCTATTAGAAGCAGGGAAATTAGGGGCAGTTTCGGATAGTCGCCGAGCTAAATGGGAAAGCATTTTGCTCACGACAGACAAAATAATCCAGATAGTGAAAGATTCAACCCTTAACTCTGCGGCATGATTGTTAAAGAAGGTACAGAGCATAATTGTGTGGAGGAAGTTGATGAGAGCAAGAGTGGCGAGACAGCAAAGGAGCCCCTGGGAGGGGAGGATGTATGGGAATTATTTGTAGACGTGTCCCGGAAATATCATGAGGGGGCGCCCCGCACCACATGGGTGGTAGTGAATAAGACAGGCATGGTACTAAGGGGAAGCCAGATTCCTGGGACTTGGTCAGCTCAGGTAGCAGAATTAATAGCCCTCACAGAAGCCTTGAGATTAGCAGCAGGAAAGAGGGTGAATATATATACAGTCAGCCGGTATGCTTTTGGAGTGATTCATGATTATATGGTAGCTTGGGCTAGGCGAGGTTACATAACTTCATCAAGGGGACACGTGCAACATGAACAGCACATACGAGACCCGGTAGAAGCAGCCAGAACCTCAGCAGAAGCCGCCGTAATCAAAATAGCCGCCCATAAAAAGATAAAAACCCTGCAACAGCAAGGCAATGATTATGCCGATAGGGCAGCAAAGGTCCTTACCGAGCAGATCCCAGAGGAACAAGGGGAAGTAGTGTCACCCATTGCGGCATATGAACCAGACCCAGATAGCATGGGAAGGGTACAGGTAACAGCGGGGGAAGAAGAGAAAGAGGAATGGAAACGAGAGGGGGGAAAACAAGATCCAGGTGAAATTTGGAGAAAGGAGCTTCACCCAGGCGTATAAGGCAGACATCATTAAAGGTTTACCATGGAATAGGTCGCATTGATAGGGACAAAATGATCGAACAAATGTATAGGTGTTGGTGGTGGAAAGGGATGGGTAGAGAGATGGCAATACACTGCCAGCAGTGTATAGTCTGCGCCTAATGTGAGCCAGTCAATCACAAAACAAAAGATACTGCCTAATGATAACAGACAGATTCTAAAAGGGTTGAGGCATTCCCCTGAAGGGATTGTACAGCAGGGACAGTGGCTAGGAAAATGATAGAAGAAGTAATTCCGCGGTGGGGAGTCCCACTGCAGCTAGATTCAGATCAGGGCACTCATTTCACGGGCAAGGTAATGAAGCAGGCTTGTGCCCTGCTAGGAGTCAAACAGCGATTTCATGTCCCGTATCACCCCCAGAGTTCCGGCATGATTGAAAGAACAAACTGTACCCTGAAGAACGGTCTGACAAAAGCTTTAGTAGACGCAGGACAGGGTTGGGTAAAGATTTTACCCGCCATACTCATGAAAATGCAAGCCACAAGAGCAAGGGGGACAGGACAGACATCATTCGAATTAATGACCGGGAGAGCTATGGCACTCCCAGAGGACATAGTAACAGGGGGCGCAGAGAGCTGCAATGCAAGGGAGAGAATGTTTAGATTTATTAGGCTCCTAGCCGAGCAGCTGCACAGTTTAAAGGGAGAAGTGATAGACACACAGAGAGTGAGAGATTGGGAAAAAGAATAGGATTGCATCCGCAGCCAGACCCTAAAGGCAGGGGACAGAGTCATGATTAGGGTGCTTCCAGAAAGGGCAGGCTTACAGCCCAGATAGGTAGGACCGCATGGAGTGATTGCTGCAAGGGATACATATGCTTTAATTGAAATGAAAGGCACGCCGAAGTGGAAGCATTATACTCAAATTAAAATGTACAAGGAACCAAAAGATGTCTAACTACCCCCGGTTATGAGGGGTTCACATCACCTTTTGTTACAGAATTCTGCTTCCATGGATACGCCTAGGAAAGGCCTGGGAGGCACCCACGGTATTCAGCAGCGACCACACATGCTTGCATCCTGGGCAATATGTGCAACTCCCCACAGAAGGAACGGGGGAATGGATAAAGAAACCGACCACGTGGATCTCGGAGGTAGTGTTCTGAGATAGGAAAACAGGTATTATCTAGCAACAAGGATTAATAATTTTCTTTATTCTTTGTTGGGTGCCTTCTCAAGAACAAGTAGGGATAGGCAACAAATGATGCTTTCATCCAATGAAAGAACAAAAAAAAGATTAATTTTGAATGGGATCCTGTGCTCCGCTCATGGTTTAGGAAGTTGAGTCAGTCAGTAGTTGAGCTATTCCAAGCAGGAAGGCCAAGGTTCAACTTCTAGTCAAAACGAAGTAAAGTGATCTCAGCTGAGACAGCAGTAGTGGTTTTGTGGTTGGCCTCAATGGCCTGGTTAGTGAATGGAAAATGAATGAGACTCCTGTTCTTAATTGGTGGGTTTACTGCAAGTGTGCAACTATGGTTGTGCAACATTACATGTTAGATTTTTGTTTGTAATTGTCTTGCAGTTATCTTTACAAACTTCATTTTTGTTCGAACTGGAACACACAACAGCTGGCTGAGTAACAGATGAAAGCAACTGAATTATCGTCCTCGCAAAACAAGGGAACAGCTGGCTTAGTGAATCGGTGCAGTGTCATTACTCATTTGAAATCTGCATCTTTTTGAGGGAAGGAGATGAATTCAGGCAACTTCAGCCCAACTCCAGTGATTATAGCTCCTCACTTATTGGCACATAATTGGCAGGCTCACTCAGTGTGGCCAAAAAAATGACTGCTATGAAAAATGGGAATTATACTGGAAGGAACTTTCCTGAGCTCCAGCTTAGAGCGAATGGTTGGTTTTGTACAATGTTAACCCGATAACTTATTTCTCATGACAGCTCAATAAAATTAATCGGGTTTCTGGGTTTCAGACAAAGCCAAGTGCCTTTTTCTTAAGGGGCACCTTTCTCTGCACATTGTATCAGATAAACTGTGCATTAAGTTGTTAGAAATAATAGCAGAAAGTGTTGGAAATACTCAGCAGGCCTGGCAGCACCTGGGGAGAGACATCATTCCAAACCAGAACTTGAAGGCCGCAATCAAAGCTTTTCAGTAAACACAGTGACCCTTCACGGGATTATAGGCTGCTCCCTAAATTAGAGGCTGAGAGATTTATTTTGATGATTTAGCTTCTTTGGTTTGGTCTATATTTTCAGCCATTTTTCACGCATTTTACACACATGGGCAGTACGGTAGCACAGTGTTTAACATTGTTGCTTCACAGCGCCAGGGTCCCAGGTTCAATTCCTGGCTTGGGTCACTGTCCATACAGAGTCTGCAAGTTCTCCCTGTGTCTGCATGGGTTTCCTCCGGGTTCTCCAGTTTCGACCCGCAAGTCCTGAAAGACGTGCTGTTAGGTGAATTAGACATTCTGAATTCGCCCTCGGTGTACCCAAACAGGTGCCAGAATGTGGCAACTACGGGCTTTTCACAGTAACTTCATTGCAGTGTTAATGTAAGCCTAGTTGCGACAATAAAGCTTATTATTTCATCGGGGACCTGATGTATCCCAGGATGTTGTGGGAGGCTAGAGAGGAAATTGCTAGCCCCCTAGCTGAGATATTTGAATCATCGATAGCGACAGGAGAGGTGCCTGAAGATTGAAGGGTAGCAAATGTGCCCTTGTTTAAGAAGGGCTGTAGAGATAAGCCTGGGAACTACAAACTGGTTAGCCTTACTTATGTCGTGGGTAAATTGTTAGAAAGTATTCTGAGGGACAGGCAAGGGCTAATTAGGGAAAGTCAGCATGGCTTTGTAAGGGGAAAGTCATGCTTGAGTTTGTTGAAGGGGTAACCAAAAAGGTAGATGAGGGTAGTGCAGTCGACGTTGTCTACATGGACTTTAACAAAGCCTTTGACAAGGTACCGCTTGGTAGGTTGTTGCAAAATATTAAATTACACAGAATTTAGGGAGAGGGAGCCAATTGGATCAGCCAAATCCATGAGGGACACCTGGGTGTCGAGAAGTGCAGACGTAGAGCCAGGCAGGCTGTCTACTGGCCTGGTATTAGCCAGGACATCTCGAACATGATCCTCAACTGTGCGACCTGTCAATGCTTCCAGCCAGCGCAGAGCAAGGAGACGCTCCAGCAGCATGAAATCGAGACCTCCCCATGGTCCAAGGTTGGCATTGACCTCTTTCGTGCGAATGGTCGTGACTACGTGTTGATTATTGACTATTTCTCCAATTACCCTGAAGTCGTGAAGCTCTCGGACCGCCATCAAGGCCTGTAAGGAGACGTTCTCCAGGAATGGTATCCCACTCACTGTCATGAGTGACAATGGCCCGTGATTCAGCAGCCATGAGTGGTCTGTTTGCCACGTCATACCATTTCAAACATGTCATTTCTAACCCACACTATCCGCAGTCCAATGGGAAGGTTGAAAAAGGGGTGAACATTGTGAAACAGCTCATCTGCCGCGGATTCTGCTTCTGACACCTACCTCACGCTGCTTGCCTACAGGGCAACCCCACTGTCCACTGGTATGTCGCCGGCTCAGCTCCTGATGAATAGGGACCTGCGAACGACACTTCCAGCCATACACTTGCCCAACCTGGATCTCCTCCTGGTGCTGCAGAAGGTGCAGCAGCTCCGAAACCAGCAAAAGCAGGGCTACGATGCTCATGCCACATATTTGCTCGTGTTATCCCTGGCAGACACTGTCAGAGTCAAGATACCGGATGGTGGCTGGTCTGCTCCAGCTGTCGTTGTTCGACAGGCTGCACCCCGCTCGTTTGTTGTATGTATGGCTGATGGTTCTGTTGTGCGACAAAACAGATGGGCACTGCGCAAGGTTGTGTGCCCGCAACCGCTTTCTTCTCCGTTTCCGCCCGTTGGTTTGCCACCTCCTGATACCTTGAACTACGAGGCCACCAGTCAGGCTCCATCCCGTCTGTCAGGATGCCGTCGTCCCCACCACCTCTCCGGCGGTCGACGAGGATCAGACGCAAGCCCCAGAGACTGGACTGATGAACATTTGTTTTGTTTGCTATGTTCTGTTTTCTCGCATTAGACAGCTGTCTTCACATGTAAATACGTTCACATATGCCACCGCTTGTACATATGTTAGTATATGCCACCACATGTAAATACATTCCCACATGCCAACAGAACATACAAAAAAAAAGGGGAGATGTCATGATATGCAAACATGCAGATAATGATATACAGACAGGCAGCTAATGAACACAGCAAACAGGACATGACCAATGAGCAGGTAGGACTCTCAGGGGTGGGAACTCACTATAAAAGACACAAGGCACTTACACTCTGCCTCTTTCCACTGATGAACATCTACAGAGTGAGTCAGGGTGTATGTACAATATCACACCTCCAGCACATGGCTAAGAGCTAATCTGGTCCAGTCAGACAGAGTAACCACACTTTGGTTAACAGAGAGTCGAACTCATAGAGAGCTGTGCTAACTGTGCTACTGGTTCAATAAATCAGATTGAACTAACTTCAAGGTCTGGAGTATCTTTTAGTCAAAGTTGCATCCAGTTGCAGCCTGTGTTATCCCAGAGCACATAACACATCACCGCAGGCCCTGCACTTGGGAGGCGTTACTTCCCAGGATGGGGGACCGCCAATGCTATGTACATCCATATCCATGGAGCCCTGGAGTTACTGGAATCCCTTTTCCATATTTTCTCATAAGCGGGATCATTCAATGGCCCTTCTCAAGTCCAAATAAAGTTCTGCCAACAAGTTACATTGGGCCACCATGTTGGTAATACCATACCCTAAGCGGCCTCACAACGTCTTGGAAGGGATGGCCCATAGTCGCAATGTGACCAATATCCCTGGGGTTTGCCCGGCTCTGGTGAACCGGTACCTTTGCACAATCAATGACGGTTTAGGGTCATAATGGTCTGCAACAAGCGCTACCAGCTCATCAAAGGTCTTTGAATCTGGGATCGCTGAGTAGGTTTTCACAGGCGGTCAGGAGTATTACCTTTTTAGTCGGCCATCTCCTATAATAGCCTTCGCCTGAAAGAAATACCACATTCATTCAGTATATACCAGGCCTGCTTTGAAAGCCTTAAGTCTCCCAAAAATGTCATTTTTAAATTCACTCTGACCTTGTCCTCGTGCTGAGAAATTCAATATTCAAAAGCAGGCGGATGTCGAGAATCACAGCCATAGATTTTCCTCGTCGCCAGTTTAAAATCTTCAGGAGTCCTGAAAAGGTGATATAAATGTAGGTTTATTTGTAAAATAAAAGTAAAGGGCCACAATATGTCATCCAGCACATAGGTCCCAGTTGGGACTACTGGTTGTGCCGATCCCAATCCAGGCCAACTTTTAAGCATTAGGTTCACGAACCCCAACTGCTAGACCTCCACCCTACAGCTCGTATTACACGTGCCGCAGGCAGGAACAATTGGGTTGTCCCCGCGGGTCTCGTGAGGTTTATTACGGTGAGTGACTTGAGGGGGAACCTCCGTGTAGTGGTGTTCCCAGGTCTTTGCTGCACTTGTACTACTAGATGGTAATGGTCCTGGTTTTGGAATGTGCTGTTTTAAGAGCCTTGGTGAGTTTGTACAGTGCATTTTGTAGATGGTACACACTGCTGTCAATGTGCATCGGTGCTGATGGGATTGAATGTTTATGGACAGGATACCAATCAAGTGGGCTGCTTTGTCCTGGATGGTGTTGAGTGTTGTTGGAGCTGCACTCATCCAGGCAAGTGGAGGGTAAAGTCAATTGTAGATTTTTAAAAAAAGTATGTATGGATTCATGGCACCAACCAATTGGCGACTCTTTGGAGAGAGTTACATTGTAACGAGAAAATATGCCTTGTGTTCGGGTCTCCAGATTGCTGAATACACTAGCATTTGGAGATTGGAAAACATCCAAGGGAACCTGAGAACTGGAGGGATGAGGAAGGAGGGACTGCAGAGGTGGTTACCAAGCAGTTGATAGATTTGATGATGTGGCAGTCTTGCCTTTGAGTCAGAAGGGAGTGGGTTTGAGTTCGACTCCAGGGACTTGAGCACAAAGTTGAAGTCAGTGTTTTTCAAACTGTTTTGCCCGGGGTCCATTTTTACCAACCGGCCGTCTTTTGAGACCCACGCTGGCCGACCTTTGCAACCCACGCTGGCCGACATTGACGACCCACTAGTTTTCTCTTACCTTTAATGCGAGAGGTGAGCCTGGGCTTATATTCTATCGTGTAGAATAGCCAAGAATGAGAAATGAATTCATTGCAACAGATATTATCTCAGGACTCTACAGAGCAGATACCGAATATAAGTTTTCCTCAAATGGGTGGTTTATAGCCTGGGGATATCTGCAAATTATAACGCAACGATTTTAGACATAGATGAGGAGGAATTACTTAACTCAAAGTATCGTGAATCTTTTTAATCTTTAAAATTCACTATCAAAGAGAGTTCTGCAGGCTCAGCCATTGTGCATATATTCAAGACAGATGCAGGAAGACTGAATTTAATTAAAAAAAAACTCTTCTCCTGGGTCAGCACACTGACGTCAGGAGGAGGTGGTGTTTCTCTCTGGGCTCTGGGCATGTGCACTGATGAGCGGGCATGCATGCGCAGCACGGTTGCATTTTTAAAGCTGGTCGCGACCATAATTTGTAAACCCCCACGCAGGCGGCATTTTTAAAAGCCGGCTGCTGCAGCTGTTGTGGCTGGATACCCGCGATCGGGAACGCCACGATGGATGGCTCCGCGACCCTCGTGACACCCACCCGCGACCCATCCGCGGGTCACGACCCCCACTTTGAAAATGCCTGGTCTGAGCTGACGCTTGAGTGCAGTACTGAAGGAGCGCTGCACTATCGGAAATCTATCTTTTTGACAAGGCATTAAGCAAAGTTTCTGTCTGCCCTCTCAGGGGAATGTAAACAATCTTGTGGCACTATTCAAAGAACAGCAGGGAAGTTTCCCCTGGTGTCTTGACCAATAATTATCCCTCAGTCAACATCAGTAAATATAGCATGCCTTGTCATTACCACATTACCGTGGCAACTTTCTGTGTGTAAATTCCCTAATTTACAGCAGAGACTGTTCTTCAAAAATTGTTTCATTGGCAAAAAAGCACTTTGGGACATGTTGAAGTTATGAAAGGGGCAACATAACTATAAATCTGTCCTTTCTAAAAACGAAAGCCTGAGCTGGTGCTGGTCTTAAAGGCCAGTCCCTCAAAGCAAATGAGTTCTCTCAAACATGCCGAGTGTTCCTGTGATTAAGATGTCACAGACTTGTTCAGTTAAAATCCAAGTCAACTTTATTTTGCTGCACGCCAGTTGAACTTGGCAACCTTTGCAACCAGATCCCAGACAATAACACGGGCCATCTCTTAAACTGTTCACTCACATCAGATCAGCTTAAATAAACAAGCCCTGGAAAGCAGGCACTAGCTTTAAGGATTTCAGTCAACACAAAGCACAGTTATATTGAGGTCAGTCACCTTCAATTTAAGTCAATGGTTTTTCAGCCCAAGCTAAGAAAGCAAACATAGGCTTGAAAGCAAAGAAAAATCTCTTAATAATACTTATGGTAGAATTATTAAAGGAATACTCTGTCTTTCTGAAAATGCATTGAATAGTGCTTTTTGTTTGGAGGCGGAGGGAGGGGGTGAGTGCTGGTGGGGGTTGGGGTGATGCAGAAAAACTGTCGGTCATTTTCTTTTCATAGATCTGCATGAAGGATTACAGCATAGGACAAGGGTATTTGGACCAACTGCATCATGTTTGTGTTTATATTTCACATGAGCCTCCTCCCATCTTACCTTATTAACATGTCTTTTTATTGTTTTCTCCTTTGTGTGCTTATCTAGCCAGGTATTAAACATAGCTATGCTGCCTACCTCAGCGACTCCATGTCAGTTTCTCATTCCCATGATTCTCCAATTCATGTTCAATTGTTTTCCTGTCCATTTCATAGTGCTGACTTGTACTTGTGTACACTCCTCTATAGCTCTTCAGTGTCACTCTGTGGGGTACCCTCAATAATGATGCTTAGAGATTAAACTGTAAAGAAGGCTTTATTAGACTAGTAACTATACTACAGCTAGAGACGAGAGCTGACTGTTACACAGACGATGAGGCAGGCCTTTATGTATGGCTCCCAGATGGGCGGAGCCAGAGGTGGAGTCCCCAGGGTTCCAAGCCTGGTCTTAAAGGGGACATCACCTTACATGATGATAAGGCAGTAACCGTTCATCACATTCACCCCCTGTTTAAAAAAGAGTCCGGCGGGGGTGAAGTGCCATCATAGGTCCATCCATCTCGGTGGCTGGATCGTCCTCCTCGACATCCTCAATTCGGGCGGTGGTGCGGCGGGCACGGACGTCCCGGTTGAGGGCACATCCGGGAGCACAGCGGTCGGAGCTTCGGTCCGGGTCGGGGCAGAGGAACTAGGCAGGGCCGGGGGTAGCGGAGTCGGCGCCGGCGGGGTGTGTAAAGGGGGGGCGCACGATAGGAGCTCACCAATGGGTGGTAGGGCCGGAAGGGGGTGTGTTGTAGGGGGCGACGGGTCCTGCAGGGGAGCGGCGTGGGAAGGGGCGTCTGTGGTGGAGGATCCCGGAGGGAAACCGTATCTTGCCTGCCATCAGAGTACTCCACGTAGGCGTAACTGAGGTTGGCGTGGAGCAGTCGGACCTTTTCAACTAGGGGGTCCGCTTTATGGCTCCTCGCGTGCCTCCGGAGAAGAACAGGCCCCGGAGCCATCAGCCAAGGTGGAAGCGAGACCCCGGAGGTAGACTTCCTGGGGAAGAGAAACAATCGGTCGTGAGGGGTCTCATTCGTGGCCGTGCAGAGGAGTGACCTAATGGAGTGTAGGGCATCGGGTAGGACCTCCTGCCAGCGGGTGGTTGGGAGATTTCTCGACCGCAGGGCCAGAAGGACAGCCTTCCACACGGTCGCGTTCTCCCTCTCCACCTGCCCGTTTCCCCGTGGGTTATAACTGGTCATTCTGCTCGAGGCGATGCCTTTGCTGAGCAGATACTGACGCAGTTCATCGCTCATGAACGATGTACCCCGGTCGCTGTGGATATAAGCAGGGAAACCGAACAGGGTGAAGATGCTGTGCAGTGCCTTAATCACCGTGGCTGAGGTCATGTCGGTGCAGGGAATGGCGAATGGGAAACGGGAGAACTCATCGAACATGGTGAGGAAATAGGCATAACGGTTGGTGGATGGGAGGGGCCCCTTGAAGTCCACGCTCAGTCGCTCAAAGGGGCCCGAAGCCTTCACAAGCCGAACCTTGTCTGGCCGATAGAAGTGCGGTTTGCACTCTGCACAGACTTGGCAGGTCCTGACCATGGCCTTGACCTCCTTGGTTGAGTAAGGTAGGTTGCGGGACTTGATGAAATGGACGAGCCGGGTAACCCCCGGGTGGCAGAGGTCATTGTGGATGGCTTGCAGGCGGTCCTCCTGCGCGTTGGCGCATGTGCCGCGGGACAGGGCATCTGGGGGCTCGTTGAGCTCCCCTGGACGATACTTGATATCGTACGAGTAGGTGGAGAGTTCGATCCTCCACCTCAAAATTTTATCATTTTTTATTTTGCCCCGTTGCGTGTTATCGAACATATAGGCGATCGACCGTTGGTCGGTGACCAGGGTAAACCTCCTACCGGTGAGGTAGTGTCTCCAGCACCGCACAGCCTCCACAATGGCTTGTGCCTCTTTTTCGACTGCAGAGTGTCGAACCTCGGAGGCGGTGAGGGTTCGGGAGAAGAACGCTACTGGTCTGCCTCCTTGATTGAGGGTAGCAGCCAGGGCGATGTCTGATGCATCGCTCTCTACCTGGAAAGGGATGGTTTCGTCCACCGCGTGCATGGCGGCCTTAATGATGTCAGCCTTGATGCGGTCGAAGGCCAATTGAGCCTCAGCCGAGAGGGGAAAAGTGGTAGTCTTTAGGAGTGGGTGGGCTTTGTCCGCATACTTGGGGACCCACTGGGCGTAATAGAAGAAAAGCCCCAAGCACCGTTTGAGGGCCTTGAGGCTGCGGGGGAGAGGGAGTTCCTTAAGGGGGCGCATGCGGTCGGGGTCGGGATCTAGGACCCCGTCTTCCACGACATAGCCGAGGATGGCCAGCCGGGTGGTGTGGAAAACGCATTTGCCCTCGTTATAGGTCAGGTTAAGGGCTCGGGCGGTCTGGAGGAACTTTTTGAGGTTAGCGTCAGCGTCATGGTCCTGCTGATCATGGCCGCAGATGGTGACATTGTCCAAGTACGGGTATGTAGCCCGCAAACCGTACTGGTCCACCATTTGGTCCATCGCCCTTTGAAAGACGGAGACCCCATTTGTGACACCAAAGGGGACCCTGAGGAAGTGGAAGAGCCAGCCGGCTGCTTCGAAGGCAGTATAGGGGCGGTCTTTTGGTCGGATGGGGAGCTGGTGGTAGGCAGATTTGAGGTCGACCGTGGAAAAGACTCGGTATTGGGCGATCCGATTTACCATTTCGGCGATGCGAGGAAGCGGGTACTCATCAAGCTGCGTGAATTGGTTTATGGTCTGGCTATAATCCACGACCGTCCGTTTCTTCTCCCCGGACCGGACTACCACCACTTGCGCTCTCCAAGGGCTGTTGCTAGCCTCGATGACCCCCTCTCCCAGTAAACGCTGGACCTCTGACTTGATAAAAGCCATATCTTGGGCACTATAGCGCCGGCTCCTGGTGGCGACGGGCTTACAGTCAGGAGTGAGGTTAGCGAATAGCGAGGGGGGTGCGACTTTCAGTGTCGCAAGGCAGCACACCGTGAGGGGGGCAAGGGTCCGCCGAACTTCAGTGTCAGGCTTCGGTGGCTGCACTGGAAATCCAGTCCGAGCAGCAGGGGGGCACAGAGGTGAGAGAGGATATAAAATTTGAAACGGGTGTATTTGGCACCCTGGATCGAGAGATCCGCAATACAGTACCCCGTGATTTGTACCGAGTGGGACCCAGATGCGAGGGCTATGGTTTGGGATGCGGGATGGGTGCGTAGGGAGCAGCGCCTTACCGTTTCAGGGTGGATAAAGCTCTCCGTGCTCCCGGAGTCGAAGAGGCATGCAGTGTCGTGCCCGTTGACCTGGACCTGCATCATGGAGTTCTGCAGGTGTTTTGGCCGAGTTTGATCGAGGGTGATCGCACCCAGTCGCGGGTAGTCGGAGTCGTCAGCCGAGTCGGACTCGTAAAATGGCCGCTGCCGTCGGTCGCACGTGTCAGGTCGAGAAGATGGCCGCCGACCAGATGGCCGCTCCTATGATTCGCACGAGGCTGATGACTCGTCAGAAGAGGGCGTGTCGGGTCAGTGCGCAGCAGCATTGCGAGGCCTGCGGGCCTGGGAGCCCGATTTTCTGGCCCCTGGGTCTGGCCAGGCAGACCCTCGCAAAGTGCCCTTTCTTCCCGCAGTCGCTGCAGATCGCGGAGCGGGCTGGGCAGCGTGGGCGTGGGTGCTGGCCCTGCCCGCAGAAGTAGCGTGGCGCAGGCCTGTAATACGGGCGAGTCTGAGGAAGTCCGGGGGGGGCTGGCAGAGTCCGCGGGGTACGTACCCAAGTTGTGTCGGGCCACGTCCAGCGAGGAGGCGAGCGTTAGCGTCTCCTGGAGGTCTTTTGCCCCGTTTTCGAGCAGTCGCTGCCGGATGTAGGTCGAGTGGATGCCGGACACGAAAGAATCTCTGATGTGCAGGTTCATATGGACTTCCCCTGTCACATCCTGATGGTCACAATCCCTGGCCAGCGCGGTGAGTTTCTCAACAAACTCGTCGAGCGATTCCCCCGAGCGCTGCCGGCAGGTAGAGAGCAGATGCCGGGCGTGCACCTCATTGGCGGGTTTGACAAACCGCTTGCGGAGCAACTCAATAGCTTCCTCATAACTCGTCGCCCTTTCGAGCGTGGCGGAGATTCTGTGACTCACCCGGGCGTGGAGTAGACGCAGCTTGCGTAGCCCCAGGGTGGGAGTCTCTGCGGAGTCCAGGTAGGCCTCGAAGCACCGCAGCCAGTATTTAAAAATTTCCTTTGCCTCCGGCGTTCGTGCTTCCAGATTGAGCTTCTCTGGTTTTAGGCCTGCGTCCATCCTGAATCTAGTTTAGCCTAATAAATTGAGGTACCCTCAATAATGATGCTTAGAGATTAAACTGTAAAGAAGGCTTTATTAGGCTAATAACTATGCTACAGATTTGGACGAGAGCTGACTGCTATACAGACCATGAGGGAGGCCTTTATGTATGGCTCACAGATGGGCGGAGCCAGAGGCGGAGTCCCCAGTGTTCCAAGCCTGGTCTTAAAGGGGACATCACCTTACATGATGATAAGGCAGTAACCGTTCATCACACTCTGAAACCTCCTTTCCTCATAGAATCATAGAATCCCTACAGTGCAAAAGGTGGCTTTCAACCCATCGAGTCTGCACTGACCCTCGGAAAGAGCACCCTATCTAGGCCCAACACCCCGCCCTATCCCCGAAATCCCACCTAACCTTTGGACGCTCGGGGGCAATTTAGCATAGCCAATCCACTTAACCCATATCTTTGGGCTGTGGGAGGAAACCAGAGCACCAGGTGCAAACCCACGCAGACAGGGGGAGAATGTGCAAACTACACTCAGACAGTCGCCCAAGGTTGGAATCGAACCCAGATCCCTGGCACTGTGAGGCAACAGGTCATGGGTGAGAAACTTATACAATGAGCGCCTGCAAGTTATTTATTGCAAGGGCATAGCAGCTATGGTCAGTCCTGTTCTTCCCCAACACGTGTCTTGGCATGGATCATAGGGTAGAGACTCAGGAGTGCACACGCTAGAGTATTTTCCCTTCCTTAGCCCAGGGCTACTGAGGCCAGTCACCAATTACTTCCCTGAGACCCAACCCATGTGGCCAAATGGTGTGCTTTATTCTTGATTATTAAGAAGCCAGGCTGAAGGGGCAAAGCTGATCGTGCAGGACACCCCCAAAATTGAAGAGAATAAGACAGCAAGATAACATAAGCCATGGTTGTGTGATGCCAACTTTGAGGTTTATATGGAAAAGAAAGCTTAAATGGAAATGGCTTAGATGGCTTATATAGAAGGTTTATATGGAAAAGAAAGAGGCTTCCTGAATGTGAAGTCTCCTTTCCAGTGGAACAGGGATTGATACAGCACCTAATGTGTAAGGGAGATTGGTGCTATTTAAAGAGAATTGAGCAAATCAAATAGATAGATTAAAAAATAAAAATCTGATCTGTCTAGACATCTAAAGCAGTGCTGCTTCCAGATGTCAGAGCTACACTTGTGGTATCTATACGCTGCCTTGTGAATATGATTGTAGCCAGGACTGAAGAGAATAGCTGTAATCTCTGAGGAGTCAGCCTTCCAGTCTCTCATCCCTTCCAAATAACCTTGGCACAGATGACTGATGAAAAATGAAAGCATCAAGCTTCTACCCAGACAATAGCCACTTATTTACAATGTGGTTATGGAGAGCACTCGGAGGTTGCAGGTTAATTTGATAGAAAGCTTTTGTTTGCTTTGTGCCTATAGCCACATAGCTGCCATCAATCACCTTCACAATTTAAAATATCCAGCAGTGGTGTGGAATGGGGTAGGACATGTCGCCATCTGTATGGCCACTTCCAACAAGAAACATGGACGTTCGCAAAGCCTAACGGGAAATATGGACAATGTAAGATTCAGGCAGGCACAGAGCCTGAATGTATATTTGTGAGCAGAGAATCCAGACAGCATCGAAACCCCCAACCGATTAGCATTTAATGGCCCATCTCCGTAAGACAACGGATTGATACTCAGGTAACCGATACAAGCCCAGACATTTCGGCACCACTCCCTATACTTAGGAAGCGTAAACAGCAGGGTCAATGACTGCTTAGGACACGCCCAGCCATCAAGGCACCTGCCCCTTTATTGGCTCAGATCGAAGGCAGTGATCGAGAACTGCCCAATTTATGGGTCCAAACCTAAGGTCCGCCCAAAAGAGTGCGAAACTCCCCAAGGATAAAGAGAGACACTGCCATGTGTTCGATCTCTTTTAGACCTGGCGCTCCGGCAACGTCCATCTCCAATCGCAGCACCATGACCAGAAGCAAGTTCAAGTTCAACGCTCGCTACCAGACGGATGTTCCTAGACGAACCGCAGTTACTTCTCCAGATCCAGCCGATCCAGATTCAAACAAAGGCCACTGTTCCTCTGACCTAAGCCGGGTGCCTGAAGTTACAGGTTGTTATAGTTGTTAGGTGTAGTTTAGCTTGTAGTGTTTATGTTGCATGTGTAAGTTAATCGTGTGTGTAAATAAAGTACCATTGATCTTGAACTAACTAACTGGTTGTTTGGCTCTTTGATTGATACCCGGTTGAACCATGTGGCGGTATCATTTGATACCTGGCGACTCTGAGAGTAGATCATATTCATATCCATATAAAAGAAAGGCAACCTTATTGACGGCCATATTTCAAGCAAGTAAAGATAGCAACATTTATTGGCGACCTCTGATGGGACTCGACCCAGACCGAGAGAACCCACAAAATGTTTGAATTTGAAAACCAATTGGGAAAGTAAAATAAACCACAAGTGTAGGACCAGTATCGACCAAACTTCCAAGATTCGGAAGTGTGTAATTTGCATGCATACTAACAAGGGATATAAGGTAAACTCAATAGATTTTATGGCGTGAAACTTTCGGGAGTTGTGTAAACCGGAAAAAAGCTGAAGCCATACCCGCTGTTTGCATCACCGCTTTATTCCCCCCTGTCCCAAATTCCCAGTAGAGATACAGAGATAATCGTAGAGATGGCAATGAAGGCAATGGAACGCCTTATGTACCCACAGGAACCCGAGGTCGCAGCGACCGATAGAGCAGAACAGTGTCCCATATGGGAAGAGGAAATTAGGAAGTATCAAAAGGGGAAAGGATGGCCCCTATGGTCTGAGTTTTGTGCAAATGAAGAGACAGGTCCTGGTAGTATAGGACAAACTTGGTGGGATAACCTGACCGAGATCCATGAAAAGAATTTAGGCAGAGTTCGTAAGCCGATGGCAATCATGTCCTGCTTGGCACAATTGCAGGGCACAGAAGAGGTCGTGAGGACACTCCGCAGACAGCTTGAAGAGAAAGAGAAGAATGAGGGAAAAGTTAGCGAGTGCGAAAAAGTAAACGAGCAATTCCAAGAGCAGCTAGCGGCGAAGGACAAGGAGATGGGTGATGTCAAACGGGCACACCAATCTTGTCTCGCTCACCTAAGTAGCTTTCAGTCACAGTATGATAAGGCCTACCAAGAAACGCAACGCGCGGTCTCATAAGAACATAAGAACATAAGAATTAGGAGCAGGAGTAGGCCATCTGGCCCCTCGAGCCTGCTCCACCATTCAATGAGATCATGGCTGATCTTTTGTGGACTCAGCTCCACTTTCCGGCCCGAACACCATAACCCTTATTCCCTTTATTCTTCAAAAAACTATCTATCTTTATCTTAAAAATATTTAATGAAGGAGCCTCTACTGCTTCACTGGGCAAGGAATTCCATAGATTCACAACCCTTTGGGCGAAGAAGTTCCTCCTAAACTCAGTCCTAAATCTACGTCCCCTTATTTTGAGGCTATGCCCCCTATTTCTGCTTTCACCCGCCAGTGGAAACAACCTGCCCGCATCTATCCTATCCATTCCCTTCATAATCTTATATGTTTCTCTTAGATCCCCCCTCATCCTTCTAAATTCCAACGAGTACAGTCCCAGTCTACTTAACCTCTCCTCGTAATCCAACCCCTTCAGCTCTGGGATTAACCTAGTGAGTCTCCTCTGCATACCCGCCAGTGCCAGTATGTCCTTTCTCAAGTAAGGAGACCAAAACTGAACACAATACTCCAGGTGTGGCCTCACTAACACCTTATACAATTGCAGCATAACCTCCCTAGTCTTAAACTCCATCCCTCTAGCAATGAAGGACAAAATTCCATTTGCCTTCTTAATTACCTGTTGCACCTGTAAACCAACTTTTTGCGACTCATGCACTAGCACACCCAGGTCTCTCTGCACAGCAGCATGTTTTAATATTTTATCATTTAAATAATAATCCCTTTTGCTGTTATTCCTACCAAAATGGATAACCTCACTATTGTCAACATTGTATTACATCTGCCAGACCCTAGCCCATTCACTTAGCCTATCCAAATCCTTCTGCAGACTTCCAGTATCCTCTGCACTTTTTGCTTTACCACTTAACTTAGTGTCGTCTGCAAATTTGGACACATTGCCCATGGTCCCCAACTCCAAATCATCTATGTAAATTGTGAACAGTTGTGGGCCCAACACTGATCCCTGAGGGACACCACTAGCTACTGATTGCCAACCAGAGAAACACCCATTAATCCCCCCCTCTATCCATGCTACTACTTTCCCCTTAATGCCATGCATCTTTATCTTATGCAGCAACCTTTTGTGTGGCACCTTGTCAAAGGCTTTCTGGAAATCCAGATATACCACATCCATTGGCACCCCATTATCTACCGCACTGTTAATGTCCTCAAAAAATTCCACTAAATTAGTTAGGCACGACCTGCCCTTTATGAACCCATGCTGCGTCTGCCCAATGGGACAGTTTCCGTCCAGATGCCTCGCTATTTCTTCCTTGATGATAGATTCCAGCATCTTCCCTACTACCTACTTCCTTACTACCCAACACTGATCCCTGAGGGACACCACTAGCTACTGATTGCCAACCAGAGAAACACCCATTAATCCCCACTCTTTGCTTTCTATTAATTAACCAATCTCGGTAAGAGAGGAAACAGAGCACCGAGTAGACTAATTTAAAAAACAATGTGAGGACTTAAAGGCAGCCCTACGAGCACTCCACAGTTCCACCACAGAACAGAGGCAGAGTCCGGTAGACCATGCCAAGTGCAGACAGCAAATTGCAAAATTGCAATAACTGCTCTCAGTTCAGAATGGGTTCAGAGATATCTTTGGACCAAATTTAGATCAGGAAGATGGCCCCGATTGGCAGGAACACCGACTGCACAGGCAGTACCCAACCCTATGAATCCAGTCACCACGCAGCGCAGAGTACCGACAGAAGACCAACCCGGTTTTGTGTACACCACCCCACTAACCATCACCCAGCTAAGGGATGCCCGTGATAAAATAGAAACCTTTCACCCCACATCCGACCCACACCAAGTGAAACTCATAGTAATGAGCCTTGACCCGTCTGTGAGTTCAGTCCTTCCCGACCCACAAAATAGGATATGAAGACAGCCATCCGAGATGCAATTGGCTATAATAGAGGAGATCCCGTAGAAGGACTCAACCGATGTAGACAGAAAAAAGAAGAGCATCCAACAGCGTTTACTGGACGCCTCTGGATACACTTCACAGCGGTATTTGGAGATTTAGCCTATTTAACTGCAGACAATACGGCCAAATGGACCCGTATTCTAGTCTCCCACGCCACAGAGGCAGGACAAAAAGCATGTGCAAACTATGACCCCTCAGACCCGGCACACAATGAAGGGTGGGTTCTGAAGAGACTATCTAGAGCTTGGGAACAATCCCTACATAACAAGGCAGAGCAGGAGAAGGTAGAAGCAAACATGAATCCAGTTCGGACACACCAAGACCCCGCATGGGTAAACGAAGGTAGAAATAACAGCCAGCACCCTAAAGCGCAGGAATGCTACAATTGCGGACAGAAGGGACGTTACGCCCGAGAATGACAAGCCCCCCCCCCAGAAACAACAACAGAATCAGCACACAAATGCCCCACCTAGGAACAATGCCCGGCCTATCCACAGAGTTAGCGCCCGTTCAGATAATTTGGCCACAAATGGCACCAATTGACGGTGTTCGGACTCCCCAACTTGGGTCTGCGACACACTTTGGGACAAGTCCGGAAGAGCGGTAGTCACAGGCACAGTCCGGCGACACCCCGTAGAGTTCCTTTGGGACACAGGAGGGTCTCGAACCACGTTAAACTCCTCCACGATGTACCAGCGAGATATATGGCCCCTACAGTCACTATCACTCTTAGTGGCTTTACAGGACATCTCCAGCAGGGACACATTACAGCCCCTGTGGATATCCAGATCGGTAGCATTCGAAATAAGCACTCAAGTCGTTTTGGTAGATTTACCCCAGACAGCAGAGCACATCTTGGGGATAGATTTCATGAGCTCACACAACCTTTCTTTCGACTCCGTAAATGAGAGTGTGTGGAAAATGGCTAGAGCAGCACGAGCCCCCGCCACACTCACAGTAGGAGACTACGAACACAGGATTAGCTCAGTTGGAGATTACTGGTTTGATCCACAAACCATTAGTAAGGACAAAACAGTTAGGGAAGTTTTAAAGAGACACAAAGCATATTTTGCCTAGCACAAGCGCATGATTGCGGTAAAATTCCAGGACCGGTCACCATTACAGGTCCTGATCCCAAGCCCCAGAAACAATATGGTTTTCCACAGCAAGCCGAGGGAGAAATAGCTAAAGTAATTCAAAGTCTACTGAATCAAGGCATAATTCGGCCCGTAGCCTCAACAAACAATGCCCCGATTTGGCCCGTACGAAAACCAGATAGTTCATGGAGACTGACCATCGATTATAGGGAATTAAACAAAGTAACTCCATTAGCAGCCCCCACCATTGCCACGAGTCCCGAGATCATGTTAAAGCAGGGACTACAGTCAAACTTTTTCACGGTTCTGGACATAAGCTATGGCTTTTGATCCATTCCATTGGATAAAAAGTGCCAGTACAAATTTGCCTTCACCTTCCAGGGACAGCAATACACATGGACATGCCTTCCACAAGGTTTCCACAACTCCCCCTCCATTTTTCACAGACAATTGACTGATGGATTATCGAAATTTTCCCGACCCGAATTCTTCATTCAGTATGTGGACGACTTGCTCTTGCAGACTGACACCAAGGCAGAGCACATTTTGCTTCTCTCCGAACTCTTAGATCTCCTAAAAGAAATTGGATGTAAAATCAACCTCAAAAAAGCCTAAATTCTCCAAGAAAAGGTCACTTATTTAGGTACAATCATAACGCATGGTAAGCGTGAGATAGAACAAAAACGGATTGATTCAATTGTTAAAATGCCCTTGCCCCATAATGTTACAGCACTCCGGTCATTTTTAGGACTGGTTACTGCAGGAGCTATATAGATGGTTTTGCCACAAAGGGAGCCCCACTTTCCGAGCTCCTTAAGAAACAGGCCCCATGGAAATGGCTTCCACAGCACACGGATGCCATAAATGCAGTGAAATGCACCCTAAGTACAGCTCCTGCTTTGCAGGCACCAGGCCCACACTCCCCATATGCGATAGAGGTAGCGACCACCGACCAAACCCTTTCGGCCATACTCTTCCAGGAAAGGCACAATCGTTTAGGACCCGTAGCCTATGCCTCACGAGTTTTAGATCCAGTAGAGCAAGGATTTTCTGCCTGTGAAAGGCACTTGCTCGCAGTTTTTTGGGCTGTTCAGTACTTCGCGTACATAACAGGACTCAACCCCGTAACCATTTTGACCGAGCACACCCTGAAGCAGTTACTGTTAGACGGTAGGCTAAAAGACGGCACAGTAAGCCAAATCAGAGCAGCATGCTCGACCCTACTCCTACAAGGACGCGACATTAAAGTAAAGAGGACAAAGACGCACACGTTTCTGGCCGATAATTTAGAATATGCAAGAACCCGACATGAGTGTGAAATCATTGCAGCCAAGCACAACACAGGACCTTTTATTTCCAAATCGTTACCAAAGAAAACAGGCATCAGACCACAGAGAACCCAGCCCACAGATAATTCGCTAAAACTTTATGTAGATGGCTCCTCCACATTCTAAATGGAAAGAGGATCACAGGATGTGGCATATATATAGAAGATGCGCAGGGACACACATTAGAGGAGATATCGTTACACTTGCCAGGACATTTAGGTTCGCAGGCAGCCGGGTTAGCAGCCATTGCATACATTGTACAGCACCCAGACTCGTTCCCGACCCCAGCAGACATATATTCATAGATTATCATAGAATTTACAGTGCAGAAGGAGGCCATTCAGCCCATCCAGTCTGCACCGGCTCTTGGAAAGTGCACCCTACCCAAGGTCAACACCTCCACCCTATCCCCATAACCCAGTAACCCCACCCAACACTAAGGGCAATTTTGGACACTAAGGGCAATTTATCATGGCCAATCCACCTAACCTGCACATCTTTGGACTGTGGGAGGAAACCGGAGTACCCGGAGGAAACCCACGCACACACGGGGAGGATGTGCAGACTCCGCACAGACAGTGACCCAAGCCGGAATTGAACCTGGGACCCTGGAGCTGTGAAGCAATTGTGCTATCCACAATGCTACCGTGCTGCCCCCAAACAGCTTATAAGTTTGCAACAGCCTGACGGAATTCCTGCCCCTGTGGGAATCTAGGGGATTTGTATCCGCCGACGATAAACCCCTACCCTCAGTGCCATTACTAAAGCACATTCTCAAAGAAGCCAAAGATCGTAAATACGGCATCATAAAGGTTAGAAGCCATTATCATTCCTCCCCACCTGGTAACATTAAAGCAGATGCCCTAGCAAAAGCAGGCACGAGACATGGTCACTTTTGGAAACCCCCCGAGAGTGCCCCAGTTCACGCGGTCCAGGTCTCACAGACCAATATTCAGGATTTGGCACAGGCACAAAAGGACGATGACACGCTGAAGGAAATTTTCAAAGGAAACTTCCCAGCTCCCTATGATAGGTTTAAAGGCACTTTAACGGTACACGACCGAATCATATTAAAAGATGGTATTTATGTGGTCCCCACCCAGGACAGGAAGCAGATTATTTGTCAATTCCATGACGGACACGGACACCAAGGGATAGAATCCACCCTTACCCATCTCAGACCTCTCTGCTGGTGGCCCGATTTAAAAACTGACACAACCCATTACATTGAAAATTGTTTAATTTGCACCCAGAACAACCCAGGCAGATACGCAAAGAAAGGTCAGCTAAGACACACCCGCCCTGTTAATGGCCCATGGACGGTCTTACAATTAGATTATCTCGGTCCCCTCTCCCCCTGCAGAAATGGATTTAAATATGTGTTGGTCGTAATCGACACCTTCACAAAATGGGTAGAAGCATTTCCTTCCAGGACGAACACGGCTAAAGCGACAGCAAAAATTCTGACCCAGCGAATATTCACTAGATGGGGACTCCCCCGTAGTACTGAGTCAGACCAAGGTTCGCATTTCACATCGCCTATCACCCACAATCCAGCGGCATTGTGGGACGCATGAACCGGACCCTAAAGGCAACACTTAGGAAGATGGTGCAACAACATAACACAACATGGGACACAGTTATCCCATTTGCACTGATGTTTATTAGAAACACGGTGTCGAGTTCAATAGGATACACCCCCACACCCTCATGACTGGACGACCCATGAAGGGTACCGAGTATTTATTTGGACTTGATTTGGCCAGCCCCACAGTCACCGCCCTTACCCACAAAAAAGCGGTCCAAAACATAATGGAAAATATTAAAGCAGCACAGCTCGCTGCAGCTGTTTGACTAGGCGCTAGGAAAAAACAGAGTAAGGTCTGCTTTGATAAAACAGTACACCTGGTAGAGTTTACAGTCGGACAGCAAGTCATGATCTCCCTGTACAATCCGATTCATTCCTCTTCCCCAAATTTGCAGGACCCTACTCAATTTCTGACAAAGTAAGCCCCTCAGTGTATAAGATTACATATCCAAATGGAAAGTCAGGATGGGTTCACATAAACCAGCTTAAGGTTTATGGAATGCAGTGCAGCCACTCACACCACATTTCACTGGCGATAGCAGACAACGAAGACCCGCCCACTGGCAACCGAATCCAACCCTCCCCCAGCCAGGACAGCACGTCCATAGACACGACCTTGACACTGCCCCCAGAGACCAGTTTCCGCCTCACACTTGATTCGGCCGCTAGTGATGGTGATAGCGACAGCGAAAGCACCACGGGCGTCCTTGAAATCCCCGACCAATGGCAAAACAGACCAGGCCCCAGTCACTACAGCTCCTGTGACACCGACCACGATATGTTCGGCCCCTCAGAGACCATTCATTTGCCACTACCAGAACCTGACCCTCTGCCCGACGATAGCGACTCCCCCCTTGCCTCTACTGCCCTACAGGACAAGAAACAATGGCACTGCGATAACTCTTATCAACTGATAAGAAACAACGAGATGGATCCCACATCGGCCCACGCCGCCTTGGCACAGAAACTCCAGCCATGTGTTTGGCAACCGGGAGATGGTGATGACTCAGAGTCTGACTCCCACCATGCTAACCCCTTCACGACCCTTTTCTAAATGGAAACCTGAGGTGCCCAGATGATGAGAGAAAGGAACCAATTGAGATTTATGGTGTCCTGTTCTCTGATGGAGCCAGCCCGTTTTTGGTTTGTTTTTTTTAGTTGTGTTTAATGTTGAATGTTTGTCTCTTGTACGACTTTGTGTGTCGATCTCAACCCAAAATTCTTGATGCAGTCATAACTACCCCTTTGACGCCACATGGTAGTTAAAGGAACCAATTTGTCAGAAGTCCATAGATATTCAAATTCTTACCATTCTTGTAAGGTCACCCAGGCAGTGGAGTAACGGCACTGATCCCCACCCTGCCTGAGGACCCCCTATGCATTTGGTCAGCCAAGCTCGGGGAGTGGAGCAACGACACTGATCACCGCCCTACCCAGGGATTCCACCGATTCTTGCCTTGCCGCGGCTCATACGCATCCCATTCAGAAAATTCTTTTTGAAACTCTTTTACTGTTCTTTTCATAGTGTGGGTTAAAGAATGCACTTTGCCACAGTTTTTGTTTGCCCTCCGGCGACCCTTCGGTCGCTGTCCCCCTACTACTATTTACATGTTCAAACACTTGGTTGAAACAAATTTGTTGCTACGGATGTCTTCTCTCCCAAATGGTTGGTTTAAAAAAAATAATTGAGAGAGTCACACATGGTGACGATTCTAAACGGGAAATTGATGTTAAGGAGAAACAGACAGACAAACGAGATATTAAACAACAAGATAATAACAGATAATATACTTGTATGCCCAGAAATATACGAATATACCAGGAGGCAGAGGAAGACAAAGATGAAATTAAGATGGACCTGATGACCTGTATCATGATCGTCGTTGGATCACTACAGTTGTGCGCATTATCAGCCCCTATATCCTCCACCACACAGGCCCTAAACAGGACCACCCAACGCGATACCCCCAGCCTGGACACTACACCACACATAGAAACAACCACCGATACCCCCACATGCTGCGATAATATCATAAAGTGGTATTCCCTTTCTTACATGGTAGAAGCCCTATTGATTATAGCAATACTTTGCAGTGTTGTCCAGACAATCAGACTTCAGAAATGGTGAAGGAGAGCCTCCCGCTCCCCAGTATACACACTCAAAGCCCCTGTTTTCGGACTTCAACAGACCCCCCCACTCTTTCTAAATAAATTCCACGTTTTTTCAAGACAAATTACTCTCTCTGTAAATGGCATAAGTGTTAAGTAGAAATGTGATGCTGCTATTGTTTATTTTGTACTGTAATATAAGTTATTTTGGTTATTAGCTAGCAGCATAAGTGTAGTTCAGATAAGGACAGTTAGAGGTTCCCCTGTGTGTAAAGAAGTTGAAGTGTATGATTAAATGAGATAGTGCCTCCTTAGATTTTTTAAATATATATGTGTGATGTGTTAAGACTTAGGCAAACGTTCCAATACATAGGACAGAGTAGGATAGAGCCTGTCCTTGATTAAAAGTACCTGGCATACCAGAGAACAGAAGAAGGTCCAGTAGTGTGATCCATCATGCTTCGCGTTTAGGATCAAGAGGACGGACTGCAGCCATCTGGGATGGTCACTTCCAACAAGAAACATGGACGATCGCAAAGCATAAAGGGAAATATGGACAATGTAAGATTCAGGCAGGCACAGAGCCTGAATGTATATTTGTGAGCAGAGAATCCAGACAGCATCGAAACCCCCAACCGATTAGCATTTAATGGCCCATCTGCGTAAGCCAAAGGATTGATATTCAGGTAACTGACACAAGCCCAGATATTTTGGCGCCACTCCCTATACTCAGGAAGCGTAAACAGCAGGGTCAATGACAGCTTAGGGCACGCCGAGCCATCAAGGCACCCGTCCCTTTATTGGTTCAGATCGAAGGCAGTGATCGAGAACTGCCCAATTAATTGGGTCCAAACCTAAGGTCCGCCCAAAAGAGCGCGAACCCCCCCCCCCCCCCCAAGGATAAAGAGAGACACTGCCATGTGTTCGAGCTCTTTTGGACCTGGCGCTCCGACAATGTCCATCTCCAATCGCAGCACCATGACCAGAAGCAAGTCCAAGTTCAACGCTCGCTACCAGACGGATGATCCTAGATGAACCAGTTACTTCTCCAGATCCAGCAGATCCAGATTCAAACAAAGGCCACTGTTCCTCTGACCTAAGCCGGGTGCCTGAAGTTAAGTACAGGTTGTTATAGTTGTTAGGTGTACTTTAGCTCGTAGTGTTTATGTTGCATGTGTAAGTTAATCATGTGTGTAAATAAAGTACCATTGATCTTGAACTAACTAACTGGTTGTTTGACTCTTTGATCGATACCCGGTTGAACCTTGTGGCGGTATCATTTGATACCAGGCGCCTCTGAGAACATATCATATTCATATCCATATAAAAGAAGGGCAACCTTATTGACGGCCATATTTCGAGCAAGGAAAGTTAGCAACAGGCATTATATTGTTGTTGCTGTACAGAAGGGAAGTGGAAAAGTGCTGAGCAAAAATAAAGGCTCAGTGATCAATTTGATGGACTGCACATTGGCAAAAGCAGCTGATATCCTGGGCCTGACCGGAAGAAGCGAGAGGCACATAACTTTAGATCACGTTTCACCTTGATGACCATTGACTATGCCTTTATGTTCAAGGTTGTCTATCGATCTCCTCAATCTACAAGGGGCTTGGGATGTCATTATAATAGGGTGATTGTGGGAGTGAACTCCAGTATTAGATACAACGTTCTTTACTACATTGGGTCACCTGACCTGGGGGTTCATAGGTAAGATAAGGTTGCAGATGCTTAGTAGTTGTGTGTTCATGCGCTGAAAATTTGAAGTAATAAAGTTAGTCATCAGCAATGATTTCAGCCATCCTGCAACATACAAATACGACATGGAACAATAAATCTCGAACTCCACAGGCAGACCATCTCTAATCCTGCTACCTCCCTTCACTAAATCAAATTCTCAAGATATGCCACTGTTGCTGTGAACTTTCATATTCAGTAAAGAAATTGCCACTCCTGCAGTTGCCTCCTCATCCGAATAGGCAAGAGGACCTGCTTGGGTTCCAGTGCCCAATTTCTTTGTACAGTGTCCGAGCTAAGAATGAAGATGGCAACTTTGGGGGCTTTCCCCTTAACAGGCTCCAACCCCTGAATGAATAAAGAGCCTATTGACTATAAATGCCACAAGTTCAAATCTTCGGTGGAAAGTATTTAGCTGGTGGGAATCACACAATTCGCGGGGGTACATTTCCTCCAGGAGCCTTCCCTGTCCACTGATAATGTTTCATGGAAGCCCTATTTATGGATATTATTGGGGAATATGCCGGAGGTACGACAGGAGAAGGAACAGGAAAGTTCAACCTCAGTGACTCCCCCAGACTGCTGCACTCTGAAATTCAGCTGGGGAGCCTGTGAGCTTCGTTGGCTAGCCAGCTAGAATGTGGAGGAGATTAATGGCAACAGCATGAAGGTGGATCCCCATCATTTTAACAATAGTTCATCTCATTCTCTTATCCTCCATCTCTCTAACCATGTCATGTTCTATTTAGCCGAAAACAATCAGTCAACTAATAACGTCACAGAGGTTGAGTCCATGATTTCAGTCGAAAAAGAAGTGAGGAGGTAGACTCAGGGCCTTCCTCCAAAACCTCCCTGTACTAAAATAAACCATGGCACTGGTTCAATGAATAATCACCAAGGTGCTGCCTTTGGGCGGAGAGTTCAAGAAGCAGTTCAGTTACATTCTGCCCCGGTTATGCTTTTCACTGAGAATCACTCATAAGCTTTGTACAGCTACAGTTATTTTCATTAGAGAAAAGATTTATTGTCCAAGAGAGTTCAGTTTGGTGAGCTACACCCACCACTGTATTGAAACAGCTTTGATTCATGTTGCAAAAGAATATTTACTGTGGACATGGCTGAGAAATTTTAATCCTCTTGGTGTAGAGTTGATTTCAAATCAGATCATACAGATGAAATAATAATGTGTTAACCCACTCCATCACCCAGATCCCCATGTATTTTACTTGAGGCCTTTGTCACTCTGATTTCAGGAATTAGTTCTGTGATATGAATTGGCCTTAAGTTGACCTTACCTGCCTTTGACTCTGTATTGTCATTGTACATCATCTTCAAAGCACATTTGAATGGAAGTGACAATATTCCATTAAGCAGCAATATTCTGCTGCCTGAGAAATCCTTTCAGCGCCTCACCCTGCACATTTTAGTACAGTGCACAGCATAATTACATGGCCTTGCTATGGTTTTCTCAACATTTTCATTTTGATGACCCGCCAAGCTGAAAAATGTTGCCAGTGGAACTGACAGAGTCCGCAGCTTCGCTTGTTATGTCAGTTCAATCACTGCTGCAGATACAATAGGTTGGCAAACACAGGGGTGACGGGCTAGGTGCCAGCTCTGGAGGACACAAATTCTCCAAATGGGACCGACCACGTGGACGCTATGGTATTATCATAAATGTAAGAACTGTAAGGGTTAATGAAATGTCTAACATAGCCACTAGAGGGAGCTACAGCTGCAAGTATATAAGGCATTGATGCCAAGCCTTGTGGGAGAGAGTAGTGCAGGAGTTAGCTAGACAGAATGAAGTAAAGATAGTATGAGTAAGAGCAGATCATAGTTTATAACAGCATAGAGATTAGTTGTAGAGGAGTGTAGTTTATATATTGATAATCCACTGTGTATTATTTAAGAGTATGTGTTGAATCCAAATTAGTAGTGTTAATAAATTTATAGCTTTGTTCAAGTTCAAACTATTTTGTGGTCTTTGTGAACACTACGCCAACCATCCTGAATTTAGCAACACAATGAGCACCACAGACTGCAACATGACAATGTCGTTGGGATGACATTCTCCACATATCTCAAATTGACATTATTTTTCCAATCAAATAAAGAACTTAGGAGAAATTTCTCGATGCTGAGAGTTGTGGAAACATCCAACTTGGCTGTCACGAGTGTGTAGTGGTTGAGGCAGATAGCATTAACAGGGGCCAGGTGGGAAGAGCTAATTAGAGTGGGACAAGGCTAAAATGAGGCATGAATATCAACACGGAGCCATTGGGAATAGTGTGAGCAGAGATGGTGCCATAGCAGTAATATTGGTAGCCCTAGTATCCACAGAGCCTGGATAATGCCCTGGAGGAAATGGGTTCAAATCCCACCATGGCAGCTGGTGGGAAATTGAATTAAATTAATACATGTGGTTGAATCATAACTGTCCATAGATTCAGAGATGTTTCTAGCATGGAAACAGGCCCTTCGGCCCTGCTTGTTCATGCCGCCCAGTTTCTATCACTAAGCTAGTCCCACTTGCCAGCCTTTGGCTCATATCCCTCTATACCCACCCTGCCCATGTAACTGTCTAACTGCTTTTAAAGGAAATAATTGTACCCTCCTCTACCACTGCCTCTGGCAGCTCGTTCCAGATGCTCATCAACCTCTGTGAAAATATTTCCCCTCGGGTCTCTTTTGTATCTCTCCCCTCTCACCTTAAGCCAGGGGCTGGTTTAACTCAGTGGGCTAGGCAGCTGGTTTGTGATGCAGAACAAGGCCAGCAGAGCAGGTTCAATTCCTATCCCAGCTGAGAATTCTGAATTCTCCCTCCGTGTACCCGAACAGGTGCCGGAATGTGGCGACTAGGGGCTTTTCACAGTAACTTCATTGCAATGTTAATGTAAGCCTACTTATGACAATAAAAGATTATTATTATTAAATCTATGCCCTCTAGTTCTAGACTCCTCTACTTTTGTGAAAAGATGTTGACTATCTACTTTGTCTATGCTCCTCATTATTTTATAGACCCCTGCAAGATCACCCCTAAGCCGCCTACGCCCCAGGGAAAAAACTCCCAGCCTATCCAGCCTCTCCTTATAATTCAGACCATCAAATACTGGTAGCATCCTTGTAAATCTCTTTTGCACTCTTTCTAGTTTAACAATATCCTTTGTATAATAGCGTGACCAGAACTGAACACAGTGTTCCATGTGTGGTCTTACCTATGTCTTGTACAACTTCAACAAGATGTCCAAACTCCTGTATTCAATATTTGACCAATAAAACCTAGCATGCTGAATGCCTTCTTCACCACACTGTCCACCTGTGACTCAATCTTCAAGGAGCTATGAACCCGTACCCCTACATCTCTTTGTTCTGTAATTCTCCCCAACTCCCTACCATTAACTGAGTAGGTCCTGCCCTGATTTGAGCTATCAAAATGCATCACCTCACATTTATCCAAATTAATCTCCATCTGCCATTCATTGGCCCAATTGGTCAAGATCCAGTTGCAATCTCATATATCCTTCTTCACTATCCACTATGCCACCAACCTTGGTGTCATCTGCAAACTTACTAACCATGCCTCCTACATTCTCATCCAAATCATTAATATATATAACAAATAACAGTGGACGCAGCACCGATCCCTGAGGCACACCACTGGTCACAGGCCTCCAGTTTGAAAAACAACCCTCCACAACCTTGGCTTCGGTCACCAAGCCGATTTTGTATCAAATTGGCTACCTCACCCTGGCCATGAAATGGCCAAGAAAGCCATACTGGTCAAGTCAGGATGGACAACAAATGTTGACTTGCCAGGAACAACCACGGCCCATTAAAGAATATTTTTTTTTAAATGTGCTCTCAATCCTCTGTAAAGTAAAACACGTATTCATCGTATATTGATTTTTCTGTTTGTTGTTTGCAATTTTAGAAGTTGGATTGGTCCTTTGTGTGTGTTTCACTAATGTTTGACATGTATTCCAACAACATTTTTTGATACCCCAAATTAAAGTGGCACTTTCACACTCCTTTAATCAATCCCTTTCAGGCAGATTGAGTGGAGGGCATCGATTGTTTTAATGATGCCCTACATATCAAGTGACTCGTCTTCTTTCAAATAGGAAGCTTGGCATTAATACAAGACTGCTGGCTTGTGTCATGCAAAATCTCAGAGGTGTAAAAGAATTGGCGAATGTGGTGGGCAATCAACAGTGGGTCAGAAATCAATAGCTACCTTGTATGTTGGCGAACCTCTGCAAAAAGACAAAATAACTCTGCTCCATATACAGCTAGCAGAGCTCCATTTTTACAAGTTTTCTGAGCATTAATATGAAAAACAAAAACCTGTAACTGGAGCTACAGCACATAATTAAACCATGTGATGCACTGAAGGAATGTCACAATGCTGGATGGAGCAGCAATTACTTTAAGTTATTCTTTTTCTTCCAATTTGTTTTATTGATTCTAAACTGTTGGGGATACTGCAAGCAGCTGGAATGAATTCAATACTCTGTCCACATTTTTATATCAGGAAAATAAGCGTTGATCTCATTAGAGGTTCGTAACCTTTTTTTAAAGTGGAAGAAATCTGAAATCCAAGTTATTTACAAAAATAATGAAGCCACAAGATTCTCTGAAATGAAACAGAAAAAAATGTTTTCTATACAAGTGTCAAACAAAGCAGGCACTAAGCACTATCTTAGTCAGTCACCTATACTCTAAAACCCAAAGTCAATGAAAGTTAAGCATGAATTAACAGGCAAATTACAAACTATGAATTACACATTAAATGGCAGATGAACTAAGACAGATCTGAATTGGCTCATCAGCCTACTCAGTGTATAGGTCATCAAACTCAGTCACATAGTCCTTTCAAACTCTATCTTCCTCACAAAAAAATTCAACTCCTCTTCTTCATAGATGTAGCCTGATCCCCAGCCTAATCATAGATCATAGAATTTACAGTGCAGAAGGAGGCCGTTCAGCCCATTGAGTCTGCACCAGCCTTTGGAAAGAGCTCCCTACTTAAGCCCACACCTCCACTCTAGCCCTGTAACCCAGTATTCGTACCTAACCTTTTTTGGACACTAAGGACAATTGAGCATGGCCAATCCACCTAATCTCCTAACCTGTACATCGAAGGCAGCGCAAAGCTAACTTGAGATCCACCAAATATGGAACTTCTCTGCAGAGGCTCCTCAACTAGGTCTGGATTGTGTAGATCTACCAACATTATCTTCAATAAAGAGAAAGTTTCAGCAACTGTGTATTTGCTTATCTTCAACTTCCAGATCTATCCTCTGTCATCTTCAGCTTGCACCAGTGAACTCATCAAATTCTACTGAACTCTGATGGTTCTGTCTCTTTTTATATAGTTTCAACCAGAAGGTGTGACTTCCAATTCTCAGTTTCAATCTGAGATTCCTTAGAAATTTCCCTTTTTAGATTCCCTTTACCATTCAGGTTGGTCTTTAAAAATACAAGCTTCGTGAATTAAGTGGCAGAGAAAAAGAAAATGATCTTGCTTCTGTAAAATGCAAATGTCAATTATTGCAGCAAGTGCTCCAATTAAAACGGTTAAACCACATCTTTTCCAGAAAACAATTTCGTTGATGGATGTATTCAGTGGTATGTTCCAGTGATGCCTTCAGTATTTTGTTCTTTATAGCCAGCAAATGCCACGCAAGAAGCAAACAGCACTCTAGCCTGTTCATGTACAGCTACATAGTAAAAGGCATGAAAATAGGATACTGCTCCTGAAATATCATAGAGACCAATTTCTCTAAGGTCCAGGAAAGGTGGGGCTTCATGCACAGTGGGTGAAATATCAGAACGTGTTTATGATTTTTCATCCATTGATTGCAGTATGCTCACAATTTCCTGATGTTAAAACATTTTGCCCATAATCTAAGTGTAGGTGGATAGAAACTTAACTATCACTGACTTGTTAACACTAATGCTAACATGGTTCATCAATTAGCTCCTCAGTTATAGGTCATGCACAAAGACAGAAAAATGTGGGATCAGAAAATAATTTCTGAAATTCATCCATCCAGTCCAAAAGATAAAAACAGAAACAATACTATATACAACAACAACTTCCATCCCATTAATTAAGCGAAGCAATCAGGCGAATTTATTGGCACCAGGCAATAAATAATAAAGGCGATTGGGGAGGTGACGGAAGAGGTATGTGTTTAGGTTTGTGAAGTGAAGAGTTGTGAAGTGAAGAGAAATAGCAAGGTGAATGGGTTTACAGGGTTTGGATAGGGTAGAACAAATGTGGCTGGTGGCTGCGGTAAATGCACAAGGTAGAGCAACAGATGACATAAGTTGGGGTATAGAGATAAAGGAGATTGAAATAGTTGGGATAACATTGTCGGGGGATTTGGAAATGAGGTCAAGGATTTGGATTGCAATATGTTGAGAGATGAAGAACCAGGTCGAGGTTGGTGAGAACGCGGATGCTGGGTGATCTCTGAATTTAATGATGTTGCGGAAAATGGGATCTCGTTCACTCTTGAATTCTTTGCTACCGTCTCCATCTTCCCCCCCCAGGAATTATGCTACATTTAAACTCCACATTCCCCTTTTTTTGTTGGAATTTGAGGTTGTGACATATTTTTTTTTCAGTATTTGGGGTTATGTCAGATAATTTATGAGTAGTCAATTTAGCTGAATCACATAAAATCTTTAACAAAGAATGTGGCTAATGGGTTTGGTACTATACTGGTAACACAAAGATTCCAATTTTCCATCTCTCATGATAAATAGTGCAACTGAAGACTTCCGGTTGCGGTGAGGATGAGCTAGCCGCACGTTTCGGCGGCTCCAGCTCCGACGGACCTTCGGGCTCTTTTAAGAGCGCCAACGGGGATTTTTTCGGCCGAGTAACCCGGTGTGGGGTGTGTGGGAAGGGAGTCCCCCCCGAACGACGGAAGAAAAAACCGGCGGCGGCGGCTGCAGCCAGAAGAATCTTCGACTATAAGGTCAGAGGAAGAGGAAAACAAAATGGCGGCGGAGAAATTGCAGGCGGCATGGGGGCCTGAGCAGGACGAGGTCGTGAGACGGTGCGTGGACCTGCTGAAGAAGGAGGTACTGACCCCGATGCTACAGGCAATTGAGGGGCTTAAGGAGACTTTAAAGACCCAGGAGACTGAGATCCGCGTGGTGGAGCAGAAGGTGTCAGGTATTGAGGACGAGGTCCTGGGCCTGGCAGTTCAGACTCAGACGCACGAGGCACTTCATAAAAAGTGTGCTGAAAGGATCGAGGCCCTTGAAAACGGAGCGCGAAGGAAGAACCTTAGGATACTAGGTCTCCCTGAGGGTGTGGAAGGAGTGGACTGTGGAGCATACGCAAGTAAGATGCTGAGCTCACTGATGGGTGCTGAGGCCCCTGCGGGCCCCATGGAGGTGGAGTGGGCAGGTCGGATCCCGGCAAGAAGACCAAAAGCGGGAGAACCACCAAGGGCGATAATCGTGCGATTCTACCGCCTTAAGGACAGAGAAGAGGTCCTGAGATGGGCTAAAAAGGTGCGGAGTAGCAGATGGGAGAATGCGCTGATACGGATATACCAGGATTGGAGTGCGGAGGTGGCGAGAAGGAGGGCGAGCTTCAACCGAGCCAAAGAGGTTTTGCACAAAAAGGTGAAGTTTGGGATGCTGCAGCCGGCAAGACTATGGGTCACGTATCAGGAGAGACACTATTACTTCGAGACGGCGGAGGAAGCATGGACCTTTATTAAAGAAGAGAAACTGGACCGGAACTGAGGGACTGATGCTGCAGGGAATTGTTATTGTTATTGTTTTTGTTAATGTTATGGTGAAAGTTAATCGAGAAGTAAACAGGGAAGGGGGGAGACACTGGGGAAATGTGGGCGCCGGTGACGGGGGAAAGACGGGACATAGTCGGAGAATGGGGAAGGGGAGGGGGAGGGGAAAGGGAGCTGCGCCATAAGAGGCGGGTCAGGTAAAGGAATGTTCCCGCGCCAGAAAGAATAAGGCGGGAAAACAGGCGCAAGGCGGATGGGAGTTCCCTCACACCGGGGGGGTCGAGGAGTGAGCAGGAGTAGCCGGGGTCAGTTGAAGTCAGCTGAAGTACGGAAGTGATATGGGGGGAGCAATCAAGCTAGATAGGGATCTAGCGGGGGGGGGGGGGGGGGGGGGGGTAAGGGGACAACTGGGTTGCTGCTGCGGAAATCCAAAAGGGAATGGCTAAAGAGTGGGTGGTCGTGGACGGTGTGCGACGCTGGGGGAGCGAGTGGGAGCGCGGAGGCGGGATATGGGACTGGCCTAGAAAAGGTAATGGCTAGTCGACATGGGAGGGGGGCAGGTAGCCCCCTAGTGAGGCTGATCACGTGGAACGTGAGAGGCCTGAATGGACCGATAAAAAGGGCCCGAGCGCTCGCGCATTTGAAAGGACTAAGGGCAGACGTGGCTATGCTCCAAGAGACGCACCTAAAGGTGGCAGACCAAGTTAGGCTCAGGAAAGGATGGGTGGGACAGGTGTTCCACTCAGGACTGGACGCAAAGAACAGAGGGGTGGCCATTTTGGTGGGGAAACGGGTAGCATTTGAAGCAAAGAACATCGTAGCAGATAGCGGAGGTAGGTATGTAATGGTGAGTGGTAGGCTGGAGGGAATGGAGGTTGTGTTGGTTAATGTGTTTGCCCCAAATTGGGACGATGCGGGATTCATGAGACGGATGCTGGGGCGTATACCGGACCTGGAGGCAGGAAATTTGATTTTAGGAGGGGACTTCAATACGGTGCTGGACCCGGAGCTAGATAGATCCAGCTCAAGGACCGGAAGAAGGCCGGCAGCGGCCAAGGTACTTAAGGGGTTTATGGACCAAATGGGGGGAGTGGATCCATGGCGATTTCTTAGACCTAGGGCTAGGGAGTATTCCTTCTTCTCCCATGTCCATAAAGTGTACTCCCGGATAGATTTTTTTGTTTTAGGAAGGTCGTTGATCTCTAGGGTGGAAGAAGCTGAATACTCAGCCATAGCGGTTTCGGATCATGCCCCACATTGGGTGGACCTGGAAGTAGGAGAGGACAGGGAGCAGAGAACACTCTGGCGATTAGATGTGGGACTGATGGTGGATGAGGGAGTGTGTGCAAGAGTGAGGGGGTGTATTGAGAGATACCTGGAGGTCAATGACGACGGCGAGGTCCCTGTGGGAGTGGTCTGGGAAGCACTAAAAGCGGTGGTCAGAGGAGAGCTGATCTCTATTGGGGCCCACAAAAGGAAAACAGAGGCCAAGGAAAGGGATAGATTACTAGAGGAAATTTTAAGGGTGGACAGGGAATTTGCAGAGACCCCGGAGGAGGAGCTGTACAGGGAGAGGAGACGACTCCAGACCGAGTTTGACCTTCTGACCACCAGAAAGGCGGAGGTACTGTGGAGGAAGGCACAGGGGAGGAGGTATGAATATGGGGAAAAGGCCAGTCGCCTGTAGGCGCACCAACTGCGAAAGAGGGCAGCAGCGAGGGAGATAGGAGGAATTAGGGATGAAAGGGGAGACACTGTGCGAAGGCCAGGAAAGATAAATGAGGTGTTTAAGACCTTTTATGAGGAACTGTATAGGTCTCAACCCCCAGAGGGAGAGGAGGGGATGCGACAGTTCCTGGACCAATTGAGGTTCCCGAAAGTGGAGGAGCAGGAGGTGGCAGGCCTGGGGGGCGCCGATTGAGGTGGACGAGGTTATTAAGGGACTGGGAAGCATGCAGGCAGGGAAGGCTCCGGGGCCGGATGGGTTCCCGGTGGAATACTACAGAAAATATGTGGACTTGTTGGCCCCATTGATGGCGAGGACGTTCAATGAGGCCAGGGAAGGGGGGACTCTACTCCCGACGATGTCGGAGGTGACGATATCGCTAATTTTGAAGAGAGACAAAGATCCGTTGCAGTGCGGGTCCTATAGACCTATTTCACTATTGAACGTGGATGCCAAGTTGCTGGCAAAGGTACTGGCATTGAGGATAGAGGACTGTGTCCCGGGGGTGGTGCACGAAGACCAGACAGGGTTCGTAAAAGGGAGACAACTGAATGTTAACGTGCGACGACTATTAGGGGTGATAATGATGCCCCCAGTGGAGGGGGAGGCAGCGATAGTGGCGGCAATGGACGCAGAGAAGGCATTTGATAGGGTGGAGTGGGAGTATTTATGGGAAGTGTTAAGGAGGTTTGGGTTTGGGAACGGGTTTATTAGCTGGGTTAGACTTCTTTATGGGGCACCAACGGCAAGCGTAGTTACAGGTCGACATAGATCGGAGTATTTCCGATTATATAGGGGAACAAGACAGGGATGCCCGCTGTCTCCATTGTTGTTTGCATTGGCAATTGAACCTCTGGCCATGGCGTTGAGAGACTCCAGGAAATGGAGAGGGGTGATTAGAGGGGGAGAAGAACATCGAGTCTCGTTATACTCGGATGACCTATTGTTATACGTGTCGGACCCAACGGGGGAATTTTGAAGAGGTTCGGGGAATTCTCGGGGTATAGGCTAAACATGGGGAAGAGTGAATTATTTGTGATACATCCAGGGGACCAGAGTAGAGAGATAGAAGGCTTACCGCTGAGGAAAGTGGAAAGAAACTTCCGATACCTGGGGATTCGGATCGCTAGGAGCTGGGGAACCTTGCACAGACTTAATTTGACACGGCTGGTAGAACAAATGGAGGAGGACTTCAAGAGGTGGGACATGCAGCCTTTATCGCTGGCGGGCAGGGTGCAAGCAATTAAGATGATGGTCCTCCCGAGGTTCTTATTTGTATTTCAATGTCTCCCTATATTAATCACCAGGACCTTTTTTAATAAAATAGATAGGAGCATCACGAGCTTTGTGTGGGCAGGGAAAGTTCCGAGAGTAAGGAGGGGGTTCCTTCAGCTTAGTAGGGATAGAGGAGGACTGGCACTACCGAACTTAGGAGATTATTATTGGGCCGCCAATGTGGCAATGATACGTAGATGGATGATGGAGGGTGAGGGAGCGGCGTGGAAAAGACTGGAGAGAAAGTCCTGTAAAGGGACGAGTTTAGAGGCGCTGGTGACGGCACCGCTACCGCTCTCACCTAAAAAGTATACCACGAACCCGGTGGTGGCGGCAACACTGAACATATGGGGACAGTGGAGGCGACAGAGAGGGGTGCGGGGAGCCCTGGTGGGGTCCCCTATCAGGAACAACCATAGGTTCGCCCCAGGAAGAATGGATGGAGGATTTCAGAGCTGGTACCAGTTGGGAATTAGGAAGGTGGGAGATCTATTCATAGATGAGACTTTTGCGAGCTTGGGAGCATTGGAGGAAAAGTATAAGTTACCCCGGGGAAATTTCTTGAGATATATGCAGGTGAGGGCGTTTACTAGACAACAGGTGAGGGAATTTCCGTTGCTCCCGACACAGGGGATACAGGACAGGGTGCTTTCAGGGGTGTGGGTCGGAGAGGGCAAGGTGTCAGAGATTTACAGGGAGATGAGGGAAGAGGGGGAGAAGTCGGTGGGAGAACTAAAGGGAAAGTGGGAAGAAGAATTAGGGGAGGAGATAGAAGAGGGTATGTGGGCTGATGCCCTAAGCAGGGTAAACTCCTCCTCCTCATGCGCCAGGCTTAGCCTGATTCAATTTAAGGTGCTACATAGAGCACACATAACGGGGGCAAGATTGAGCAGGTTCTTTGGAGTGGAGTACAGATGTGGGAGGTGTGGCGGGAGCCCGGCAAACCACGCACATATGTTTTGGGCGTGCCCGGCACTGGAAGGATATTGGAAGGGAGTGACGGGAGTGATCTCGCAGGTGGTGAATGCCCGGGTCAAACCAAGCTGGGGGTTAGCTCTATTTGGAGTTGCGGAAGAGCCGGGAGTGCAGGAGGCGAAAGAGGCCGACGTTGTGGCCTTTGCGTCCCTCGTAGCCCGGCGCAGGATCCTACTTATGTGGAAGGAGGCGAAACCCCCCAGACTGGAGGCCTGGGTAAACGATGTGGCGGGGTTCATTAAACTGGAGCAGATAACGTTTGCCCTGAGAGGATCGGCTCAAGGGTTCACCAGGCGGTGGCAGCCATTTCTCGACTACCTAAGGAAACGTTAGAGGGAAGACAGATGACCAGCAGCAGCAACCCAGGGGGAGGGGGGGGGGTTTAGTTTAGTATAGGTCAATAGATAATGGGGTTTTGTTACTTGTGTATTGTTAAAAAATTCTATTTTGTTATCGTTCCGTTTGTTTTGTCAGAGGGAAAAATGTTGTTTAGAAAAAATTTTCAATAAAATATATTAAAAAAAAAAAAAAAAATAGTGCAACTGAATTTTCAACAAATCTGGACATTTGTGTTCGGCTTTGGAAAACTCCCAACTGATATTTGTTAGAATCCATAGAATCCCTACACCGAACAAGGAGGTCGTTTGGCCCATCGTGTCTCCAATGACCCTCTGAAAAAGCACACCTTTTCTAGGCCCACTCTCCTGCCCTATCCCCATAACCCCATCTAACCTACATATAATTGGACACTAAGGGGCAATATTATCATGGCCAATCCACCTAACCTACACATCTTGGAAGGAAACCCATGCAGACACGGGGAGAATGTGCAAACTCCACAGATACAGTTACCCAAGGCAGGAACTTGAACCCTCATCCCTGGTGCTGGAGGCAGCATTGCTAACCACTGTGTCATGATATTCAGATAAACATATCATGGTGCAAACACACATACACACTGATGGACAGATCAACGGACCAATCAACACACACGCAACATCACAGCCAATCACCAGTGAGAGCAGATGCACTATAAAATGGGGAACACCATAGTTCCCGCTCATTCCAGCAGGAGACAGCTCAGGGCACAGAGCTCACAGCGTGCCACTCAGACATACACCATGTGCTGAGTGCCTCTCTAAGTTAGAGTTAGGGCTAGGTCCACAGGTTAACGGGTAAATTACGAACCACAGTCATAAGTTTACAGATGTTGTTATCAAGAGTAATAAAACAGAGTTGTACCATCTACAACCGTGTTGGTTCGTCTGTAAAGCGGAACACCCAACACAACACACTGTGCCACCGTGCCGAGTCGTGCCTGTGACTCTGTTGCGACATGATGTGTTTGACTCTTAATGCGAGCATGCATGTTCCAAGAACAAAGAAACAAATCTAATAATGCCAGATCATTTTACTCCAGTGCCTCTTAAGCTTCACCTCATACCTTAGTAGTATAAATCTCTTTGTCAGTTCAGTAAATGTTCTCTTTATTAATGCTGCTTTTTTTTCTCCATTCAATTATCAGAGCCGTTTCAACATTCTATGTTTGAATTTGTTGTTGACTACATTTAACTGGTAGGTTTAGAACCAGAGATTCCAATATTCAGCTCAAGGTTTTTTCAAGGTTAACCCTTGGCCTCTGTTTTAATACAATCTACACCACAGCCAACTCATGTGAAAACAAGGTCAAGGAGATCAATGATTATTGTCTTTATCCAGAAATTTAGCATGCTATCCCGATGTAAGATTTCCCCAATTCACTGATGATTGGCAAAGATAGGCACACTTTCACCAGGATGGGAAGTATTTCAGATCGTGGAAACAGTAATGATCAGATTTGTGATCAATGGTTTAACGGGATCCTTTCCAATGCTTTTCAACATTTATTACTCAAGTGAATTTTTAGAAAAATGGAATCTATTGGGCAGAATTCTCCGTCAGCTGACGCTGAAACCAGGAAAGGATATTGGGTGGAGAATCGGTCTTGAAATCAAAATCATAGCCGGCGCCAGGTACTCCACACCACACGTACAGCAAACGGCATTTGCATATCATTAACGGCCTGACCCGGTATTCTCCGGGGCCGCCGCAATGCTCCACCTCCGCCGGGGGGAATTACCGACGATGTTTTTTATTTGTTGTTTAAAAAATAGGGAAATAGGTGCCGTGACCAAAGACGGAGAGAGAGGAGGTAGGACATGAAAAAGTGTGACCGTGGGTTGCCTGCCTCGCTGAGAGCCAGGGCCAGAGGCCCCCACAGTGCCGGACAATGATGGGGCCAGGGGTGTGGAGGGCAGAATGGCGGGGGAATTACCAGAGGTGGATGGGGCAGGGGTGGCGGACATGCTGGGGTAAGGGCTGCAGTGCAGACCTGGGCCATCGTGGATCTGGTTGGGTATGGGGAACGCACCATGTTAACATGTCTGACTTTTACCCCCTCCAGACAATGTCGTTTGCCATTCAACCAGGAAAGATGGCCAGAATCCTAGTCGCTGCGGCCCTGGGGATGCATTGAGACTGTATGAGGTGGAGCTACTCGAGGGGGACCTTGCAGCAATGGAGCCTGCCCCAGAGGAACAGGAGGCAGCCACTGAGGATGGAGAGCCGGCTGCCCAACAGGCCAAGGAGGAGGAGGAGGTGGGAAGGAGGCACCGCATGAGGCTTCCAGTGTACCGGCAGCACCTGGCATTCAAGGACCTGCTGGACCGGACATACCGTCGAAGACTACAGCTGAGCAGGGGGACAGTGCGACATATCTGCCAGATTATGTTGCACCTGGCACCATGGGGGTATGGGGAAGGACACCTGCTTCTGGTGGCCATCGAGATGATGGTCGCTCTGAATCTTTACGCCACGGGGTCCTTCCAGGTGCCGAGTAGGGACCTGTCCAGAATCTCACAGACCTCAGTGCACAGGTGCGTCCTCACTGTCATGAAGGTGCTATATGCCTGGTCGGCACAATATATCAAATTCAATGTGGACCGAGCCCACCAGAATGCCCGGGCAGTAGGTTTGCCGTCATCGCCTAGGTGCCCCAGGTACAGGGGGTGATGGACGGGATGCATGTCACCCTACGAGTACCTACCCATTACAGGCCAGTCTTCACAAACCGAAAGGGGTTCCAGTTGATGAACGCGCAGCTGAAACGTGACCATGAGCTGCACATCTGCGGCCAATATCCAGGCAGTGTCCACAACTTCTTCATCCTCGAGGTGCACCCCTGGCTGAGGGGTTGGCTCCTGGGCGACAGGAGTTATCTGCTGCCGCCGCCTAACTCGAGGCCACAGATTGATGTGGAGACACGCTGCAAAGACGCCCATGCCGGGACCAGGGGCGTGATCGAGTGGTGCTTCAGCATCCTGAAGATGCGGTTCAGGTGCCTAGACCACTCTGGAGGGGCCCTCCAGTATGGCGCTAGGAGAGACTCCCACAACCTGGCAGCCTGCTGCGTCCTCCACAACATCGCACAGCAGAGGGGCAACATTCTGGAGGAGGAGGATGAACACCAGGCCTCGTCCAATGAGGAAGATGCGGAGGAGGGCCAAGATGGGCAGGACATGGGGCCTGGGCAGGTATACGAGGCGGCACAGTGTGTGCACCAGGGCCGACGTGAATGAAACAGAGATGGCTCTCAGCAATTTCTATGCATGAGCAGGAGCTTTATTACAGTGCTTTTCAAATGTCTGCTTTGTTATCTGAAATTTCACTGTGAGCACACCTGTGAGCTTGGTTCACAGCACACAGCACAGTGAGTAGTCAACAGACACATGCAATCAAACACTGAATGATTGAACACAGCAGTAGGGAAAATGGTCACTATCTTTACATTGAATGACGATTCGATTAACCTGTTTATGATGGAAAGTTATGCAAAGCTGATTCAGGTCACAGGAAACATATTGCAGGGAATCCTTTGCAAGTTAATGAATTTTAATGCCTCGACTGAGAGAATACAAAACCGTGCTTAGACATAGACTTTACAGTGCAGAAGAAGGCCATTCAGCCCATTGAGTCTGCACCAACCCAAACCTCCACCCTATACCTGTAACCCAGTAACATAATCTAACCTTTTTGGACACTAAGGGCAATTTTGGGTAGCCAATCCACCTAACCTGCACATCTTTGGACTGTGGGAGGAAACCGGAGCACCCGGAGGAAACCCACGCAGGCAAGGGTGTAGCCATCTGGGATGGCCACTTCCCGATTACAAAATGGATACTTTGCAAAGATTGCAGGGAAAATAGACAGTACTAAAAAAGCAAGCAGGTGCAAGGTTTGTCTGTTGATTGGAGCCGTAGCTCCCAGACAAGACCGATACTGCAAACCATTTCCATACTAATGAGCCAACCCCGGGGACAAAACATTTAAGTAAACAATACCAAGACAGACTCTCCCGCCCCAGGGGAGACCAGAACAAAGCAGGCCACCTAGGACACGCCCAGCACTCAGGGCACCCACCCCTCTATTGGAGGAAATCGATGAGAATTGTTTGGGAAACGGCCCAATTAATTGGGGCCAAGTTCAAGGCCCGCCCAAAAGCGCGTAAAGTCCCTTTTGGGTATAAAAAGAATCCCCCAAGAGAGAATCTCTTCTCTTGCAGCTCCGGCTCTCACCAACGAGAGACCTGCCCAACAGCAACATCAGAACAAGTAAGTCCAAGGTCAACGCACGCTACGAGACAGACGCTCCTCGCTGCTATCCTGTACCAACTCCACCCCAGCAGTCTCAGAACCGAACAAGGGCCATTGTTCCTCTGACTGAGTGGGCGCCCGGAGCTAAGTATAGGCTTTTAGCAGTAGTGATAGTTTAGTTTGTAGAGTTTTATGCATGAGTATATTTGACTGTGTGTAAATAAATGAGCATTGCTTTTGAACTAACTAACTGGTGTATCGAGTCTTTGATCAGTATTCGGTTTTGAACCTTGCGGCGGTATCGAGAGATACCTGGCGACTCTAGAGCAAACGTAATTAGAATTAAGGAAGGCGACCATATCGGCCGCCATCTTCAGAGCCGAATTAAGAGAAACATAATTAGCAACAAGGGGAGAATGTGCAGACTCTGCACAGACAGTGACCCAAGCCAGGAATCGAACCTGGGACCCAGGAGGTGTGAAGGAACTGTGCTAACCACTGGGCTACCGTGCTGCCCCCACTGGGCTACCGTACTGCTCCAAGTTAAACCCCCATGGAGTACTGTGAGGAGTCCTGAGCACCAAACCACACCTTAGGAAGGGTATTTTGCCCTCGGAGGGAATGCAACATAGGTTTATTAAAATGATATCTGGACTAAGTTAAGTTACGAGGAGAGATTACATGTTTTCATGAGAATTTGGAAGGTTGAAGGGTGATCTGATCTAAGTATTTAAGATATTAACAGGGAAAGACAGGGGCGATAAAGATAAACTATTTCCACTGGTTGTAGATTCTAAAATCAAGGGGCATTGTCAAAAATTAGGGCTAATCCATTGGAGAGATGTTTGGAAGAACTTCACTCAGAGGGTGGTATAGGTTTGGAACTCTCTCCCACATTAGCAGTTGAAGCTGCAACTATTGTTAAATTTAAATCCGTGATAGATAGATTGTTGTTAAGCAAAGTTATTGAGGGAAATGGGCCAAAGATAGGTATATGGGGCGGGGGTCTCTGACCCCGGGGCCGGTTCGGAGAGTCGCCGGTGCGATTGGCGCCTGCATGATCGGCGCGCCGTCGGTCATGGGCCGCTCAATGCGCCCCCCCCCCCCCCCCCCCCCTGCCGATTCTCTGCACAGGATGGGCAGAGTGGCCGCCAAAAAATTGCGAGTCCCGCCGGCGCCGCTCACATGTGGTCTTACCCGGTGGGACCGCGGCTTCCATCCTGTGGGGGCGGCCTGATTGGAGGGAGGGGGTTCCGACTCCGGGGTGGGCCGCCACCATGGCCTAGCCCACGATCGGGGCCTATCGATCGGCGGGCCAGCCTCTCTTGGTGGGAGCCTCTTTTATTTCGCACCGGCCTCGGTAGCCCTACGCCATGTTGCGTCGGGGCCGGCGCGGAGAAGGAAGCCAGTGCGCATGCGCGAGTTCGTGCCGGCCGCAGCACGCATGCGCAGACGCGCAGTGCCTGTTTGACGCCGGTCTCGGCAGCTGGAGCTGCATGACTCTCTCCAGTGCCGTGCTGGCCCCCTGTAAGGCTCTTTACGACGGCGTCAAGGATCAGAGAATCCCGCCCATGGAGTTAGGCTACAGATCCGCCATGATCTCATTAAATGGCGGGATAGGCTTGAGGAGCTGAATTTTCCTAATCCTGTTCCTATATTCCTATGTTCCTAAACAGGTGAGTCATTTTCAGAAAGTGCAGCAAATCATTGCTGCACGAGAATTTGTAGATCCTTCTAGAAGATCAACTAAATCTCCAACTGCAGAAATATTAACAGGATCAATACCTACTCAATATTTCAAATTTCATATTGTCAGCAATATGACTGTACATATTTATTTTAGTGACATTGCCAAGCAATAGCCTGGTCAGTGGCTAGATGGAGATCTTTAAGCTCACCCTCGAGTTTAATTAGCAGACACTACCCGTAACAATGTGAGTCATTGTTTGGACTGCACCACTGTTGCAACCTCGATATTGCTAGGTTTTTATCAGGCAATACTTCTATGTACAAGAAAATATATTTAATCTTATTTTTTGGTGAGAATTTGAAAGCAAGAAAGTTGTTAATGAAAAAGTAAGGCATTTCTAGTTGATTAGAAAAGTTGGTGCTTCATGTTTTTCTTCCTCAGCTCTAGGTTGTCAACAAGGTTGACCATATCAGCGATCTTAGCGAAAAGTAGTATGAAGGTTGGCCAGTGCGAGTTCTTTGATTTTAGCTAGTTAGATTTGTGGATCCCTGTAAAGCAGAAGATTTCCAGTTTGTCAAAATCCTCAAGAACAGGATCCAATTATCCATTGGCAGAAATTCTGATTCTCTCCAAATGGATGAATAAACAATTTTCCTATTTCTGATGAGGTTAAGTGTCAAGGTGGAACATAGCCAGGCTTCATCAGTGCTGGCAGAAGAACAATTCCAATCTGGAAGAAGATCTGACCAGCAAGAGAATGCGAGCCTTTACTGCACAACATCAAGCTGTTCCTGAGATGACCATGTCATGCATAGGAACTAAGGGACCACCCTGATCTTACATAGTCAAAGGGTATATTTGTCATAAAGAGACAACTATCAAAAAAAGAATGCTTCTGCTTGGGTGGATTTTGGTACTCAGAATTTCCCATGTGCCAATAATGAAAACATACCGAGGGCCAAATTGGATAGGCCCCAACATTGTGTGTGCAGAATGCAATGTGCAATTATCCTGCACCTGATCAAAGTGATGCAAGCAGCACACAAACTTCATGCTGCCTTTTGAATATACTGTTGAGTGGCTACATGCCTCGACAGGGAGCCCAAGCCCATATGAGGCTAGCACCACTTAAAAACTAACCTGCTTTACCCTAAAGTCATCTTGCGTCTTTTAAAATGGAAGCTGTATTCTGGCTGCAACATGGGTTGAAATCATTTGGTCAAATCTGCAGATCTTCTGGGAGGAATTCAATTCCCACAACAGGCAATGTCCCCAGGTTTTCAGATGCTGCCCTGAAGTTATTGGTGCAAGAGGTGGACCATAGGAGAGAGATTCTCTTCCTTTAAATGGCTAGGTGGCCCTCCAGACAAACGCTCAGAAGGTGATGGGAGAAGATTGCCCTGGCAGTAATTGCCACCAGGCTATGACATGGATGCAATGTTGGAATAAGTTTACTGAACTCACAAAAGTGGTTGTTATGTATCCAAGTAACACCATCGGCTGGTGTAATGTCAGGTGCTGCACAATTAAGTCATTGGAGCATCCCATAGGCTTTTGTGGAGTTCACCATTATTTCTTGTTTGGCAGCATCTTGTAAATAATCCCCTGCACTATGTTATATGAACTTGACATGTGCCACCTCTGATTATTTCTCTTTGCGGCTACAACAGATAGAGATAGAGATCTACTAGATTACGAGGGGCATGGATATGGTGGATGGGCAAGCACTCTTTCCCAGATTGGGGGGGTCAGTCACCAGGGGGATTAGGTTTAAGGTCCGTGGGGCAAAGTTTAGAGGAGATGTGCGAGACATGTTTTTTACAACGAGAGTGGTGACTGCCTGGAACGCATTGCCAAGCGAGGTGATGGAAGCAGATACATTAAAGGCATTCAAAAGGCATCTCGAAAAATACATGGATATGATGGGTATAGAGGGATATGGCACAAGGAAGTGCTGAGAGTTTTATCCAAGGTTAGTATCATGACCGGTACAGGCTTGGAGGGCCAAAGGGCCTTTTCCTGTGTTGTATTGTTCCTTGTAGTGCAAGTAAAAGGGTTATCGAAATAAAAATCATTGGACAACTGTGAATTACTGGTGGCTTACTTCAAACTGAAAATCATCATTTTCAGCACACTTACCCTTCTGGTGGGTTGAGCTGTGGAGACCACACACGAGGCACTGTAATGGGCCACAGGAACGCAAACCTACAGGGCTGCCGACTCTGCAACCTACTGCCTGGGAATCTATAATGATGCACAGAAACAGCTAGTCTCCTTGTCCGCTGCGAGTTTGGCTGCTTTAAACAGAGAAAAAGTAAAGAACAGGAAAGACAGGCTGAAGGCTGAGTAGCACAGAGCAGGGAGCTGCAATCCAAAAATGGCGGGAAGAAAAGGTGCCATGGACGCATTTGCTGAGGAGGATGAGTCATGGAACTCTTATGATGAGTCATTTCTTAAAGCCAATCAGACACTAGAAGACCTGCATACCGCGACCTTTCTCAGCTCAGTTTGGAGGAAAACATTCATGTTACTACAGAATTTAGTACACCCAGCTAAACTGGGAGACAAGCCATATGATGAGTTAATGGCTGACTGGCAAGAACATTTCTCTCCCTGTCCGTCCACTATTATAGGCTGAAAGATTCCTCTTTCACCTTCGTGCACAGGAGGAAGGGGAAAATATTTCACTATTTGTTACATCACTGCAAAAGCGAGCAAAATACTGTGAATCTGGCCAGACTTTGGATGATGCACTTTGTGGCCGATTAGTTTGTGGAATGAAGCCATCCGAAGGAGATTGTTGACTGAAGGTGCATTAACCCTAAAATCTACTATAAAAATCACAACGTCTATGCAACTTGCTGCAAAAGAAGTTCCACTGATTGGGGTTCGAGCCATCGTCCATTAGATGGAGTCTGTGAGAATCAGATACACCAAGTCCGACCATGGCATCACTGCAACCAAGTGGGACTTACGGCTGGAGATTGTTGGAGTAAGGAGAACAAATGCAAAAATTGTGGTAAAATTGATCACACTACCAAGGCATGCTGGTCACACCAACCTTCATCAGCAGAAAAGATGTGTACAAAGAAAAATACTGTAAAGTCAGTTAAGTGATCCAACTGAAGACTCACTGAGTACCAAAGTTTCAAGTCAGCTTAAGGAGTGTAAGCTTGCCGTTCTGGCAGTATAAGGAGACTAGCAACAATTTGGGGTCTGTCTAAAATTAAATGGGAATACTGTTAAGATGGAAGTTGGTATGGGCGCTGCAGTATTGCTTCCACCCGAATCGATATATTGTCAGAAATTGAATTGCAACCATCTGATGTGGTCTTGAGGATATATACTGAGGAAGTTGTGCTGCTGAAGGGCTTCACCAAGGTGACTGTGGAAATTAACGAGCAGAAAGTGGTGTTGCTTCTTCACATTGTTCAAAGCAACCTTCCAGCATTGTTTGTGAGATCTTGGTTAAGGAAGATTAAGCTAAACTGAACTGTCGTGAACCAACTTGTTGATTCTAAGAACGATCTTCAACCACTTCTGAGAAAGCATGCAAAGGTATTTACGGAGTCACTTGGATCCATGACTGGGATTGAAATGAAACTCAAGATGCTTCAGTGTTTGAAAGCGTGTCCGTACCCTATGTTATTCGACCTATAGTGGAAGAAGAATTCCTGAGATTACTAAAGAAAGGAGTCATTGAGCCTGTTACCAACAGCGACTGGGAAATCCCAATTGTCCCAGTCATAAAGAAGTACAAATATGCTGGAATTTCGAAACGATTATCAACCTTGTGTTATGTGCTGCTCAATTCCCTCTAACACTTATCGAGGGTCTTTGTGCCAGCCTCTCAGATGGCCAGAAACTTAGCAAATTGGATCTCTCCCAAGTCTATCTGCAAATACATATAGCTGTTGAGTCTCAACCGTTATTGACCATGGTAACACACAAGGGTCTGTTTCGGTATTGGAAGCTGCCGTTAGGGATAGTATCAGCACCGACTCTCTTCCAGTGATCTATGGATCAGATCTTCAGTGGACAATCGGGTGTGCAATGCTACGTGGATAACATTTTGATTACAGGTTCAAATGATGTAGAGCATGTAAAGAACCTTGAAGCTACCCTTGCAAGGCTGCAACTATATAATCTCCGGGTCAAGAAAAAGAAGTGTGATTTTTAAAAATCTTCTATTTACTATCTTGGACACATCATTGACCAAGAGAGTCTTCACAAAGAACCTAAAAAGATATCAGAGATCCTGGATGCTCCACGATCACAGAATGTGACTCAGTTATGGTCAATTCTAGGATAATTAAATTACTGTGGGAAGTTCGTACCACAGTTAGCAACAAAGCCTTTACACATGTTGCTTTGTAACAAGCAAGCTTGGCTCTGGATGAAAGATTATGAGGATGTTTAACAAAATGTCAAGAAAAATTACGGGAATTGGAGTGATTGGTCCATTATAACCTAAAACAGAGCCTGCAGCTTGCTTATAATGCATCACCCTATGGGGCTGGAACAGTTGTCCCGCACTTAATGCCTTCAGGCAAAGAGCGATCAATAACATTTGCTTCCAGAATGTTGACTCGCATTAAATCCAACCATACTCAACTTGAGAACCTCAAAGAAGCTCTCAGCGTTATTTTTGGTATTTAAAGGCTCCTTCATTATTTATTTGGCTGTCAATTTATCCTATTGATTGACCATCCTCCCTTAACAACAATGTTTAGGCTGCATAACGGGATGCCTTTTCTCTCTGCCAGTCAACTGCAACATTGGATGTTAATCTTGTCGGCACACGATTATATAATCGAATATCGTAGGTCTGAACAGCATACAAATGCTGATGCTTTGTCTAGATTTCTGCTGCAAGATCAGCAAGATCTTTTTTTATAATCAAGAAAATGATGAACACATCAATGACATATTCTATCTATCTCATATGGAAAATGTTCTGGTAACATCATCTCAGGTGTGAAGATTTATCCAATCAGATCCGGTGATGGGGAAGGTGTTAGACAGGATTCAAAAAGGCACTCTTGCACAAGAGCACAGAAAGAATCCAGACCTTAAACCCTACCTTACCAGGCATCTTGAGTTGACAGTACAAAATAGAGTATTGTTGTGGTGCATTCGAGTAATCCTTCCACCCTGTATACAAAGTAGAATCTTGGAACAACTGCATGAGGACCATCACGGTGTAATTAGAATGAAGGAGATAATTGTACCCTGTTTAAGCAGTAAATAAACCCTTGCACTATGTTGTATGAATTCAACATGTGCCAACTCTGAATCTTTCTATTTGCGCTACAATGAAGAACTTAACAGTAGTGAAGGTCAGTAAATGTAAACTTACATGTCAAAACTATCAACTAAGGGCAGCAGGATGGCACAGTGGTTAGCATTGCTGCCTACGGTGCTGAGGACCTGGGTTCGAATCCCGGCCCTGGGTCACTGTCTGTGTGGAATTTGCACATTCTCCCCGTGTCTGCTTGGGTGTCACCCCCACAACCCAAAGATATGCAAAATATCAGCCATGATTGAGTGGCGGAGCAGACTCGATGGGCTGAGAGGCCTAATTCTGCTCATATGTCTTATAGTCTTATGGTCTTAAGCAAGCCATTGAGGGTTGGACTGGTCCCTGGAGAATGAATAACCAGAGTAAAATAAAATCATGGAGGGGGATTTTCTGTTGCCTTAAAAATGAAATAAGGGATATTTTTTCTGTTGTTTAGAGATGATGCCGACTGAATGGCATTTAGACAATGGTGCTTTTAGTTAATTTATTACAGTAAAAGTTTTAAACAATGTTTTATCATGTGATCCTTACAGTCAGCCATTCAAAATTCAAATATGTATCTAAACGTTTTGAGTCTCGACAGGGATTGTAACAGTCAGACTGTAATGATTGTTAAAGTACAGATTCTAAAGTGTAGTCTTGCTTCAACAATGTGTTGAATGGAGGGCGAAGGGGAAACTCCTTCTTGGAATAGTTAACATTTAAAAATCAAAGTCAAGAATGATATATTCCAGTTCTAAGTACTTCTATCTCGAATCATTTTGCTGGCAATCTTTTTTGCCGAAGAAACAATTTGGATAATTTATAAGGAACTTATATTGTGCAGACAATCAAGCAGACAGAAGAAGAGAAGGAAGAAAGTCAGAATTGGGCCTGGTTCAACTGCTATATTTCAACCTGACCTCCTCTAAACCCCAGCCCCACACATGTTTGCTGTGGTGGGGGGTAGTTCTGTCAGCAGGACAGAAATGCTGCTGACGTTAGTTTTAATAATGAAACAGATTTCTATGCCCATAATAATGGAAATTAATGATGCTTAGGCCAGAGTTTTGCAGCCCATCATGCTAGCGGGATCGACTGTTCCTGTGAACAAAGATTTCAGTGGCACTCTAGCCTGGCTGTGGGGCTTGAAAATTCTGGTTTTGTTCTTTCTTTTGGTTCTGGATTACATAGGTGTGGTAGTCACCACTGTTGTATTATATTGTATATAATGCACTGCATACAAGGGTATTACGGTAAGTCCCCTGTACTACAGGTACGGGAGTTGATCCCTGCCTGCTGGCTCCGCCCAGTAGGCAGAGTATAAATGTGTGTGCTCTCCGAACAGCAGCGATTTCGGCAGCAGCTGTGGAGGCCACACATCTCTGTGTAAAAAAGCCTCGAGTACTCTCTACCCTCGTCTCGTCGTAATTGATAGTGCACCAATAGGTTTTCATTCATTTGCTTTTCCCTTTTTCCTTGTGACAAAGGAAGAAAATCTATGGTGTGTTTCACAGCTTCACAAAGTCTGAAAGTATTTTACAGCAATGAGATACTTTTGAAGTGTAGCCACTGTGGCATAGAAGGAAATGTGACAGCCATTTTGCAGGCAACAAACTTCCAAAAACAGCAATGTGACAAATGACTAGATTATTTGTTCTTTAGTAGAGTTGGCTTAAGGATACATCTTGTCCCACACACACAGGAGAACAGCTGTGCTCTCCTTCAAACAATTCCATGGGATCTTTCACATACTGAGGGGATAACACCAAAATGACCAGAGGTGTTCCATTTCTGCACGACCACCGAATTGGCACATGTAAAATCAAAGATGAAGCTGGGCAATAAGTAATTTGCCAGGCCATGGTATTAATGGTTGTGGAATTAAAGTGGTTAGATGGAGTTACGATTCACTCCAGCCTTGATCTAATTGATTGGTGGAATAAGTGTTGGTGGCCACTTCTGTTCCTAGGTTCCTCAAGCTTCTTGCACCAGTTTTTAAAAATTCTTTCACCAGATGTGGGTGGCACCGACAGGTCAAGTGCGAAAAGGTGAGTGAGAAATCCCGTGAGAACAGCTGTTTGAAGACATTCAGTTTATTGGGTGTGTTACAACACCCTGGGTTAGTGCGCGGTCAATTCCAGTCCCATTTGTCCTGGAGTCAGAACACAAGTGAATTAACCAATAATTCTTTAAAAATACCCAAAGGCTTTGGCCCTTGGCTGCACAATACTTACAGTCACCAGGTTTGTAAAGTGTAAACACAATTACTGTTTATTTACAACAAGAACTAAAATGAGATATGTGTCAAATATATCTGGTGAGCAATTAACTAATTCCTAATTCTCCACTTTAAATGGCCCCTCACCCTCTACACACACACACACCAGATAGACAAAAACAGAGGGGACGAAAGTGGTAAATTATAAGCAAAAGGGGCTGGATTCTCTATTTTTGGGACTATGTCACCACACCATCGTCAAAACTGTGGACTTCCAAACCAGAAAAACTGGCATGAGAGGGTCACATATTCCTAGCCATGCAGGGGGCTAGCACGGACCCGGCGTAAAGCTAGCAGCTTTTGCTGAGATATGGGCTCCTGCACTTCTGGGTCAGAGACCATGCATGCACACAGCGGCGGCCTCCAGCGGCCGCGCTGTGCTCCATGACGGGCTCAGACCGTGGAGCAGGTCATTAAAAATTGACCCCCCGATCGGCTGCACGGCCAACCCTGACCACCCGCCGAACATTGCCCGGCCACATATAAGGCCCCCCTTGCCCTCCAATCGGCCCGCCCTCGACCAGGGCAGCCGTTGGCTGAGTCCACAGCTGCCACGCTAGTATCCCGACCGGCAGGACCACTTTAGATCCACGCCGTCGGGACTTCGGCGGGTCAGGGGCAGGGAATAGCAGGGCAGGGCTCCAGCAATGGCCACAGGTAGATGCTTTGCAGTGCAGAGTACGCCGCTTTTCGGGGCCTGGAGCATCGTGGAACCGGCGCCGGTCCCGATTTTGTGCGCCGAAATGGATTCTCCGCCCCGGCGTCGGCCGCAATTTCAGCATCGGGATGCAGAGAATCCAGCCTTCTGTGTTTCAAATGATAGTTTTTAGCACACCTTCCATCACAGCTAGTTTGCAAGTTAATGTCCCTGTCCGCAGCCTGTAATGGTCTTCTCTATAGATTCATTGATCCAGGTTCTCTGCAGTTGCAGGAATACAGGCTTTCTGGAGAGAGAGAGAGGGAGAGAGAGAGAAGGAGCTGGAGTCTCAGTTCTGCCCAATGGAAAACTTTCAACAATCGAACTTCGGGGTTCTGGAGAAATTAAGCTAAAAGTCAAAGATCACCTTGATGCTACATTAAAGTGAAATGACAGAACACCTTGGAGACACTTCCCTGTGCTAAAATTCCTAAATGCCTTTCTTGACGGACCTTCCTGGCTCAGGCCGGGTGAGCTTCAGGCAGCATGTTCCTGGATCCAGCGTGGAAGTCCAAAGAATCACAGAAAAGGAGGACTTTTGCCCTTTTTCATGGCACTTGCTGCACAGGGCATTTCCCTCATGACCTACTTAGACCGAGTCTAGCAGCTATGCCCTTTAGGACTTGGTCACTGGTGGTGCTCTTAATCAGCATGTTTTCTTGCCCGTGTTGCACCTGATATTATTGCTATTACGGAGATTTGGTTGAGGGAAGGGCAAGAATGGCAACTAAATATCCCAGGGTATAGATGCTTCAGGAGGGATAGAGAGGGAGGTAAAAGGGGTGGAGGAGTTGCATTACTGGTCAGAGATGATATCACAGCTATGATTAAGGAGGGCACGATGGAGGATTCGAGCACTGAGGCAATATGGGTAGAGCTAAGAAATAGGACGGGTACACTAACATTGTTGGGACTTTACTACAGGCCTCCAAAAAGCGAGCGTGAAGTAAAGGTACAAATATGTAGACAGATTATAGAAAAATGTAGGAGCAATAGGGTGGTTGTGATGGTAGATTTTAACTTCCCAAACATTGAATGGGACTCATGTAGTGTTGGAGGCGTAGATGGAGCAGACTTTGTAAGGAGCATCCAGGAGAGTTTTTTAGAGCAGTATGTAAATAGTCCAACTCGGGAAGGGGCCATACTGGACCTGGTATTGGGGAATGATCCCGGCCAGGTGGTTAAAGTTTCAGTCGGTGATTACTTTGGGCATAGCGATCACAATTCCGTAAGTTTTAGAATACTCATGGACAAAGACGAGAGTGGTCCTAAAGAAAGAGTGCTAAATTGGGGAAAGGCCAAGTATAACAAAATTCGGCAGGAGCTAGGGAATGTGGATTGGGAGCAGCTCTTTAAGGGTAAATTCACATTTGAAATGTGGGAGTCTTTCAAGGAAAGGTTGATTAGAGTGCAGGACAGACATGTCCCTGTGAAAATGAGGGACAGAAATGGCAAGATTAGGGAACCATGGATGACGGGTGGAATTGTGAGACTAGCTAAGATGAAAAAGGAAGCATAAAAAGGAAGATCTGGGCGACTTAAATCTGATGAAGCTTTGGAGGAATATCGGGAAAGTAGGACAAATCTCAAACGCGCAATAAAGAGGGCTAAAAGGGGTCATGAAATATCTTTGGCTAACAGGGTTAAGGGAAATCCCAAAGCCTTTTATTCGTATATAAGGAGCAAGAGGGTAACTAGAGAAAGGATTGGCCCACTCAAAGACAAAAGAGGGAAATTATGCGTGGAGTCAGAGGAAATGGGTGAGATTCTTAATGAGTACTTTGCATCGGTTTTCACCAAGGAGAGGGACATGATGGATGTTGAGGCTAAGGCTGGATGTTTAAATACTTTAAGTCAAGTTGGCATAAGGAAGGGGGAAGTTTTGGGTATTCTAAAAGGCATTAAGGTGGACAGGTCCCCAGGTCCGGATGGGATCTATCCCAGGTTACTGAGGGAAGAGAGGGAAGAAATAGCTGGGGCCTTAACAGATATCTTTGCAGCATCCTTGAGCACGGGTGAGGTCCCGGAGGACTGGAGAATTGCTAATGTTGTCCCTTTGTTTAAGAAGGGTAGCAGGGATAATCCAGGGAATATCCATTATAGACCTGTGAGCTTGATGTCAGTGGTAGGCAAACTGTTGGAGAAGGTATTGAGGGATAGGATCTATTCACATTTGGAAGAAAATAGATTTATCAGTGATAGGCAGCATAGTTTTGTGCAGGGAAGATCATGTCTTACAAACCTAATAGAATTATTTGAGGAAGTGACAACGTTAATTGATGAGGGAAGGGCTGTAGATGTCATATACATGGACTTCAGTAAGGCATTTGATAAAGTTTCCCATGGCAGGTTGATGGAAAAAGTGAAGTTGTATAGGGTTCAGGGTGTACTAGCTAGATGGATAAAGAACTGGCTGGGCAACAGGAGACAGAGAGTAGTGGTGGAAGGAAGTGTCTCATAATGGAGAAAGGTGACTAGTGGTGTTCCACAGGGATCCGTGCTCGGACCACTGTTGTTTGTGATATACATAAATGATCTGGACGAAGGTATAGGTGGTCTGATTAGCAAGTTTGCAGATGATACTAAGATTGGTGGAGTTGCAGATAGCGAGGAGGACTGTCAGAGAATACAGCAAAATATAAATAGATTGGAGAGTTGGGCAGAGAAATGGCAGATGGAGTTCAATCCAGGCAAATGCGAGGTGATGCATTTTGGAAGATCTAATTCAAGAACGGACTATTCGGTCAATGGAAGAGTCCTGGGGAAAATTGATGTACAGAGAGATCTGGGAGGTCAGGTCCATTGTACCCTGAAGGTGGTAACGCAGGTCGATAGAGTGGTCAAGAAGGCATACAGCATGCTTGCCTTCATCGGACGGGGTATTGAGTACAAGAGTCGGCAGGTCATGTTACAGTTGTATAGGATTTTGGTTAGGCCACATTTGGAATACTGCGTGCAGTTCTGGTCGCCACATTACCAGAAGGATGTGGATGCTTTAGAGAGGGTGCAGAGGAGGTTCACCAGGATGTTGCCTGGTATGGAGTGTGCTAGCTATGAAGAAAGGTTGAGTAGATTAGGATTGTTTTCGTTGGAAAGACGGAGGTTGAGGGGGGGACCTGACTGAGGTCTATAAAATTATGAGAGGTATGGACTGGGTGGATAGCAACAAGCTTTTTCCAAGAGTGGGGGTGTCAATTACAAGGGGTCACGATTTCAAGGTGAGAGGGGGAAAGTTTAAGGGAGATGTGCGTGGAAAGTTTTTTACGCAGAGGGTGGTGGGTCCCTGGAACGCTTTGCCAGAGGAGGTGGTAGAGGCGGCCACAATAGCATCATTTAAGATGAATCTAGACAGGTATATGAACGGGCGGGGAACAGAGGGAAGTAGATCCTTGGAAAATAGGCGACTGGTTTAGGATAAAGGATCTGGATCGGTGCAGGCGGGGAGGGCCAAAGGGCCTGTTCCCGTGCTGTAATTTTATTTGTATCTTTGTTTCATGCCATAAGATTTCATCGGATTTTAAGTCAATAGCGAGGACTCCAAGGGCAGTTCCCTCTCTAACATATACGACTGTGCCACCACCTCTGGTGGGTCTGTCAGGATACACCCATGGACATTGTCTGTGGGGTATGTTTCCATGAGTATGATTCAGGCTTGCCTGGTCTGTGGGACAGCTCTTCCAGTTTTGGCACAAACTCAGATCAAGAGGGCTTTGCAGGATCAGCAGTTCTGTGTCAGTCATTGATGTTTCTGGTGCCTATAGGCAGATGTAAGCCAGACCAGGTAAGGATGGCAGATCTCAGCAATCGAGTTATGGTACCATTACTACGACTAGCTTTTAATTACAAGTTTAGCAATTGAATATAAATTCCACCAGGTGCCACGGTGGGGTATGAACCCATGCCCTCAGAACATTCTTCTGGGCCTCTGGCTTACAACTCGAGTAAAACTATTATTCTACCACTCCCTCCCCATGCTGGGGAAGCTCACTATAAAGATTTAAGTTTAAAACAACCTTTTTGGAATGAATCAGTTCGGATTTTATGGAAATGATGAACCTCAAATTGTGAACTACAATTAATTCAAGAGTGCAAGATTACTCATCATTAAGTCTTACAATATCATGCTGTAAGTGACCTAAGCTCATCATTCCCGATTGTAAATCTGATAGTGTAAGTCAAACTGTTTGCTTGAGACTGTTGCTGTTAACACATCAAATGATGAGTCAGCACTATTAATCAGTGAAAGCACCAAACAGAATGCCAAGGGATGACAGTTTTAGTGTGACATATTCCAGGAAGAGGTTTCATTTTGCCTCTAACCTTACTGATTCCACTTTAACTAAAATAACTGTGAACGGTCAGCATTTCTGTGATCGGGTCTGAGTGAGCTATCTCTCTAGCAGAACTGCAAGAAACAACTGCTAATGTCTCACTTCAAGTCAAATGGGGAAATGGAGATCACGCAAATGTGTCACTCCTCGGGATGCCTGCAGGCCAAAAAAGACCTTTTAATGTGAATTAACATATGGATGATGTTCAAGCAAGAGAGACTTCCAGCTCCCCGCAACATTGAATGTGGAATATTGTCACAACACCCTGGGCTAGTGCGCGGTCAATTCCAGCAGCAGAATTGCAACGCACGTTAAATTAGATTTTATTTCAAATACAGAGGTCCTTGGTTGAGCCCAATAAACCACAGTCACCTGGTTTGTAAATTTAAAACACAAGTGACCTTTTATTTTGTACAGTAATGTAATGAAACAGACAGAAAATGGCCCCCTGCCTATATGTGTGCACAAACATCAGTGCGAATTTAGGCCTCTCATTTTGCTACTGCTCACTCAGGAGCCAAGTTAAGAAATAAATACAGGTGTGGATGGAGTCAATGGTTAAGGATGCAGAATTTGTGAAGGAAGTTGAAGATAATGGCTCATGTTTTACGGTTAGTGATGAAGGAATGATACTTGCCAATCACTTCGCCATCGGCTGTTCACAAAGTTCTCGTGGGCCTTGAATTTAAACTTTTGTTCATCTGCCATCTGATCCAGTGTGACACCTTCGCGAGAGAATCTGTGACAGCTGGGAGCAAGGCAAGCAACAGCAAGGCTCATTAATCAATCAAATCAAGTCCTCAGTGAGGTGAAGAGTTCAGACCAAGAGTTAGAAAGCAGGATGTATAAATTAGATTCAAACCATTTACAGAAAGCAAAGTACATTTTGGGGAAAAAAGATGGGAGTAAGAGACACAGGCAAAAGAAATACAGGCAGAAATTTATTTTAACAATGTAACTTTTTTTCTTAAATCTCCAACATTAATTAACTTCTCAAGGAATGAGATTTCACAACTGTAAAATGTAATTTTCATGGCCTGAAAGATCATTTTACAATAATTATCACTTATATTATTAAAAATTCACTTACTCCTGATTGCATTTCAATGCTAAATTTTATCATCAAGATATTTTTGCAGCACAGACTTTGGCGGATCAGAGTAACCAAAACCACAGCCTCTGGATATCTGCATTTAACTGTTGTAGACTCTGGAAATTGCTATCCAATTTACTCCATAGCAACAGCGAACACTGACAGCCTCACGATTATTATAAAAATAAAATCTTGCTTTGGTCTTATGATTAGCTGGAGGGATTATCGCTCATCCAAAAGCATTCTGAAAAAACAGAAGCAATGAAAGAATGGAGAGAGAGAGAAGACAGGCACCTCGGTGCCATAAGTATACACCCGGTTATGACCGCAGAAGATGTTATTTACTGAGCAAGCCAAGATTCCAGAGGGAAACCTGACTTACTAATCATAATCATTTTCTGTTTTAAAATTAAGAGGCAAAGCTACTGATAGCCAGAAACATAGAACTCCAGTAAGACTTTTAGGATTGAAAAAATGTAGCAACAAGAAGAAAACATTAGGGCTTAATCCCCCCCCCCCCCCCCCCCCCACCCCAACACCACCTACGGCATGTTTTCTGGCAAGGTTTCCAATATCTACAATGTATTGCATGGCCCACCTGTCTCGCTGCCAGGGAACTCACCAGAGGAGGTCACCTTCAGCAGGACTGGAAGATCCCACTTGGGGGAAAAATCAGAAAATCCCACCCTTAAGCAGATGAGATTAAAGTTATATAGTTAAAACAGTCTTACAAAGTATCCCAAAAAAGCCAACTTGGTCGGAACACACGTGTACTACCTTGTTGGCAGCAACTCCCTTCCAGATTTGTAACTATGAAAATCTGCTTATATTACCCAAAGCAAAAACTTCTGTCATTTTAGTAAATGTATTCCATACAACTTCTCAAACTTTTCCACTCTGCTGTGGAAATCCAAGAAAGGTACTTTTATGGCTTGACTGGGTGCCTATTACAACTGTCACACCATATCTCAGCACAGAATAGGTCTCAGGACATTTCCCCCGCACAGTCACACCAACTCAGCTCAACATCTTTCCTTAAATATCCTTTTCCCCTTTCCTCTTCAATTCCATTGACTTCAAGTATCTCTTTGAACTCAACTTTTTCATAGTATAAAAACCTTTCATGTTTTCCAATTGCCTCCACTTTTACGTGAATAAAAAAAAATTAATAACCTTCCCCTGTTAATTTATGAAACCTTTGTAAGTTGTAACAGTCCCTTGTAACTTCTAAGCTCCCTTTGAAATTTGCCAGCTGAAAAGCCAAATCACTACCTATCTGCTAATGCAAATTTTAAACCCAATCCATTTACTTGTAAATCCAATCTTGCCATCATTACAGTTGCATGCACATAACACCTTACCCTTTTATCTCTTAGTTCTCACAAACCAGTGTCCCTATTAACCTACGTGTAGTTTAGGTAATCATGGGCACACATATCCAGGCACACAAAGCTCTTTACAGAATACCACCACATTCCCAAAAATATTTTAAAATAAGATTGATCATCATAACCTAGAAGCTAATCACAAGTATGCAGATGTTGCAGGTAAGAACAGTGTGAAGATAAGAGGGTGACCAAGGATTGATCCCTGGAGATTTCTGGTGGTAATGATGCAAAATAGGAAGGGGAGGTTAAACGAGGTCACTCTAAAGCCAAGGCAGCTCGAGATGATGGGCAAAATCCTTCCTAAAAATGACTCAGGGTTATTTTGGATGGGAAAATCTGTGCAAATCATGTCGGTGATTCTGGCGCGATTCCCATCACAATTCTCCCATCTTAGTCATTTATTTGGAGCCTGGGATGAAACCTGCTTAGAAAGTGATGTGTGGAACCCGACGACATTGGCAAATCTAGCCTCACAGAGATATGGGCACCCCCCACAATCTCAAAGTGAAAGTGCAGGACACCTCCTCTCCCCCAACAATCACTGGCATAGGGATCTCCATTCATGCCCCTTCCCTTTCTAGCTGCCATCAGGCCATTACCCCTCCATTTTGTCAGCACCAGCACACCCCAGTTGAGTGACACCCCACCATGCGGTCGCAAAATGCTCCTCCTGCTTCATGCCCCCATTCTATGGCCCCCAATCCTCCCCTTCATGCCTCCCCCTCAACATCCCTTTCATGGCTCCCCTCAATTTTTCCATTCATGGCCCTCCCCCAAACTCCTTCCCTTTCAGGCACCACTCATTGGCGCATTGTCATGATTTCAGAGGGCCACTGCCTTGCCCTGTCCCTGACCATCCGGGGGCTCCAATGGCCTCCGAGCCCCAGGCATGGTCATCATGTCTGGCCTCCCTTAATGGAGACTAGTAATGATTCCCGCCAGTGGGGGCGGAGAATCACTGGAGCCGGGAAACTCCAGCTTGAAATGGTCTGAGCATACTTATTTAAATATGCTCATTTGGTTCACATCCAGCGAGGGCGTGAACCAGGTTGGATCCAATCTCACAGGCCGAGAGCATCGTGCTCCATTCAGCTTCAGGCGCAAACCTCGTTTTGGGGCTCTCCAGTTATTCTCCAAGAATAGCAGGGTGTGCAATGGACATAACGTGGGCAGAAAATCTCCCCCATCATGTCTGGTACTAGATGTTGAGAATGAAGTCAATCTTATGTGACAGAACTCATAATCCAATTCCCATAATCCAACAGCCCGTTACTTCAGAATGCACAATCCTGTTGTTCAAGCATCAAGGAGCCCTAACAAAATTGAAATCAATACAAATCAGGGGAAAACTCTCCACAGTTTGGAGTTACACATAGTACAATATAAGAATGTTATAATTGTTGGGGGGGGGGGGGGTTGCTGTTATCTCAGCCCCAGGACCTCACTGCAGGAGTTCAGGTTAGTGCCTTGGGACTAACCCCCTTCAGTGCTTCATGGATGACCTTTGCTCCATCATACGGTCACAAGGAGGAATGTTGGCTGGTGATTGCATAGTGTTAAGTAGTATTTATGAGTCCTCAGATACTGAAGCACTCCATGTCCACATGCAGCAAGACCTGGAAAACAGGCAAGCTTGGGCTTATGATTGGCAAGAAATATTTGCGTCACCTAAGTGCCAGGGAAGTGCTCGACAAAATCGAACCATTTCCCCTTGATGTTCAATGGCACTACCTTCGCTAAATCCTCCACTATCAACATTCTGGGGACGGTCATTGATCAGAAACTTCACTGGAACCTCCATATAAATACTTGTGGCTACAAGAGCAGGTCAGGGCCTGGGAATTCTGGAGTGAATAACTCACCTCATGACTCCACAAGTCTCTTTAACATCGTTAAGGCACTCGTCAAGTGTTTGATGGAATACTCTCCACTTGCCTGGCTGATACAGCTCCAACCGCACTCCAGAAGGGATATCAACTAATGCTGGCCTTCACATCCCATGAGTGAATAAAGAAAACATGAATAACTCGACCGGTTCATTTGAGGAGAACACTTGTCACTGGGAATTGCATTTCTTATTAGTAAGATCCAGGTAAGCCCATAAGCAATGTTTTTATGAGATGGGTGATCCTCAGTTAACAAGAAACTTTAAACAGCTTTGTGCTGGCAGACTGCTTGGTTTCAATTAGTTAAACACACAGGACAGAGTTTTCTCAGAACTCAGTAAAGTCCAAAAGAGGGCAGAAAAAGCAGTGTTGAAGCTGTTGACAGCAACGGCGGCTTTCTCCACTGTATCATCTCGGGTTTAGTATGAAAAACATAAAGGGGCTGGTCCCATGGTGTAATGCTGGCAGGGCAGGCTTTGAATAAGCCCATCCTGCAAGCAATTTAGTCCCTTGAAGATGGGTATGATATTTTTAAAGGCTGTTAAATTGCTAATCCCCCCCCCCCACACTGCCCAGGCACTGCCCTGGTACTGCCTCCTTGCACCAGCTCCTGACACCACCTGGACACTGCCCTCTGGCACTGTCCCATGGCACTATCCCCTGACACTGCCCTCTGACACGACCAGGCATGGCCCATTGCCACTGTCCCATGGCACTGTCTGGACATGGTCCATTGACACTGCCTCCAGCATTGCCCCCTGGAACTGTACCCTAACAATGCACCTAGCACTTCCCCAGCACTACCCCTGGCACTGCCTGGAAATTAGCCCTGAATTGCTGAGGATGTGCCTGGGTACAGCGCTTGGGTAATTCCTGGGCAGTGCCCAGGCATGACCCTCTCCACTCTGAACAATGTACTCACCTGGGCTTCTCTGGGAGTTCTGCTCGCCAGGTGCAGCCCTTGGGAGACCAGTCGGGTTTCACGCCGGTCAGACCTCACTCTGACGTGAATGGACTTTCTGAAAGTGGGGGATAATTCAGGCATAGAGACCTGTTAATGTGATGATAACATGTTCAAATTATGTCAAGTTCAGGAAAGGCACCCCATCACTGAAGGGGGGAGGTAACAATCCCGCCACATGTTTACCTCAACGTCAAATGCTATTTAGGACTTATCGTGAGATTCTGCACATCCGTCACTGAACCCGCCAAATGAAAAGGAGAACAGAAATTCCTGGCCACAGTATCTCTCTGTTCACTTGATTTTCTAAGCCTTACCTCTCACCAACATGTGCACAAGCTTTCTGCAGTGATATATTTCTTTCTGGAGAGAGCCTGCATTCTCTCGTAATCAAACATAAATTCCACTCTGTTTCCCTCAACAGTTTCATTTAGCTTGGAAGAGCCAGCAGGAAATATGAAGCAGTGTCGAGGCAGCGGAATGGTCGAGAGGAACAGCAATCTGACGATGGTTGCCGCGCCTTGGAAGATGCGCACTATTATATCGTCTGGTGGGGGAATCAAGAACAAATAGACTTAATCTTAAAATTAGAGCTGGGCCATTCAGAAGCAAAATAAGGAAGCACTTTTTAACACAAAGGCAGACAAGTCCCCTAGAACTGATAGCCTGCATCCGAGTTTCTTTTAAATGAAGTGGCTGCAATGATAGTGGTTTTAATTTTCCAAAATTCAATAGATTGTTTGGCACACAGGTCCCAGTGGATTGGAATACCACAAATGTAATGCCACTGTTCAAGAATAGAGAGAGACAGAAAGCAGAAAACTATAGGTCAATTTGAATAATGTCTGTCATTGGAAAAATGCTGGAACCCATTATTAAGAAGGTAGTAGCAGGACATTTAAACATTTATAACACAATCAGACAGAGCCAACATGATTTTGTGAAAGATAAATCGTGTTTGACAAATTTATTAGAGCTCTTTGAATATGTAACAAACAGGATGGATAATGGGGAACCAATGTAATTTGATTTCCAGTATAATTTGTTAAAATACCACATAAAAGGTTGCTACAAAGATAAGGGGTACGATTCAGCGGCCTCATTGCGCCAGAATTGGTGTCGGGATGAGGCTGTTGAATCTCACGAGAGGTTTGGATTGAGATTTGCAATGCTCAAAATGTCTTGCGAGATTCTATGGAATCTCACGGCGCATCGGAAACTGGATCTCACTTTCGCTGTGATCATATTCAGATGATTCGTTAGGTTAATTTAAATATGCCCTTTCTCTATTCGCCCAGGGCCTGGAATTCACCGGCCTTGCCAGCGAGCCTTCAACCGGGCACCATTTGGTACTGGTTCATAAAGTCATGAACCAGCTATGATGGCACCTCACGGGTCTCGCTGGGGAGTTGACGTGTCGGGGTGATCGGGTACTGGGCAGGGTGACAACCTGACACTCCCCCTGGCACCTGGGGACTTGGCACTGCCAGGGTTCCCACGATGGCATTGCCAGCCTGCAGTGGCAGTGCCAAGGTGCCAGATTTACTCTGCCAGGGGTGAGATCTGGGGGCCTTGCCCATAAGAGGTGGGTCAGGGTGGGTTCAAGGACCGTGGAAGAGGTAAGCTGGGAAGTCAGGGAGGGGGTTCCTGAGGCCGAGAAACACCCGCAAAACTTACCGTTCAGCGGATTTTAACTTGAGTCTGCTGAACCGCGCTCATGGTGTTGGAAGTGATATATTAGCATGGATAGAGGACTGGCTGACTAACAGGAAACAGAGCTTTGGGATAATTGGGCCATTTTTAGGTGAGTAAACTGTAATTCCTGAAGTTCTGCAGGGATAACTGCTGGGACCTCAACTTTATTCAGGATTTGGATGAATGAAATGACTGTTTCCTAGCCACATTTGCTAATCGTCCAAAGATTGGTAGGAAAGCAAGCTGTGAGGAGGATACAAGGTGTTTGCAAATGTGAACAGAATATTCACCTTTATTACAAAGGGGATTGAGTGTAACTGTACAGGGTTATTGATCAGACCACACCTAGAGTATTGGATATAGTTTTGGTCTCCTTTACAAATTAAAAATTGTTTGGGGTCTCGCCCATATGCAAATAAAAATCAGGGTCTTGTCCGGCATCTTAACATTGTCCAAGGATGAAAGTATTGTGAGTGCTTCTCTATTAAGAAATTATTTTATAATAATATTAATCTTTATTAGTATCACAAGTAGGCTTATGTTAACACTGCAATGAGGTTGTTGGGAAAAGCCCCTAGTCGCCACACTACGGCACCTGTTCGGGTACACTGAGGGAGAATTTAGAGTGTCCAATTCACCTAAGAAACACGTTTTTCGGGACTTGTGGGAGGAAACCAGCGCACCCAGAGGAAACCCACACAGACAAGGGGAGAACGTGCAGACTGCACAGATTCCCAGGTCAGGAATCGAACGCGAGTCTCTGGTGTTGTGAAACACTGCTAACCACTGTGCTACAGTGCGCCCATGATGTTGTTGCGGTGACATAGTGGTAATGTCACCGGGCTAGCAATCCAGACATATCCAGGATAATGCTCTGAGGACCAGGGTTCAAATCCCACCCAAGCAAATGGTGAAATTTGAATTTGTTACAAATCTGGAATTAAAAGTATAACGATGATCTTGAAACCATTGTTGATTATTGTTGGCAAAAAGGTCTGGTTCACTACTGTCCTTCAGGGAAGGAAATCTGTCTTTTGTACCTGGTATGGGCCTACATGTGACTCCAGATCCACAGCAATGTGGTTGACTCTTAACTGCTCTCTGAACTGGCCTAGCAAGCCACTCAATTCAAGGGCAATTAGGAATGGGCAACAAATGGTGGCCCAACCAGCGATGCCCACATGCCATGAATGATTTAAAAAACCCACCAACTACACTTTCACAGAGTGGTAGCCCTTGTGGTTTTGGTCTTGCATTCAGTTGAGGTGAGTGGCCTGCAGAGCCACAATCAATGGCACACTGCACCATCAGGAAGCCCACTATCCTGGTGAACCCACATGACCTCTCATCCTGGTGTTCCCTCCTCAGAAGACAATTAAGTTCCCTTTTCTCCCTTAATATGCCTCCCATATACTTCAACAAACTGTCTGATGCTGCAAATGTCACCGCCAACTGCCTAGAAGGAACTGGTTGCGAAGAAAGGGCAATGGTGATCTTCACTGACATTGACAGGCCCATCCTCACCCTGGTTTGAGGTTCCAGGTCTTCATGAAGAAGGTGACACAGCTCCCTCAACTTGCCTGATGTAAAGGAAAGTTTCCTGGGGAATGCCTCCTGGCTCACCTCAATGTCGACGGGGTGTTCCTGAGAAGACCCTCTCGGAAAAGGTTCTCAGGATGACCGTTCATTCTCCTTCTTTCTTGTTGATGTTCCCCTCTCTGCACTCCCTTCTCCGTGTCCTGCTCATGCTGTAGAGCAAGTGAAACAGCAGTCGATCTCTGTCTCAAATAGTCTTGGCATCCACTGAACATAACAGAAGAAATAGCAGCAGGAGTAGGCCATATGGTTCCGAGAGTTTGCTTAACCATTTAATTAGATCATGGGTAATATTGCCAGTGCTTGTTTCCTGATTTTAATTTCTTCTGCCTTTAATTTCAAATTCGATAAGGAAAGACAGCTCCTATTTCTGCTCCAGCTACTGTCAAAGTGGATAAAATGAAGTAGGGCAACTTTAATAACGAGACGCAGATATATCTTTCGGTAATTTTTCACATGAGATATAATCCACTCATGTGAAGATCCTTGTCTGTCCTTCAGACTTCATGGCATTAATAATTAATATCTGTATGGGCAGTCCAGTTTCTAAAGGCGGCTAATGTTCGCTACTGATAGGAAACAGATATTTGATAGAATTCCACATCAAAGATTATTATGGGAAATAAAGGTATTCTCTTTATAAAGTATAAACTTGTCATTTTCTCTGACATTGGAATTCTAAGATTGTCCAGATGAACATAAAATGAAAAGCTTCAACAAAATATATTTTTTCAGCAATTCAATTTTTGTACTGCCAAATGACTGATTGTAATTTTCTTGAGCTCCTCCCTCCCATCCATTTCCAGACCTACAGCTATTTCTGGGATGTTACTTGTATCCTGTTTAGTGAAGACCAATGCAACATATCTGTTCAATTCATCCGCCATCTTCTTATTTTCCAGAGGTATTTAACTGTCCCTAAGTAGCTCCACTTTGTGACAGGCAGTTTGTCACCTTTCCCGCCATTGACATAATGGTAGGGTGACTGGAAGTCAAGTACGCCACCTGATGCCTTCCCGCACCATCTGCCAGCCTCTCCACCTCACCGGCCATCCCAAAAGGCCACATAAGCTTCTGGCCTTTGATTCTGATGCTTTATTTGTGGAGGTTTCATTCGATTATAAGAAATAAGAACAGGAATATGCCGTTTGGCCCTTCAATCCCGATCCTCTATTCAATATGATTATGGCCTGAAATCCACACTCGTGCCTATCCCCATCACCTTGACTCTATTGACGATCAAAAATATGTCTAACTCAGGGCAGCACGGCAGCATGGTGTCATAATATACACCAGTATATCATGGTGCAGACACACACTGATGGACACACAGTGGGACCAATCAACATACACAACACCGCAGCCAATCACCAGTGAGAGCACACGCACTATAAAGACAGGGGACATCAGAGTTCCCGCTCATTCGAGTAGCAGCTAGCTAGGAGCACAGAGCTCACAGCCTGCAACACAGACATTCACCATGTGCTGAGTGCATCAACTGGTTAGGACAAGGCAAAGGTCTTTAGTTAAAGTTGGTATCATATTTACCCACAGTTCAAGTATGTTTAAATATTTAACCTTTTAATAAAATAGTGTTGCACTACTTCAAGTGTTGGTGACCGGTATGTGATCCAGAACACCCAACACATCATGATACCAGGAGAGGTTGCATACTAGCACTTCTTAGACCTTCCGCCAGCATTTCGTCATTCTGAAACATGGACAACATCAGCCCGCCGCCGCCGCTCCGCATCGCCAGCAACCTCGGGGCCAACTGGAAGATTTTCAAACAGCGCTTCCAGCTCTACCTCGAAGCCACGGACAGGGAGGGCGCCTCGGACACCAGAAAGAGTGTTCTTCTCCACTCCACGGCCGGGGACCATGCCATCCATATTTTCAACTCTCTCACCTTTGCAGATGATGAAGACAAGACGAAGTTCAAGACGGTTCTCCTCAAATTTGACACTCACTGCAGTGTAGAGGTGAATGAAAGTTTTGAATGCTCTGTGTTCCAACAGCGTTTGCAGGGTAAGGACGAACCTTTCCAATCCTTTTTAACACACCTCCACATCCTTGCGCAATCTTGCAGCTATGGGCCCACCTCCAACTCCATGATACGCGACCAGATCATTTTCGGTGTTCAGTCGGACCCCCTACGTCAGCAGCTCCTCAAAGTAAAGCAACTCACCCTAGCAACCGCCATCGAGACCTGTGTCATACATGAAAATGCCACCAGTCGGTACTCCCATATACAAGTGGCTGAAACGGCGCAGCAAGGTCCCCACGAGGCGGAACGGGTCCAAGTGATTGAACACCTCCAGGGCCTCAGCCTGGATGAGGGCGGCCATTTTGCCTGCTTTTCGCGGACTCCCACGCTTGTACGCACCAAACGAGGGGACGGCGACATGGAGGAATGTAATGCGCAGGCGCGCACCACGCATGACCGCACCACTCATGCGCGGTGGTGCAGTGAACGTGCTGACTTCACGACGTGCGGCAACTGAGGCTCCGCCCATTTAAAGCGGCAATGCCCCGCAAAATCTCGACAATGCCTACGATGTGGAAGACTTGGTCACTATGCTGCCTGTTGTCGAGCAGCTCAGCCTTCCAATTCATATCGCTTCAGCCAGCCTCGCAGGAATGTTCGTGCAATTCAACCCACGGTCACCGAGTCTGATTCCGACCTCCCACGCAGTAGTGACACCGAGGACCCGAAGGCGCTTTTTCGAGTCGGTGTCGTAACGAAAAACAGGCTGGTCTATGTTCAACAGGGACTATGTTCTGATTGTAGACTATTTTTCAAACTACCCGCAGGTGGTACGTTTGCACGACATCACATCGTCTGCAGTCACCCGTGCCTGTAGGGACACCTTTGCTCATCACGGCATCCCACTCACTGTGATGTCGGGCAATGGCCCCTGCTTCGCAAGCCAGGAATGGTCCAACTTTGCCAGGAGGTACAACTTTGTGCATGTGACATCCAGTCCCCTGTACCCCCAATCCAATGGCAAAGCGGAGAAGGGCATCCACATAGTCAAACGGCTCCTCTGCAAGGCTGCCGATCCGACTTCTACCTCGCCCTGCTGGCCTATCGCTTGGCCCCACTGTCCACTGGCCTGTCGCCAGCCCAGCTGCTCATGGGTCGCACCCTGAGGACGATGATGCCGTCCATTCACGTCCCAGACCTCCACCACGCTCCGGTCCTTCAACGAATGCAACTGTCTCGTGCACAGCACAAGGCGGCTCATGACGCCCGTGCAGCTGATCTCCCTGCTCTGGCTCCAGATGACAACATCCGCATCCATCTTTCGGATGGTGGCTGGTCTGCAACTGCTGTGGTATGTTTAAGTATGTTTAAATAGTTAACCTTTTAATAAAATAGTGTTGCACTACTTCAAGTGTTGGTGACCTGTATGTGATCCAGAACACCCAACACAGGGTGGGATTTTCTGGTCCCCCTGCAGTGTGTTCATCAGCTGTAGTGGCTCACCATTGGCTGCCAGCAAGATCTTCAATGTCTATGGCATTTTGCATGATTCGGGAAACACACCGCAGAGGAGATGGGGCGGGGGGCACTTTTGGCAGAACCGGAAGATCCCACCGGTGGGAAGGAGCCTGAAAATCCTGCCCCTCGTCGCCACTGCTTTCTGTGGATTCCAAAGACTCTGAGAGAAGAAATTTCTTCTCATCTCTGTCTTAAAAGGGTGACCCTTTATTTTGAAACCCCGCTCCCTAGTTGTAGATTCCCCTTAAGAGAAAACATCCTCTCAGCATCTACCCACATCAACCTTCTCAGAATCGTATATATTCCAATGAGATCACCTCTCATTCTCATGGAAGGGTTGGGATGGGAAGGAAGAAGAGGAACTAAAAGAAGAAAGGAGGATTCCACATGCCCTTTTTGCAAATGGACAGAGTGAAAGGGACAGTATTGTGAGTCTTTGCTTCAGTTGACAGGAACATCCTCATCCCCAACATGGATGCATATTTTCCTTACATGTACATCCATTTTAGACTCCTCTGGGCATAAAGCACTCAATAACGGTCAACACCAATTCCCATCACAAAACAATTTTATGCAGCAATACCTCAATAATGCATAAAACACAAAACAAATTATTGTTGTGCTTTTGCTTAGCACCTGTCTTGCCTGTCATAACGCTCCTACAGAATGCAACTCCAGTGACTGCAGCAAATGGAAGGCAGCTGACTTTCACTGGGGGAGAATGCAAATGGGCTAGGAGGGTGACTTTGAGTAAATCTGGACCTTGAGGGCCTGACTTCGGACTGTATCACCTTGGCATGGTGGCGACAGTCTGGATTGTCTGACTGAGAGGCACCATGAAGGGGACTAGAAGATTGACAGTGGTGGGAAATTTAAATTGAATTAATTTAAAAAACCTGGTGATGAAACAGACAAAAGAAAAAGGGGGGGTAATAGGAAAAAGGGGAGGGGAGACATCACCCAGATTACAGGGCAAGGAGGGCAGAGGAACCAAAGGGCACTGAGGGAAAGATCATGGCAAACATCAACAGGGTATTCCTTGGTGTCTGCAAACACACCCCTGGTATGTTTTAATACCATGGAGCAACATGTAGATAGTTAAACAGTACGGTTGTGGTAACCGATAACAGGGAGCCCAATGTTAATATGTCTCATATCTGTATATATTTTCTATGTATTCATAGCTGTTTATTTTTTCGCTTTTTTATTTTTCCCTTTTTGTACCTTGCAATGTTGTTACAAGTAAATGCAAAAACCATTAAAATATTATTTTAAAAGAAGGTGGCGGTGAGCCACATGAACTGTTGCAGTCCATGTGGTGTAGGTGCACATTGCTGTTAGGAAGGGAGTTCCAGAATTTTGATCCAACGATAGTGAATGAATGGCAAAGTAGTTTTAAGTTAGCATGATGTGTGGTTTGGAGGGGATCTTTGAGGTGGTGGTGGTCCGATGTGTTTCCTGCTCTTTTCTTTCTCGGTGCTTTGAAGGTATGTTTGGATAAGATGTGAGGTGCTGGATGAACGATGAGGCTGTAATGTATAGAGTAGTTTGGGAAGTGTGTAGTGTGGTACGTGAGAGAAGTGGTGTGCTTATGTAATCATTCACCTCGACCAACCACTCACCTTCATAGGAGCTGCTGCCAGGCCTGCAGTCTGTCTTTTAAACACATCCCTTTGGTGCTTCTTGCAAGGTCCTGGCTGCTCACACTGCTGAGTGCTGCCTGTACCTTTTGAATGCTCAGAAGGCCTCTGGTCATCTGGGAACCGACCCAGGCTGCCCCTCTGGACAGCATCATACCCAGCAGTATCATCAAGGGCATGGGCATGGTCAAGCTCAATCAAGGGCCCACCAAGTGTTGGCACTCCTCAGAGGTGCAGCCCCACTGCAGAGTAAGCAGGGGATCAGCCAAGCTCATCCCAATCAGCGGACAGATGCACTATTGCCTTTGGACTCCTCCATGGCTCTCTGCCCACCTCAGGGAAGAGACCTCACTAGTGACCCATTCCTCAAGATCACCGGTGCTGACTGCCTCTGCCGCCACCTCATAGGCAGTGTTCAAGAGGGTAGACTAGAGTCTGTGGCCCACCCTGAGGAAGAGGGTGTCTCTCCATTCCTCACTGGCATGGAGTTGTGGGTCCAACTCAGACTCCTGAACTCAGGGGGGCAGATCGTCTGTGAGCCACCTTGGTGGCTGCAGTGAGTGTGTGATAAGTGGAGCGCTTAAAAACATCTCCAGCTTCCAGGCTCTTTAACGCTAATTCTGGCCAGAGCGGACAGAACGCCCACTGAGGCGGGAATTGCTCCGTATTCATGCCGGCAGAGTGCTCGCCTCTCTGCATATCCTGACTCTCTTACCGAATAGCGCTCCCAACGGGAACGCAAACTGCATGCAATTCAGTTCTAACGTCAACACTTAGGACTGGATTCTCTGATTTTGAGGCTATGTCCAGGGGAACCCTTTCATTCCGAGGCTCACCGGAGTAGATTCTGAGCAACATTTTGTAAAGTTTTTCTTTTTTCTTCTTCTCACACTTACCTGAGGATAGCAAGCTAGATTTAATATTGAATAACAACCTGTAGTAAGCAGAAGACATATTAAATTTTTGGGGCCTGTTCGTGAAAGCAGCGGCAGTAAATTTTTATTAAGGGCCTTAATATTTAGTTTTTTAATCCAATAACCAAAAGAGGGAGAGAGATGTCAATTGGCGGGGTCGTGTGCTACTCCTGCACGATGTGCGGCAGCATGGACACTTCAAGTGTCCCTGAGGACTACATCTGTGGAAAGTGCATTCAGTTGCAAAAGCTCACCGAATGCATGGGTCGGTTAGAGCAGCAGCTGGAAGCACTGAATAAGCTGACATTATTATATAGAATAACCTCAGAGATGTGGTCACACCCAAGGTTGGGGTAGGCAGAGAGTGAAGGGGCCCACAAGGCTGTCCCTCTATGTAACATGTATGCTCTTTTGGATACTGATGAGAGGTGTCATGAGGATGTACTTGAAAGAGGGAGAAAGAGAGAGAGAAATGGGAAAGAGATAGAGAGGAAAGGGAAGAAGAGAGAGAGTTTGAACTTCAGAAAATGGCCATGAAACATGACAGTCAGTTAAAATTGCCGGATGTAAAGGGAAACGTACAGTCTGAGGAGAGTGGCGAGGATAATGAGCCTCAGCGTCATAGTTGAAGGCTTGGTGGGGATCTATTTAAATATGTCAATGCATTGCAAAGGTTTGATGAGAAGGAGGTAGAAGCCTTTTTCATTTTATTTGAGAAGGTAGCTAAACAAATGAAATGACCACAGGACATGTGGGTATTACTGATTCAAACAAAGTTCGTAGGTAGAGATAATGAAATGTTTGCATAACTATCAGAGGAAGTATCTGGGACATATGAGGAGGTGAAAAAATCCATCTTAGATGCTTATGAACGAGTGCCTGAAGCTTACAGACAAAGGTTTAGAAATTTAAGGAAAGAACATGGTCAAACAGACATGGAGTTTGAAAGGATCAAACAGAGTAATTTTGATAGGTGGATAAGGGCTTTGAAAATAGATCAAACGTATGAAGCTCTCATTGAAATTATACTTTTGAATGAGTTTAAAAATTCAATTCCTGATGTAGTGAGAACTCATGTGAACGAGCAGAGGGTTAAAACTGTGAGATTAGCAGCAGAAATGGCAGATGATTATGAATTAGTTCATAAACCAAAGTTTGGTTTCCGACCTCAGTTTCAGCCTGTGAGGGATAGAAACTGGGGAAAAGAGAAATACTCAAGTGATAGAGGTCAAGGTGATCTAATGGGAGATAACTATGAGAGTGTACCTCGGATTTCTTTTTTAAATCCAGGAGGGTGGAAGAGAAATAAAAAGTTTCAAATGTTTTCACTGTAATAAACTAGGCCATGTAAAGTCCCAGTCTTGGTGGTTGAAGAAAAGCACTGGGAAGGCTGATGTGGTAAAACAGGATAAGACAGTGGGGTTTGTGAAAGTGGTAAAGGAAAGCCCAAGTGAAGCAAAGGAGGTGCAACAGATTGTACAGCCTTATCAAGAGGCGATTAATAAGAAGGTGCCAGGTATCTTTAAAGAATTTACTTGTGTGGGTAAAGTTTACCCATGTGTACCAGAAGGAGTAGTTAAAGAAGTCACAATTTTAAGAGATACGGGGCTAGTCAATCTTTGATGGTCAGAGATGAGGAGTTCTGTAGTTTGGGAGGAGTATTGCCAGAAAAGGTGATAATATGTGGAATTCAGGTGGAGAAAAGTAGTGTTCTATTATATCAGGTAAGGTTGGAAAGTCCAGTGAAGAGTGGTGAAGTGGTAGTAGGAGTAATAGAGAAACTATCTTGTCCAGGAATACAGTTTATCTTGGGCAATGTTACAGCTGCATCGCAGGAGGGAGTGATGCCTACTGTGGTTGATAAGCCAGTGGAAAATCAGACAACTGAAGTGTTGAAGGACGAATGTCCTGGGACTTTTCCTGAGTGTGTAGTAACAAGGTTGCAAAGTCACAGGTTAAGACAAGAGGAGAAATCAGAGAGTGAAGATAAAGTTGAAGTGTAATTATCAGAAACGATTTTTGATCAGATGGTTGGAAAAGAACAGGTGGAGGATGAGGCAGATATTTTTAGTTCAGGAAAATTGACGGAATTACAACAGAAAGATATAGAAATACAACGGATGTATCAGAAAACATACACGGAAGAGGAATCTGAATGTATACCAGAGTGTTATTACCGTAAAAATGGTGTCTTGATGAGGAAATGGAGACCTTTACATATGCAGGCGGATGAAAAGTGGACGGAAGTTCATCAAGTGGTATTGCCGGTAGGGTATAGAAAGGAAGTGTTGCGAGTCGCACATGAGGTACCATTGGGAGGTCATTTGGGAGTAAGGAAAACTCAAGCTAAAATCCAAAAACATTTTTATTGGCCTGGACTCCATAAAGATGTAGTTAAATTTTGTTGACCATGTCACATATAAGAACATAAAAACATAAGAACTAGGAGCAGGAGTAGGCCATCTGGCCCCTCGAGCCTGCTCCACCATTCAATGAGATCATGGCTGATCTTTTGTGGACTCAGCTCCACTTTCCAGCCCAAACACCATAACCCTTAATCCCTTTATTCTTCAAAAAACTATCTATCTTTATCTTAAAAGCATTTAATGAAGGAGCCTCTACTGTTTCACTGGGCAAGGAATTCCATAGATTCACAACCTTTGGGTGAAGAAGTTCCTCCTAGACTCAGTCCTAAATCTACTTCCCCTTATTTTGATGCTATGCCCCCTAGTTCTGCTTTCACCCGCCAGTGGAAACAACCTGCCCGCATCTATCCTATCTATTCCCTTCATAATTTTATATGTTTCTATAAGATCCCCCCTCATCATCTAAACCCCGAGTACAGTCCCAGTCTACTCAACCTCTCCTCGTAATCCAACTCCTTCAACTCTGGGATTAACCTAGTGAATCTCCTCTGCACACCCTCCAGTGCCAGTACGTCCTTTCTCAAGTAAGGAGACCAAAACTGAACACAATACTCCTGGTGTGGCCTCACTAACACCTTATACAATTGCAGCAGAACCTCCCTAGTCTTAAACTCCATCCCTCTAGCAATAAACGACAAAATTCCATTTGCCTTCTTAATCACCTGTTGCACCTGTAAACCAACTTTTTGCGACTCATGCACTAGCACACCCAGGTCTCTCTGCACAGCAGCATGTTTTAATATTTTATCATTTAAATAATAATCCCTTTTGCTGTTATTCCTACCAAAATGGATAACCTCACATTTGTCAACATTGTATTCCATCTGCCAGACCCTAGCCCATTCACTTAGCCTATCCAAATCCCGCTGCAGACCTCCAGTATCCTCTTCACTTTTTGCTTTACCACTCATCTTAGTGTCGTCTGCAAACTTGGACACATTGCCCTTGGTCCCCAACTCCAAATCATCTATGCAAATTGTGAACAATTGTGGGCCCAACACTGATCCCTGAAGGACACCACTAGCTACTGATTGCCAACCAGAGAAACACTCATTAATCCCCACTCTTTGCTTTCTATTAATTAACCAATCCTCTATCCATGCTACTACTTTCCCCTTAATGCCATGCATCTTTATCTTATGCAACAACCTTTTGTGTGGCACCTTGTCAAAGGCTTTCTGGAAATCCAGATATACCACATCCATTGGCTCCCCGTTATCTCCCGCACTGGTAATGTCCTCAGAAAAGTCCACTAAATTAGTTAGGCATGACCTGCCCTTTATGAACCCATGCTGCGTCTGCCCAATGGGACAATTTCCATCCAGATGCCTCGCTATTTCTTCCTTGATGATCGATTCCAGCATCTTCCCTACAACCAAAGTTAAGCTCACTGCCCTATAATTACCTGCTTTCTGCCTACCTCCTTTTATAAACAGTGGTGTCACATTTGCTAATTTCCAACCCGCCGGGACCAACCCAGAGTCTAGTGAATTTTGGTAAATTATCACTAGTGCATTTGCAATTTCCCGAGCCATCTCTTTTAGCACTCTGGGATGCATTCCATCAGGGCCAGGAGACTTGTCTACCTTTAGCCCCATTAGCTTGCCCATCACTACCTCCTTAGTGATAACAATCCTCTCAAGGTCCTCACCTGTCATAGCCTCATTTCCATCAGTCACTGGCATGTTATTTGTGTCTTCCACTATGAAGACCGACCCAAAAAACCTGTTCAGTTCCTCAGCCATTTCCTCATCTCCCATTATTAAATCTCCCCTCTCATCCTCGAAAGGACCAATATTTACCTGATCCACTCTTTTTTGTTTTATATATTTGTAGAAACTTTTACTATCTGTTTTTATATTCTGAGCAACTTTACTCTCATACTCTATCTTACTCTTCTTTATAGCTTTTTTAGCAGCTTTCTGATTCCCCCTAAAGATTCCCCAGTCCTCTAGTCTCCCACTAATCTTTGCTACTTTGTATGCTTTTTCATTCAATTTGATACTCTCCCTTATTTCCTTAGATTCCACGGTCGATTTTCCCTCTTTCTACCGTCCTTCCTTTTTGTTGGTATAAACCTTTGCTGAGCACTGTGAAAAATCGCTTGGAAGGTTCTCCACTGTTCCTCAACTGTTTCACCATAAAGTCTTTGCTCCCAGTCTACCTCAGCTAGTTCTTCTCTCATACCATTGTAATCTCATTTGTTTAAGCACAAAACACTAGTGTTTGATTTTACCTTCTCACCCTCCATCTGAATTTTAAATTCCACCATATTGTGATCGCTCCTTCCGAGAGGATCCCTAACTATGAGATCCTGAATCAATCCTGTCTCATTACACAGGACCAGATCTAGGACTGCTTGTTCCCTCGTAGGTTCCATTACATACTGTTCTAGGAAACTATCGCGGATACATTCTATAAACGCCGCCTCGTACCAGCCTCCCCGAACAGGCGCCGGAATGTGGCGACTAGGGGCTTTTCACAGTAACTTCATTTGAAGCCTACTTGTGACAATAAGCGATTTTCATTTCATTTTCATTTCATTTCTCAAGGCTGCCTTGACCGACCTGGTTAAACCAATCGACATGTAGATTAAAATCCCCCATGATAACTGCTGTACCATTTCTACATGCATCAGTTATTTCTTTGTTTATTGCCTGCCCCACCATAATGTTACTATTTGGTGGCCTATAGACTACTCCTACCAGTGACTTTTTCGCCTTACTATTCCTGATTTCCACCCAAATGGATTCAACGTTATCCTCCATAGCACCGATGTCATCCCTTACTATTGCCCGGATGTCATCCTTAAATAACAGATCTACACCACCTCCCTTACCATCCACTCTGTCCTTCCGAATAGTTTGATACCCTCGTATATTTAACTCCCAGTCGTGACCATCCTTTAACCATGTTTCAGTAATGGCCACTTAATCATAGTCATTCACGATGATTTGCGCCATCAACTCATTTACCTTATTCCGAATACTACGAGCATTCAGGTAAAGTACACTTATGTTGGCTCTTTTACCTCTGTTCTGAATCTTAACACCTCGATCAGTAACCTCTCCTAAGTTATATTTCCTCATAACTTGACTCCTAATTTTCCTTGTCGTTGAACCCATATCTTCATGTAACAACCTGCCGCGTCGCTTACCATTAATGTTTTTACTTCCCGTTTTATTCCTTTTAGTATTCCTGGCCCTATTCACTGAGCTCTCCTCAGTCACTGTATCTTGTACTGTCGACCTTTTTGATTTTTGACTATGGCTTCTCTGCCTTACACTTTCCCCCTTACTGCCTTTTGTTTCTGTCCCTGTTTTACCACCTTCCAACTTCCTGCATCGGTTCCCAACCCCCTGCCACATTAGTTTAAACTCTCCCCAACAGCTCTAGCAAACAGCCCCCCCCCCAGGACATTGGTTCCAGTCCTGCCCAGGTGCAGACCGTCCAGTTTGTCCTGGTCCCACCTCCCCCAGAACCGGTTCCAATGCCCCAGGAATTTGAATCCCTCCCTCTTGCACCATCTCTCGAGCCACGCATTCATCCTATCTATCCTGACATTCCTACTCTGACTAGCTCATGGCACTGGTAGCAATCCTGAGATTACTACCTTTGAGGTCCTACTTTTTAGTTTAACTCCTAACTCCCTGAATTCAGCTTGTAGGACCTTGTCCCGTTTTTTACCTATATTGCTGGTGCCTATGTGCACCTCGACAACTAGCTGTTCACCCTCCCCCCCAGAATGTCCTGCAGCCGCTCCGAGACATCCTTGACCCTTGCACCAGGGAGGCACATACCATCCTGGAGTCTCGATTGCGTCCGCAGAACCGCCTGTCTATTCCCCTTACGATTGAGTCCCCTATCAATATAGCCCTGTCATTATTCTTCCTGCCCAGCAGCACAGCAGAGCCAGCCACGGTGCCATGAACCTGGCTGCTGCTGCCTTCCCCTGGTGAGCCATCTCCCTCAATAGTATCCAAAGTGGTATATCTGTTTTGCAGGGAGTTGATCGCAGGGGACACCTGCACTGCCTTCCTACTCTTGCTCTGTCTTTTGGTCACCCATTTTCTATCTCCCTCAGTACCTTTCACCTGCGGTGTGACCAACTCGCTAAACGTGCTATCCACGACGTCCTCAGCATCGCGGATGCTCCAAAGTGACCATCCGCAGCTCCAGAGCCGTCAAGCCGTCTAACAGGAGCTGCAACTGGACACATGTCTTGCACGTGAAGGAGCCAGAGACAGTGGATGTGTCCCTGAGCTCCCACATCGCACGCGAGGAGCATGACACGGGTCTGAGATCTCCTGCCATGTCTTAAACCTTTGGTTAACTTCAACAACTACAATTTCAAAAAAAAAAAACAACGAAGAAAAAATAAATAAATATACCAATGAAAAGAAAAATAAAACAAAAAAACTACTTACCATTCACTTACCAGGAATAAAAAGCACTTCCTCCCCACCCAGCTTCGAATTCCCACCTAGATTCAAATTCCTAAACTCACTCTTTGCTGTCTCTTTGCTGTCTCACTCTGGCTGTGTCTTCTCTGGCTCACTGGGAGAATTCACTGGGAGTGAGTTACAAGTTGCTCTTTTAAAATTGGCCTGTGTTGACTCCCCTCCCCCGCCTGCTTTTAGATCAAGGTAGATTTAATGTGACTGACACAACTGCCAACCAGTTATGTGAGTGGGTGGGGCAGGGCTTGTTAACCTACACTGCACAATTCTAGATTAATTTAAACTCCTGAAATTGAAAAGGAGCTGACTTACTGATTTGATTTGATTCAATTCCCTCCTAGATTCAAATTCCCAAACTCACTCTTTGCTGTCTCAATCTGGCTGTGTCTGTCCATGTCATGTGAATATGCTTAAACGGTACGTTGAAAGGGATTTGGAGTTTTCTAAACCCTGGCCCATAATAGAGGGAAGGTCCATCAGGGGACAGCAGCAGCAGTGGCCAGAGCGAAGGCACCACGACTAGCCCTGCTGCACAGACGGGGGATACAAAGTGTAAAAAAGCAATAGTGGTAGGGGATTCAATAGTCAGGGGCACAGATAGGTGCTTCTCCAGGATGGTAGTTTGCCTCCCTGGTGCCAGGATCCTGGATGTCTCTGAGCGGGTACAAAGCATCCTAAAACGGGAGGGAAATCAGACAGAGGTCATTGTCCACATTGGCACGAATGACATAGGTAGAAAGAGTAGCGAGGTCCTGCAAAGGCAATTTAGGGGGTTAGGTTGAAGATTAAAAAGCAGGACCTCTAAGGTAGTAATCTTAGGATTGCTCCCTGTGCAATGTGCTAGCGAGGCTAGCAACAGGGATATAGTGCAGTTGAACACGTGGCTAAAGAACTGGTGCAGGAGGGAGGGCTTCAGTTTTTTGGATCACTGGGATGCCTTCCAGGGAAAGTGGGGCCTATGCAAGAAGGACGGGCTACACCTGAACTGAAGGGGCACCAATATCCTGGTTGTGAGGTTTGCTAATATGGTTCGGGTGGGTTTAAACTAATTTGTCAGGGGGGTTGGGAATCAGAACAGTAAGCCAGCACTGTGGGTAGAACTCAGAAACAGGAAAGGGGCAGTCACTATGATGGGGGTGTACTACAGGCCTCCCAGCAGCCCACGGGAAGTTGAAGAACATATATGCAAGCAGATTCTGGATAGGTGTGGAAATACTAGGATTGTAGTAGTGGGAGACTTTAGTTTTTCTCATATTGATTGGAAATCCCTGAGGGCTAAGGGACTGAATGGTGAGGAATTTGTTAAGTGTATCCAAAAAGGTTTTTTAGAACAATATGTGGATAATCCGACTAGAGAGGGGGCTATATCGGATATAGTACTAGAGAATGAGCCCAGCCAAGACATCAAAGTAGCAGTGGGAGAATGTGTGGCGAACAGTGACCATAATTCCATAAGCTTTCGTATATTCATGGAAAAGGACAAGTGTTGTTCTAGGGTTAAGGATCTAAATTGGGGAAGGCCAGAATAGGCAGGATTTGGAGGCCGTTGTTTGGGAGGGGTTGTTTGAAGGTAAATCCACATTTGGCATGCGGGAGTCTTTTAAGGAGCAGTTGATGGGAGTGCAGGACAGGCATGTGCCTGTAAAAAGGAAGGACAGGAAAGGCAGGATTCAGGAAACATGGATGACTAGGGAAATTGTAAATCTTGTCAAAAAGAAAAAAAATGCATATGTGAAGTGCAGGCAAGGACGAAGGAGGGAAATTATGTGTAGAACCAAAGGAAGTAGGTGAGATCCTTAATGAGTATTTTGCATCAGTATTCACAGAGAGGGACACATTGATTGGTGGTGTCTCAGAGGGATGTGTAAACACTTTAGAACAGGTCGTTATTACGAGGGAGGTAGTGTTAGGTGTGTTAAAAAGCATTAAGGTAGACAAATCCCCAGGGCCAGATGGCATCTTTCCCAGATTACTGAGGGAGACAAGAGATTAAATCGCTGGGCCTCTAACAGAAACCTTTGTGTCCTCATTTGCCACAGGAGAGATCCCAGAGGATTGGATGAAAGCCCATGTTGTACCGTTCTTTAAGAAGGGTTGCAAGAATAACCTGGGTAATTATAGGCCAGTGAGATTGACGTCGGGGATAGTGAAACTTTTGGAAAAGATTCTCAGAGATAGGATCTATGCACATTTGGAAGTGAATGGTTTTATTAGTGACAGACAGCATGGTTTTGTACGAGGGAGGTCATGTCTCACTAATTAAATTGAGTTTTTTGAGGAGATGACAAAAATGATTGACAGGGAAGGGCCGTGGATGTTGTCTACATGGACTTTAGTAAAGCATTTGATAAAGTCCCTCGTGGCAGGCTGGTGCAAAAGATTAAGTCATGGATTAAGCTGGATAGATTCAGAACTGACTTGGCCATAGAAGACATGGGTAGCAGTGGAAGGGTGCTTTTCCGAATGGAGGTCTGTAACTAGTGGTGTTCTACATGGATCAGTACTAGGACCTCTGCTCTTTGTAATACATATAAATGACTGCCAGATAGTGCCGCACTGTACCCCCCTCATCAACCCCGGACCACCCCCCACCAGTCCTCCCAACTCTCGCTGGAGCCCCCCCGACCAGCAGAATGGCACCCCCTCCCCCCGACTGTGGCTGCACTGGACACAGTCCGCAGCTGCCACCCGAGGTTGGCGAAAACTCAGAGCACACTGTTATGGGTCAGGGTTTAGAGAATCCCAAAGTGTATCATGGAGTTCCCCTGACCCACAACCTTTAATAGATTGTGGTATGGGGAGGACACGGCTCACTCTACAGGTATGGTATAGCAGAAAATTGACCAGTGTTTTTTTAAAACAAAAGAATGTTTATTCTAGGAACTCAAGTTAACCTTTTTAAAACAAACAGTGAATATCTTAGCAACCATTAATTCAAATACACCCCCAAAGAATACAACACTAAGTAATCTGTATGCTGTTCTTTTAACATCCAAAATACTTAACAAACCTTCAAACAGGAACACATTAGGCTTACATTTAATACTGAGACCTTTTTATAATTCTGAGTTCGCCAAATGATCCATAGATATTCTTTGGATGGCAGAGGTCAACAGCAGAGCAGCTCACTTTTAACTTCAGATTCAGCTCACTGAAAAACACAGGCACACCCAAGCTCTTTCTCAAACTGAAACTAAAAAGCAGAAGTGGAGCTCAGCTCCATCCACACTCTGACACCACTCCAGTAACATGAGCAGCTCCATTTCTTAAAGGTACATTTCTTAAACACCCATTTCTTAAAGGGTACTCTCACGTGACAACACGAGTCCCACGCCGCCGGGAACTCAGCCTATCGGGGGCGGAGCATTGGGGGAAGGCCTTCAGGTGACGTCCTGAAGCTGACCGAACGGTGCGGCATACTCACCGATGACACTGTTTGGAGGGGGCGGAGCCTCTGAAAACAGATGCCGCCCCCGATTTTGGCATCAAAAGGGAGTCTCTGCCCGATCGCCGAATACAATTTTGGTGTCGGGCAACAGAGAATCCCGCATTTAGTCTCCCAAACAGAGAATTCTGCCCGTTATCTCAGAATCTGTGTTTATGCTAAATGTGCATTTAGCTCAATGGTGATGTAACCCCTGCTATAACTTTTGCATTTCTTGGAATCATGGGCCACTATGGAATCAATGTCATAAAAACAGATCCCAGGCACTGAGAAAGTGATTGTTTATTGTCTTGTCCAGTCAGCTTTGCCTTTATGTGCAGCTGATGAGGATAAATGAGTTATTGGTGATGCAAAGGTAATCAGCACACATCCATCCAACGGTGCATGCATATTCAGAGGCTCGAGGCCCACTGCTTCCGGATAAAGAGATGCATGAGTATAATGAATGACCCAAGACACACGGGAAATCAATAGTGGCAGTGTTGTCCCATGGTTCATTCATTCTCCCATTGTGATGGTAAGAAGCTGAGAGAGTGAGGTGTCAAAAGCCATGGTGACTTGAGAAAGTACTTTAACATCATTAATTGACACTTTTGGCTAATTTTAGAAGGATCTTTAAAATGCTTTTGTTAGATAAGGGCACCAAGGGATATGCAGCAAAGGCAATTCATGATCTGATTACATGGGAGTCCTTATGGATAAATGGCCACCTCCTGCACGAATGTTCCTATATTCTGGAATAGAGAACAAGAACTGTGTTCAGATTGTAGGAAGTTACACCCTTATATCTCTGTGAAGTCATGGGGCATTACTCCACACTAAAGGCTATAAGAGAAAATAGTTGCTGTTGTGGGCCTGGCATAGCAGATCTCTCTCTTTGCTTTCCCAGCTCATACATTATGAGATAATTCAATTTGAATATCTAGCAGAGTTCACGGCAATGTCTTAAATCCTGCGGGATGCAACTGTTTCCGTAAAGCAAATGGACCTGTGTACCTGTGTACCGGTCTCCCTGTGCAGAAAACAATTTGAAATGTATACTGCAGGCTGAATTAAGTAATAACAGACTTGAAAATGAGTTATTTCTAAATAGAATCACATTTCATTCCAGTTCCTCATTAAAACGTGCTAAAAAAAAGTGTACTGGCATGTAGGAAATATGGAAGTGATAGCTTGTATTTTACAATGACAGGCGGTTCAGTCCCCACTATTGCAGAGCTTGGATTTAATAGAAACTGAAAATGCTGGATAAACTCAAGCAGGTCTGGCAACATCTGTGCAGAGAGAAACAATTAACATTTCAGGACTAAATGATCATTCTACAGAACTGAAACAAGGTGGAAATTTATAGAATTATACAGTGGGAAAGGGTTGAAGGCGGTGGGGAAAGGTAGAACACCAGGGCGAGGTTGGTGCAAGGGAAAGATTGACAAATTTGTCTTGGACATAAGACAAAAGGGAATGTTAATGGTGCCATGAAGGTATGAATATCGTTCATGGTGGCAAAAAGTAAGATAGCGGAATTTGTTAGTGGGAGCAACTGAACAGCCAAGGGCAGGTGGCCAAGATGGGCGGGCGGGTGGGGGAGGGGGGAGTGTGGCAGACCAGGAGCTGAAAGACAACGGACAGCAAATTACAAAATGGGGGTGGCGGGGAGGGGGATGGCGCAGTTATGGTGGAGAAGAAGTTTACTGTCTAAAGTTATTGAACTCAATGTTGAGTTTGGACTTAACTTTGAATTATCTTTGTGTTCCTAATGGCAATACTAGTAACCTTTATAAAATAGGTTATTCTGGCTGTTCTAGGGATAGGACAAGAATGATTTCCAGATCACTGCCGATGTTGAGCTTAACTTTCAAACTTTGTAGCTGGCCCCAAACAGAGGGATGTGGGAAGTAAAGTTTAATCAGGGCACGGGGAGTCCACACCGAGTCCACAGCGACTTTCCGCTGTATGTTCAGCTTTTGCAAAGCAGACCGACTCACTGGGTTGGCTGTTGTTTTCGGGTCAAAGTCACATCGTAACAGAGAATTGTTCAGTAGCACCATTGATTTCAATATAGCGTTAAAGGTTTCTGTGGAGTTCTTACTAGCTTCAGTCTTTCTTACAATTTTGTTTTCATCAGTTTTATTTGGATTCTTCTGATGCCTCGCCGCGATGAAATCGATGAAAAACTTTTCTTCCGTATTTATCTCATCAACTGCATGCACCGATCGTAGGATGTGTAAAAGATTATTTTTCAAAATGCCCAATACGGCCGCACCTGGAACGGACTTTTCCAGGGGGGCATGTCGAGTGCCACACTTTTGATACAAGATGGCGGCAGTGGCTCCTGTCGGCTGCTTAAGATGGCCAGCCGCACTGAGACCACGTTTCTTCTTTACGTGCGTCACAGCAATAATGGCGGTGGCTTCTTTTTCCACGTTGGCGCCAAAATGTTTCGAGCAGAGTGTACCGATTCTCTGAGCAGCTATCTCGCTTGCCTGGCAAATCTTAACTTCCTGTTCCAGCACTACATCTTCCTCCTGCAATAACCTTTCTCGGGGCTTATCATTAGCTGCACCAAAGACAATTTGGTTGTGGATCAGGGAAGATTTCAGGCTGCTGAAGTTGCATGACTGGGCCTTCAGCCTCAAGTCTGCAACAAAACTGTCAAATGATTCACCAGGTTTTTGGATATGCATACGGAGCATGTATCGCTCAAACGTGTCATTCGTTTTAGGGGAACAATGTTTATCAAAGTGCCTCACGACTTGATCATAATTCTTGCGATCCTCCTCATTTTCGATCAAAATGAATTATACAGTCAATTGCTTGTGGACCTGCCACCATTAGTAGCAATGCAATTCACCTCTCATGAGGCTGGGCCAGCAGGCCCAACGGCCGAAACACAGAGTTTGAACTACTGCTTGAATAGCCGCCAGCTTTCATCTACAATATCAGATATCTGATGCTAGTGGGGGGCTCACAGACCGTCCACCTCGAGCTTCAGCATCTTCTAGTGCATTGAGTCGCCTCAGACTGCAGTTCACCAGATTGGGCTGTCCACCGAATTTCTAACTTTGTCACTGCCGTCGTTATCTTTAAATCTTCAGCACTCTTCGTACCATGTTGTGTTTGGTCTTCTCTACCCTGCAAAGGACTTTGCCAAACACCTTGACTTGTCCAAACCAGGATCTTTATTGAATCACACGTGGTAAGATAGCAATCTGTTACAGGGCAAGTTATCGTGGAGTTTCTTTGCACTCCTCTAGAATTACACCTAGCACGACTGTTCACCTGTATGTCTTACTACCATCTCCTCTATTCATCTTCTGGTGATGGCGGGATGTGTCTCCACTTATATGGGCGTCCTTGGTCACATGACCACAATCTGGAGACCGCATGGTATCTCTGCACCGCCATCCACTGGTTGGAGGTCACACACCATCCATCTATGATATTGCTTGCAGGCATATCACCACAGATAGCAGGATGATATTTCCATTTGTGGGAGAGACTGGAACTAGGGAACACAGTTTAAGAATTAGAGGTCAAGTACCATTTAAGGCAATGGGGAATATTTATTTTCCTCTCAAAGAGTTGTTGGTATGGTTGTTGGTATGTGGAACACTCTTCACCAGCAAGAATTGGATGCTTGGTCCTTGAATTTAGAGTTAGATAGTAAGTAAGGAAGTAAAGTTGGCATCGTCCCAGACGACCATAGGATACTTTTCACTTTGAAGAGGTGAGCTGACTTGTATGGTTTAACCTGAGGATCACCATATCTCAGGTAAGGGGAAAGGTTGAGAACGCAGGTCCTTCATGAATAACCTCAGCCAGTACGGTGAACCCACACTGTTGGCCTCACTCTGCATGATAGACCAGCTGTTCAGCCAACTGAGCTAAAGCCCCCCTCTGATCGACAAGGGAGTCAAGAGTGATAAGAAGTTGATGGCAAAGGCATAACAAAATCATCCATGATCTTTATGAATGGCAGAGCAAGCTCGAAGGGCTGATTGGCATACTCCTGCTGGTAAGTCCTATGATGCTAGTTTTTGTTTGCATTCTTCAAGTTTTTAAAAATTCATTCTCAGGGTGTAGGCACTGCTGATCCATCCTTAATTGCCCCTGATAAGGCAATGATGAACCACCCTCCTAATTACTGAGTAGCCCTGGGCCATTTCAGAAGTAAGTGAAGAATCAAGCCCATTGCGGTGGAACTGGAATTACACGTCGGCCTGACCAAGTGAGGAAAGCATATTCCCTTCCGAAAGGATATCAGTGAACTAGATGATTACCAATGAAAATATGGAAGATTTGTAGTTATCATTATTGGTGCTAAGTATTTTTTTAAAAAGTTTATTTAATTAGCTGGATTTATAAATCTCAGCTGCCCTCATGAGGTCTGAATTTACTTCCCCGGGTCTTAATAGCAGGCCTTAGGACCACTAACCAATGGGCGGATTCTCCATTTGCCAATGCCAAAATCGTGAAATGTGATTGGGTGGAGAATAGGTTCCGACGCCACAATTGCGACGGGCGCCGATTTGACGGCAAATCGCGATTCTCCGTCAACACGACAGAGGTGTCAATGCATACCGGAACGCATGTACAGTAAACACCGTTTGCATATCATTAGCGGATCTGACCTGGTATTCTCCGGGGCCTTTCGCAATTCTGCGCCTCCGATGTTGCAGTTCACTTGAGCTTTTTAAAATCATGAAACCAGCTTGTTGGCTGATGAAGGAGAGGGAGGAGGTCGGACACCACGAGGAGCGACTGTGGGCTGACCAGCCGGACACTGGCTGGATGGGGGGGCCCTGCCAGGGCCGGGGGAGGGGTCCTGGGTGATGGGGGGAACAGGCCGAGTGGCCGGGGTGACGCCCCCCCACGGGACTGGGACAGTGCCCAGGCACGGACCGCCATTACCCGGCCATCTTGCTGTGTACCCATTGACTATCCACCTTGGCCCCAGGTTCCGCAGAGCGACACCGGCTGTATGGGTTCCTCCACGCACCGAGTAGGGACCTGACCCAGATATGTGCACAGGTGCATCCACGCCATCACGGAGGCCCTATATACCCAGGCGGGTCAATATATCCATTTCAATGGGAAAGAGCCCACCAGGCTGCCGGGGCAGCAGGGTTCGCCGCCATCCCTGGGATGCCCCGGATCCAGGGGGTGATCGACTGGATGCATGACCCCCTACGAGCCACTCTACACAAACAGAGAGGGGTTCCATTTGATGAATATGCAGCTAATTTGTGACCATCAGCTATGCATCAAACACGCCTGCGTCCCTTACCCGGACACCTTCATCCTGGCACACTCGACAATTCCTGATATGTTCGAGGCGCACCCCCAGCTAGGCGGCTGGCTCCTGGGCAACAGAGGTTAGCCACTGTCATCGTGGCTGATGACACCTATCCGGAGGGCACAGACCGAAGCCGAGACCCGCTACAATGACGCCCATGTGGTCAGGCACCTGGACCACTCTGGAAGGGCCCTTCAGTATGAAGCTGAGAGGGTCACCCGCCTCATGGCAGCTGGTTGCGTCCTCCACATTATCGTGCAGCAGAGGGGTGACATGCTGGAGGAGGAGGAGGAATTCTTCCAGCGGAGCAGGCAGAGAGGGGAGCGATTTTTAGTAAGGAGAGCTGAAGGTAAGCTGAATTTTTGTTTTTAACTTACTTTTTTCGGAGTTGTTTTTCTTTCAGAGCAGCAGGAAATGGAGGTCGGCCGTGGGAAGTTCTGGGAAGGTGTGTAGTACCTGTATATAAGTTGGGCGGTTCCGAAACCCGAGACACTACACTTGTAGTGTCCCCCACCCTTCCACCTCCTCTAACCGAAGGGGTTGAATGAATATCAGGTAATATCAGGAATATCAGAGCTTGTCAGGTAAGCTCTTTCTTTCTTTCTTTCTTTTTCTTGTTTTATCTGCAAGTTATCTAGAGGAGACGGCAGGGAAGGCAGTGCAATGTTCCTCCTGCAGAATGTTTGAGGTGAGGGACACTATCAGTGTCCCTGCTAATTTCACCTGTGGGAAGTGCACCCATCTCCAGCTCCTCAAAGACCGTGTCAGGGAACTGGAGCTGGAGCTGGATGAACTTCGGATCATTCGGGAGGCAGAGGTGGTCATAGATAGAAGCTTTAGGGATGTAGTTACTCCGAAGAATGAAGATAGATGGGTGACGGTGAGAGGGGCTGGGAGGAAGCAGTCAGTACAGGGATCCCCTGTGGTCGTTCCCCTTAGTAACAGTATACCGCTTTGGATACTGGTGGGGGGGGACTTACCAGGGGTAAGCCATGGGATGTAGGTCTCTGGCACAAAGTCTATCCCTGTTGCTCAGAAGGGAATGGGGGAGAGGAGTAGAGCATTAGTCATTGGGGACTCCATAGTTAGGGGGACAGATAGGAGATTCTGTGGGAACGACAGAGACTCACGGTTGGTGTGTTGCCTCCCAGGTGCCAGGGCCCGTGATGTCTCGGATCGTGTTTTCGGGATCATGAAGGGGGAGGGGGAGCAGCCCCATGTCGTGGTCCACATAGGTACCAACGACATAGGTAGGAAAAGGAATGGGGATGTAAGGCAGGTATTCAGGGAGCTAGGGTGGAATCTTAGAGCTAGAACAAACAGAGTTATTATCTCTGGGTTGTTACCCATGCCACGAGCTCGCGAGACGAGGAATAGGGAGAGAGAGCAGTTGAACACATGGCCACAGGGATGGTGCAGGAGGGAGTATTCAGATAGCTGGATAATTGGGGCTCATTCTGGGGTAGGTGGGACCTCTACAAATGGAATAGTCTGCACCAGAACCAGAGGGGTACCAATATCCTGGGGGGGAAACTTGCCCATGCTCTTCGGAAGGGTTTAAACTAATTCAGCAGGGGGATGGGAACCTGAATTGTAGCTCCAGTGTACAGGAGGTTGAGCGTAGTGAGGTCATGAGTAAGGTTTCAAGGTCGCAGGAGTGTACTGGCAGGCATGCAGGTGGTTTGAAGTGTGTCTACTTCAACGCCAGGAGCATCTGGAATAAGGTGGGTGAACTTGCAGCCTGGGTTGGTACCTGGGACTTCGATGTTGTGGCATTTCGGAGACGTGGATAGAGCAGGGACAGGAATGGTTGTTGCAGGTTCCGGGCTTTATATATATCAGTAAGCTCTGGGAAGGTTGTAAAAGAGGGGGGGGGGGGGGGTGGCATTGTTACGTGTATTACGGTGGCAGAAAGGACATTTGATGAGGACTCGTCTACTGAGGTAGTAAGGGCTGAGGTTAGAAACAGGAAAGGAGAGGTCACTCTTGTTGGGAGTTTTCTATAGGCCTCCAAAAAGTTCCAGAGATGTAAAGGGAAGGATTGCAAAGATGATTCTGGATAGGAGCGAAAGTAACAGGGTAGTTGTTATGGGGGACTTTACCTTTCCAAATATTGACTGGAAACGCTATAGTTCGAGTACTTTAGATAGGTCAGTTTTTGTCCAATGTGTGCAAGAGGGTTTCCTGACACAGTATGTAGATAGGCCAACAAGAGGCGAGGCCACATTGGATTTGGTACTGGGTAATGAATCAGGCCAGGTGTTAGATTTGGAGGTAGGTGAACAGTTTGATGATAGTGACCACAATTTGGTTACGTTTACTTTAGCGATGGAAAGGGATAGATATATACCGCAGAGCAAGAGTTATAGCTGGGGGAAAGGCAATTATGATGTGATTAGGCAAGACTTAGGATGCATAGGATGGGGAAGGAAACTGCAGGGGATGGGCACAATTGAAATGTGGAGCTTGTTCAAGGAACAGCTACTGTGTGTCCTTGACAAGTATGTACCTGTCAGGCAGGGAGGAAGTGGTCGAGCGAGGGAACCGTGGTTTAATAAAGTAGTTGAATCACTTGTCAAGAGGAAGAAGGAGGCTTATGTAAAGATGAGACGTGAAGGTTCAGTTAGGGCGCTTGAGAGTTACAAGTTAGCCAGGAAGGACCTAAAGAGAGAGCTAAGAAGAGCCAGGAGGGGACATGAGAAGCCTTTGGCAGGTAAGATCAAGGAAAACCCTAAAGCTTTCTATAGGTATGTCAGGAATAAAAGAATGACTAGGGTAAGAATAGGGCCAGTCAAGGACCATAGTGGGAGGTTGTGCGTGGAGGCCAAGGAGATAGGAGAGGCGCTAAATGAATATTTTTCATCAGTATTCACACAGGAAAAAGACAATTTTGTCGAGGAGAATACTGAGATACAGGCTAGTAGACTAGACGAGATTGAGGTTCATAAGGAGGAGGTGTTAGCAATTCTGGAAAGTATGAAAATAGATAAGTCCCCTGGGCTGGATGGGATTTATCCTAAGATTCTCTGGGAAGCTAGGGAGGAGATTGCAGAGCCATTGGCTTTGATCTTTATGTCGTCATTGTCTACAGGAATAGTGCCAGAAGACTGGAGGATAGCATATGTTGTCCCCTTGTTCAAGAAGGGGAGTAGAGACAATCACGGTAACTATAGACCAGTGAGCCTTACTTCTGTTGTGGGCAAAGTCTTGGAAAGGATTATAAGAGATAGGACTTATAATCATCTAGAAAGGAATAATTTGATTAGGGATAGTCAACACGGTTTTGTGAAGGGTATGTCGTGCCTCACAAACCTTATTGAGTTATTTGAGAAGGTGACCAAACAGGTGGACGGTAAAGCAGTTGATGTGGTGTATATGGATTTCAGTAAAGCGTTTGATAAGGTTCCCCACGGTAGACTTTGCAGAAAATACGGAGGCATGGGATTGAGGGTGATTTAGCGGTTTGGATCAGAAATTGGCTAGCTTTAAGAAGACAGAGGGTGGTGGTTGATGGGAAATGTTCAGCCTGGAGTTCAGTTACTAGTGGTATACCACAAGGATCAGTTTTGGGGCTACTGCTGTTTGTCATTTTTATAAATGACCTGAACGAGTGTGTAGAAGAATGGGTCAGTAAATCTGCGGATGACACTAAAGTCGGTGGAGTTGTGGACTGTGCGGAAGGATGTTGCAGGTTACAGAGGGACATAGATAAGCTGCAGAGTTGGGCTCAGAGGTGGCAAATGGAGTTTATTGCAGAAAAGTGTGAGGTGATTCATTTTGGAAGGAATAACAGGAGTACTGGGCAAATGGTAAGATTCTTGGCAGTGTGGATGAGCAGAGAGATCTCGGTGTCCATGTACATAGATCCTTGAAAGTTGCCACCCAGGTTGATAGGGTTGTTAAGAAGTCGTACGGTGTGTTAGCTTTTATTGGTAGAGGGATTGAGTTTCGGAGCCATGAGGTCATGTTGCAGCTGTACAAAACTCTGGTGCGGCCGCAATTGGAGTATTGCGTGCAGTTCTGGTTGCTGTATTATAGGAAGGATGTGTAAGCATTGGAAAGGTGCAGAGGAGATTTACCAGGATGTTGCCTGGTATGGAGGGAAGATCTTATGAGGAAAGGCTGAGGGACTTGAGGCTGTTTTCATTAGAGAGAAGAAGGTTAAGAGATGATAGATATAGGACAGATGTCAGAGGTAGGTTCTTTACTCAGAGTGTAGTAAGGGCATGGAATGCCCTGCCTGCAACAGTAGTGGACTCGCCAACATTAAGGGCATTTAAATGGTCATTGGATAAACATATGGATGATAATGGAATAGTGTAGATGGGCTTTAGATTGGTTTCACAGGTCGGCGCAACATTGAGGGCCGAAGGGCCGTAATGTTCTATGTTCTATGAATGCCAGACCTCGTCCAATGAGGAGGTTGCGGAGGGGGGGGGGGGGCGGTGTGAGGATGGGTGGGACATGGGGTCCAGGGAGACATGGGAATCCGCACGACATGTGGGTTATTGCCAGCGCGCACGGGGCCCCTGATCACCTCCAGGTTCACCGCATCACACCCCCACATCTCCTCACACCTACCCGCCCCCCCGGACACTACACTGCCTGCAACCCCCTCTGTGATACATACCTGCCGCACTATGGGGTAGGAGCTCTGGGTTCGCAGTAACACTGGGTCTGGTCAATGGGATGGAGGGTGAAGACAATCCACTTTGCGATGAGCTCTGGTGCGGCACATGATTTGACAATGTCTGACCCCTGCCCACGGTAGCACTTTCCACTGTCCACCTCGTTGATCCCTGCATGCGAGCTGGCCATTCCATCACACAGTGCCATCGAATCATTGGGGGGTGATCGTGGTGGGGACTGTCGGGGGTCGGGGCGGCGGGGGCGGGAAGGGGCGGTGGGGTTATGAAACCCAGGGCACCCGTGGGATCCGCCCATTCTCTCCGCAACGTTTGCCCCATTCCCTGCCCTCCGGCCAGCCCAGACCAGGTCATCCCTCACACCCATCTGACAGAGCATCGAGGCAGGCTGTAACAGTGGTAACAGGTGTTTAATGTGAACTTATATATACAGATTTGTGCCCTAGCCCCTTATAACTAACCTGCCCCCATGCTAACTCAACTGGTGTCTAACTTTCTGGCCTTACGGGCCCTAACGCTATGCTTAGATGGTTCCCCAGACGGTACATCAGGATTGGAGAAGGCCTGCTGTGATCCCTGCCCTGTGACCTGGATTCCCGTTGGTGGGCACGTCTGGGGCGACCTGGCCTAGATGGGCGAGGCTGCTGCCTGAGTGTCCCAGGTGGCGTAGTGCCACCTTGTCTGCCCACTGCCCACCAGATGAACCAAGGACAGGAGGGGGGGGGGGGAGTCCGAGGTGCTGCAGCTTTCTGGCACCTCCCCTGCGGGAGTCACCGGCACCGGCCCTATCACCTCCTCCTCCCTCGGGGTGCCCGATGTCCCCCGGGCTACTCCAAGGGATGGAGTTCAAGTGGAGCTATCCCCTGCAGCTCCCCCGCTACCTGCCGCTGCCAGTCCTGGAGGCCTGCTCTGGTCTCGACCAGGGTCCGCTCACTTGCGGCCATGGAGCATAGGGAATGGACCATCTCAGTTTGGGACTGTGCCACATCATCCATTGACTGTGCCACCACCTTATGGGTTTGTGTCACATCAGGCAGTCACCACGTCATTTCCCTCTGAGACTGGGCCACCTCCCTCTGTGTCTGCGCTATGTCACCCAGCACCTGGGCAATGCTGCCGGCGTTCCCAGCCATGGCCCGCTGTGACTGGGCCATGCTCAGAAGCGCCTTGGCTATGTCCAGTTGGCTCATGCACATGGCTGCCTGTGAGGTGGCAGCCCTGTCCTGGACCTCAGCCAGAGCCACACAGAATGCCCTAGGCCTTGGACATGCTCATACATAGTCAAGACGGTCGCCTCCAATGCCTCCACCGCAGACGCCTCATGTTCGGTGTTGGCCTGAATGGCATGTAAGGCCAGCACAACCTCGTCACAGCTCGGCTCACGGAGGGGGCTCCGGCTGTGCCACTGGCTGGGGCCGGGGGGCACCAGGTGGACCCACCCCATCACCAGGATGTCCTGCAAGACACAAGACAAGACACATGATTAGACCGCGGGGGGCAGCACAGTGGCACAGTGGTAAGCATTGCTGCCTACGGCGCTGAGGACCCGGGTTCGAATCCCGGCCCTGGGTCACTGTCCATGTGGTGTTTGCACATTCCCCCTGTGTCTGCGTGGGTTTCACCCCCACAACCCAAAGATGTGCCGGGTAGGTGGATTGGCCACGCTAAACTGCCCCTTAATTGGAAAAAATAATTGGGTACTCTAAATTTATATTAAAAAAACCAAAATGATTAGACCGCAGGCCAGGGTGGGGAATGGGGATGGGCGTGTGGGTTGGGGTTGGGGTTGGTGATGTGGGGGTGAAGGTGGTTTAGGGTGAGGTTGGTGTGGGGGTGATGTTGGTGTGGGGATGAGGGTGGTGTTGGTGGTGGGGGTTGACATGCGTGTCACAGGAAACCGCAACTCAGCATGGTCTCACTTTCTCGCCCGAGGCCGAGCTCCACCTCGGCGACCTCCCATTCCTCCGGGTTGCCGACCACATTAAGGGCCCTCTGCTCGGCCATGGTTAGGGGCAGCATGTCCGGCGGTCACCCTCCCGTCTTCTCTCGCGGCCTTCTCCTGGGGGGGGGGAACAGAAAACAACAGTGTTACACAGTCCGACTCATGCAGCCCGGCGGGTGGGCAGCTGGTGGCCCCAGTGGCCATGGTGGCCGGTATGGGTACCGGCATGTGTTGCAGGGTGGGGGTACGGCTGCCTTCCAGGTGTTGGGGGGCGCAGTCGGGTTACAGATGTGTGAGACTGCGGTTGATGCAATGGGCAAACTGCTGCCTACTCACCTGGGCTGCCCTGAGGAGGTCTTACAGTTCTTTTCTTCACTGCTGGCCAGCCCAGACTTTGTTGCCCACGGTGCTGACGGCCTCTGCCACCTGCACCCAGGCACGCCGAACAGCGATGGCTGGCAGCCTCCTTCCCGGGCCGGGGTATAGGGTCACCCTCCTCTCCTCCACAGCATCCAGGAGGGTCTCCAGCTCGGTGTCGGTGAAGTGTGGAGTTGCGCTACTCGCTGCCATCTTGTTGGCTGCGATGGTGTGTGCGGGGAGTGAAGTGTGTAGATACGGCTGCAGCTTGTCAGCCTCCTGAGTGTCAATCGTGAAACTGGCGAATCCAGATACTGGCGAATTTCTCATCAGAATCAATTGTGACCCACGTGGTGCCGGTGCTAGCCCCTTAACAATAGCAGAATCGGTCCAGGTGCGGCACCAGTTTTCCTGTCATGAAAGTCCACGGATTCTGCATTGGCCATCGCCAATATTGTAATTGGCGATCGGGTGGAAGATTCCTTCCGACACCCAAATCAGGTTGGGGTGGGGTTGACATGGGAAGGTCCTCACCCGACGCTCCGCCCCCGATGGGCCGAGTTCCCAACCGCGTGGTTGTCGTGTGGTCTGAGCACAGTGGCAGCCACGAACTGTGTCCAAAGCTACCACATTGCTGCTGGCCAGGGGGGAGGGCTTCCGCGAGGCTGGGGGAGACTGGTGGGAAGTGCTCAGCGGGTGGCCAGGGGTTGTCCTATGGGGCCGTATTTGGCAGGTCGGGTCCGCTGCAGGTCGTCGCTTAACCCGGGCATTCTCCGGCCGTTTTTAGCGCGTGAACCAAGGGTTTTACCCGGCCCGCTGCAAGCCACTCACCGGTCCCGGAATCGGTGAGGGTCCGGTGCCAATTTTGGGGTCGCAGAACACCACAGTTCCCACGCCGGCGTCCGCACTTAGCCGCAGAATCGGAGAATCCAGCCCTTCGTCTCAGAAACGGAGAATCCACCAAATCTCTTTGTGTCCATTTTAAAACATCGTCAATGAAAAGGAAATAGAAGCTGTGGAATGAAAAGGAGTTGATTCTGGATAGCTAAAGTCGGGTTAAGCACGTTGAGATAACACGGGCTGCAACTGGATGCAGCTATAACTCAAGTAGACTCATGACCTTGACGTTGGTTCAACTTGATTTATTGAACCTGTCACACAGTTCTCTGTGAGTTCGATACTCTGCTAACCTAGATGTGATTTCTCTCTCTAGACTGAACCAGACTAGCTCTTCGCCACGTGCTGTATGGGTTACATGATATGTACACTGGACTCACTCTGTAGATGTCCCAAGTGGAAAGAGGCGGAGTGTGAGTGCCTTGTGCCTTTTATAGTGGGAAACCACCTCCAAGTGTTCTGCCTGCTGATTGGTTATGTCCTGTCCCCTGTGCTCATTAGCTGCCTGTCTGTATCTCATTATGTGCATGTTTGCATATCATGCCATCTCCCCCTTTGAAAAGTTTTCCTGCAGCCGTTGTAAAGGCACTTACATGTGTAGGCCGAAAAACTAACATATTTACATGAGATGACAGTTAAAAAAGTATGTACATGTGGGAATAGGTGTCTAATGTGCAAAAACAGAACATAGCAAACAAAACAATTGTTCATAAGTCCAGTCTCTGGGGCTTGCGTCTGATCCTGGTCGACCGCCGGAGAGGTGGTGGTGGGGACGACGGCGCCTTGATGGGCGGGATTGCAGCCAGACTCGGGCCTCGTGGTTCGAGGTGTCAGGAGGTGGCACAATGACAGATGGAAACAACGGAGAATGTGGTTGCGGGCACAACAGAGCCATCACCAATACCCACAACGTACGATTGAGGAGCAGCCTGTCGGACAACAACCGCTGGAGCTGACCAGCCTCCGCAGGCGGCTGGATCCGGACCGTATCCGCCGGGGATAGCACAGGCAAATCAGTGGCATGAGCATCATAGCCCTGCTTTTGCTGGCCCCTGAGCTTCTGCACCTTCTGCACCACCGGGAGCTGATCCAGATCAGGCAAGTGTATGGCTGGAAGAGTTGTCCGCAGGTCTCTGTTCATCAGGAGTTGAGCCAGTGACATCGGTGGACAGAGGGGTTGCCCTGTATGCGAGCAGCGCAAGGTTGATGTCAGAAGCAGAATTCGCAGCCTTGCAGATGAGCTGCTTTACTATGTGCACCCCTTTCTCAACCTTCCCGTTGGACTGCGAGTAATGTGGGCTTGAAGTAACGTGATGAAACTGATATAGTTAGGCAAATCTCAACCATTCCTGGCTGCTGAAGCAAGGACTGTTGTCACTCATGACAGTGAAGGGAATACCATGCCTGGAGAACGTCTCCTTACAGGCCTTGATGACAGTCCTGGACATGAGGTCCGAGAGCTTCACAACCTCTGGGTAGTTGGAGAAGTAATCGATGATGAGCACATAGTCACAACCATTGGTGTGAAAGAGGTCGATGCCCACCTTAGACCAAGGGGAGGTCACAATCTCGTGCTGCTGAAGCATCTCCTTACCCTGTACTGGCTGGAACCGTTGATAGGTCGGACAGTTGAGGACCATGTTTGAGATGTCCTGACTGATCCTAGGCCAGTAGACAGCTTGCCTCGCTCTGCACCTGCACTTCCCGACACCCAGATGTCCCTCGTGGATTTGCCGGAGCACCAAGCTCTGGACACTGCGTGGAATGATGATGCGATCCAGCTTGAGGAGGATGCCACCAGCCACCGTGAGGTGGTCCTTCACATTAAAGAATTGGGGGCACTGCCCTTTTTGCCAGCCATCGGTGAGGTGGCGCATGACATGCTGCAGAAGTGGGTCCTTGGCTGTCTCGTCGCAAATGCGGATCACCTTTTCATCCGCGCGGGGAGGTTGCTGGCCCACAGCTGCACCTGTGATTCGATCTGCTGGACGAATGCCGGGGGGTTTGCAGGCAAGGTAATGGATCGGGACAAGGCATCCGCAATAATGGGCTCCTTGCCCGGTGTGTACACGAGCTCAAAGTCAAACCGTCTGAGCCGGAGGAGAATGCGCTGCAGTCGGGGTGTCTTGTCATTCAGGTCCTTGTGAATGATGTGGACCAGAGGCCTGTGGTCCGTTTTGATGGTGAACGTTGGCAGGCCGTACACATAATCGTGGAACTTGAGGACTCCTGTAAGCAGGCCCAGGCATTCCTTTTCGATCTGGGCGTACCGCTGCCCAGTGGGTGTCATTGCCTGTGATGCGTAGGCAACTGGAGCCCAGGAGGAGGTTTCATCACGCTGGAGCAACACCACGCCGATACTGTCCTGGCTCGCAACTGTCGAGATCTTCGTTTCCCTGTCAGGATCAAAAAAAGCCAACACAGGTGCAGTGGTGAGCTTGGCTTTCAGCTCCAACCACTCTGCTTAATGAGCTGCCTGCCACTCAAAGGCAGTGGATTTTTTTACCAGATGTCTGAGGGCCGTGGTGTGTGAGGCCAGGTTTGGATAAACTTGCCCAGGAAGTTCACCATCACTAGGAAGCACAGCACCGCCTTATCTTCAGGGGTCTTCATGACTTTGATGGCCTTGACCTTGTCTGTGTCCGGGCGCACACCCTGCTGAGATATCTTGTCACCCAAGAACTTCAGTGTTGTCATGCCAAAAGAGCACTTTGCCCTGTTCAGCTTGAGGCCATTGGCATGGACACGGCGGAATACCTTCTGGAGACGAGAGATGTGCTCTTCGGGGGTAGTGGACCAAATGATAACATCGTCCACATATACACGAACCCCTTCAATGCCCTCCATCATCTGCTCCATGGTTCTATGGAAGATCTCCGAGGCCGAAACAATGCCGAACGGCATACGATTGTAGCAGTACCTGTCAAACAGTGTGTTGAAGGTGCGGACTCATCCAGCTGGATTTGCCAGAACCCTTGTGATGCATCCAGCTTTGTGAAAAACCGGGCATGCGCCATCTCACTTGTCAGTTCCTCCCGCTTCGGGTTGGGGTAGTGGTCCCGCAGGATATTCTGGTTGAGATCCTTGGGATCAGTACAGATGCGCAGCTCCCCTGACGGTTTCTTTACACAGACCTTCGAGCTGACCCAGTCAGTTGGTTTTGCGACTTTGGAGATGATGCCCTGGTCCTGAAGATCCTTCAACTGCGCCTTCAGGCACTCCTTCAGTGGAGCCGGGACCCGGTGTGAAGCGTGGACCACAGACGTGGCATCAGGCCGCAGCAGGATCTTGTAGCGATATGGCAGAGTGCCGATCCCGTCAAATACATCGAGATACTGAGCGAGGATGTCATCAATGCCGGCTTGAAGATCCACGTTGGGGGAGGTCACCGTGTAGACCCGCTGCACAAGGTTTAGCTGCTTGCATGCATGTGCGCCGAGCAGGGAGGCCCTGTCTGGCTTGACGATTTCAAACCTGAGCCTCGCATGAACACTTCTGTTGGAGACGAGCAGATGGCAGGATCCCAATGCTGTGATGGGATTGCCGTTATAGTCCCGGAGCTGGCAGGCTGCTGGAAGGAGCTTGGGTGGCTTCTTCATGCGGTTGAAATCCGCCTGTGAAAGAAGATTGGCAGAAGCACCTGTGTCCTGCTTGAACTGGATAGAGCATTGATTTACTTGCATCACCGCACGCCATTCGTCCGCAGAATCCGCAGTGAGGATGGGCAGGCTTCGTGATGCTGTTGGTGAGGCATGTTCATGCGTGGTAATGATGCCCACATTGTAGGGGGACTCCAGGCAATCGTCCTCTGGATCCGTGATACTGCCAAGGTCTGAATCCTGTAATCCGTGCTGTACACTCCGAATGTGCCTGCGTTGGAGTTGGGAGCGCTGGCTCTTGACTGGTGGTGCAGACCTGCACAAAGCTGCACAGTGTCCAGGCTTCCTGCAATTCAAACAGCTCCTCCTCTTGCAGGGCAGTGTTTCTTTAAATGGGTGGTGCCACAGTTCGGGCACGTCGTGACGTCGTTACGTTCCATGCGTCGTCGCACAAGCGCAGTGCGGTCGGCAGACGTTCGCACCTGTGCAGTGTGTTGATCGGCCGCTTCGTTTTCCCATTCGCATCGCGCTTGCGTGGGGCTCCGGGAAGAGCGCGCAAAATGGTCGCTTTCATCAAGACTGAGGCGCTGCATCCGGGCGATGGCCTGCACACTCTCTGCCTTGTGGGAGGCATGTTTCTCAGTTTCAGTCGATTTGTATTGGGAATACCGATTTCTGGTGTGCTCATGCACCATACACGCTTCGATCGCGACTGACAGGGTCTTGTGTTTGATTTTCAAAAGCTGTTCCCTCAGCGGATTCGAGTGAACGCCAAAAGTGATCTGATCCCTGATCATGGAGTCAGCAATGTCACCAAAGTTGCAGGATAGCGCTGATAGACGGAGATTAGTTAGAAAGGAGGTGAAAGATTCACCTTTACCTTGTAGGCGTTGCTTAAAAATATAGCGCTCGAAGATTTCATTGGCTTCCACTTCACAATGACTATCAAACTTGTCCAGGATGGTCTGAAACTTAGCCTTGTCCTGGCCGATGGCAAAGTTTAACGAGTTAAAGATTTGGATGGCTTGATCCCCCGCAGCTGATAGGAGGAGCGCGATCTTCCTTGTATGAGACGCACCCTCGAGGTCTGAGGCTTCGATGTACAGCAGAAACCTTTGCTTGAAAGTCTGCCAGTTGGCCCTGAGATTGCCGGAGGTCCGCAGCAGTTGAGGAGGCTGGATCTTCTCCATGATGCCAGAATGTCTTTGCTGGTCGTCACGGAGCAGATTGAGGTAAATCACCTAGATATAGCAGACTACTGGTACCATGTCGTGTTCAGCACGTTGAGATAACACACGCTGCAACTGGATGCAGCTATAACTCAAGTAGACTCCAGACCTTGACGTTAGTTCAACTTGATTTATTGAACCTGTCACACAGTTAGCACAGTTCTCTGTGAGTTCGACACTCTGCTAACATAGATGTGTTTTCTCTATCTAGACTGAACCAGACTACCTCTTCTCCATGTGCTGTACGTGTTACGTGCTATGAACACTGGGCTCACTCTGGAGATGTCCCTAGTGGAAAGAGGCAGAGTGTGAGTGTCTTGTGCCTTTTATAGTGGGAAACCACCTCCCAAGTGTTCTGCCTGCTGATTGGTTATGTCCTGTCCCCTGTGCTCATTAGCTGCCTGTCTGTATCTCATTAAGTGCCTGTCTGCATATCATATCAGCTAAGAGTGGCCAAGTGTTCAGGTATAGCATAATGAAATGCTGGGCGCAATTTTCCAGAAAGAAAGGTCTACAAGGCCTGGCGCAGTTGGTGACAGCCATGGCTGAGGACCTCAGCAGACTGTCCGACTCACTGGGGGATGTGACCCAGTACCAGATGGACCTTGATGAGGCGATGAGGGACATGTCCTGTTCTTGGATGGGAATGGTGGAGGCTCTGCGTTGCTTGTCCCAATCGCAGGTGGGCATTGCCGAGGCGCTGCAGAACGTGGCCTACTCACTGAGGAGCGTCTACACCATGGTGCAGACATTGGGGAGCTGCCAGGACTGGCAGAGCCAGATAACACAAGGGCAGCATGGGCTCGAACCAGCTGCCCCTCCATCCCGTGTAGAAGCCCAGGGCCCTATGGGCACCGACCGGGAGGAGGGGGCACAGGGTTGCAGCCCAGACCCATCCGATGGACTGGCGATGGCAGCCACCAGTTCCCCCGAGTTCCACCCCTCTAACGGAGCCACGTCTCACAGTCAGCACCCGGAACTGGGCGGCACGGCTGTGCACGTGCCGCTATTAAGTGAACCAGGGCCCTCCGGCCCCAGAACCTCCAGAGGATGCTCTCTACGGGGCGTGGTAAGCATCTGGCTGCCTCTACCTCTGATGTGCATCCTGAGGATACACTAGCCACCAAGGAAGGCCAAGCAGGTCGAGGATGGCTGAGAGGGCATTGAGGGGGGTGTGGGTAGGTAGGGGGTAAGGAAGGGAGTGTGCGTGGAGGGGGAGTGTTTGGGGGAGGGGGCATTGGGGGGGAGGGAGGGAGGGGGGGGATAGTGGGGCTGCGCCACCGGAAGAGTGGGGCAGTGGTGTACTCTTGTACAGGAAACATTAAACATCCCTCACCACAATCAGTATGACACCCCTGGCTCTTTGTTCCATGATGCGGGCTGACCACCAATCCCATGCCCCATCCCCCCTGCGGTGATCTTTGTGTGGGGTTTCCAGGGCGGAAGCTGTAGTGATCACAAAGACACACAAAGCTCTTTTGAAGAACTAAACTAATTTTATTTGCCCTAGTAAATTTGAGTTTGACACATATTCAAAATGTTTAACACATATATAAGAATTAAACTACACTCACTCACACTATCTCTATCTACGAAGTATAACTATAATATCTTACCTGGCTCTGCAATACACAATGAATCTTGTCTCCTTCAGTTCTAATCCATTCTCCTCTGGACTTCCCCAGAAGTCCAAGAGCCAGTGCAATATATAGTACTATCCCTTAGCTTCACATAGTGGCTAGTTTTAACACAACATTAACTCTTCACATGCTGTACATTTATATAATGTCACATCCCCCTTTCTTTGGGGAAGAAAAGTTCCATTTTCTTTTACATACAAGGTTGAATGTCTATACAGTTCCCATTGTATCATACAGCATGTCAACAATGATAAAGGTAGGTTAACAATGCAGTTATTAACTTTAAACAGTTCATGAATTGAGTCTGTACTCAATATTTAATTTGGTAGTCTGGTACATTACGAACAAGTCATCAGTCCAATCGATCAGGTGCTCGACTCGTTGAACCACTTTTGTTGTCAGACTGTCGGCTGGATTCTCCGCTCCCTGACGCCACAATCTTGTTCGGCGACGGGAGGGAGAATCCGTTTTGGCGGCAAACTCAGGAGTGGCGCCGGTTTTTCTATTCTCCGCCCCCCCCCCAAATCAGCGAACCCATGGAGTACACCGTACCGAGTATCCACCACCATAGGCCACTGCCTGAGGCCCGCCCCGCGATGCTCCGTTGCTGACCGGTCGATTTCCCAATGACGTGGCTTACGTGCTCACACCGTCCGGGATCCTTGCGTGGCAGCTGTGGACTCAGTCCGGGGCTGTCACAGTCAGGGGAGGGCCAATCGATGAGCAGGGGGGCCTTCATTCAGGGCTGGGGGCAATGGGGTCTTTTTTCTGTGCTTGTGATATCGATTTTCTGTTTCCTTTGCACTGAGTGCTGAATTTGGTGCATTTGAGTACTATAGTGAGAGTTTGGTGACTGAGGGAGTATAAGGGATCATTTTTATCTGAAGTCTAGTCTTTCTTTTACTTAGTTAATTAACTTAAAAGTTGCTGTTTGGTTTAGAAGAAGGTGAATTTTCAACCAGCTTTAAACAAATGTTCTACTTGTAGGTACTTGCAGCTGGAGCTTGTTAATTAGTTAATTGGATTAGGCCAGTTTTCAGAGGCTAGATTGACAGTATAAAAGTGATCCAGCTACAGTGCAGACTTTGTTTGCACTGAGTGCTGAATTTGGTGCATTTGAGTGCTATAGTGAGAGTTTGGTGACTGAGGGAGTTAGGTGAGGAGGGAGTAAGGTGTTCCTTTCATTTCATTTCCTACATTGCCGCAAAGAGCGAGAAGGGAGCCAGGAATTTACCGAGAGTGCAACTGACTGGGAGCAGAGTTGGAGGGCGGAGTCCAGTTGGTCCACAGGGCAGCTATATTCTGTAAGGTAAGAGGGGATGGAGGCTAGGCCAGTTACATGCTCCTCCTGTAGCATGTGGGTGGTCAGGGATACCACCGGCATCCCCGCTGACTATACCTGCAGGAGGTGCACCCAACTCCAGCTCCTCAGAGACCGTGTTAGGGAACTGGAGCTGGACGAACATCGGATCATCCGGGAGGCAGAGGGGGTTATAGAGAAGAGTTACAGAGAAGTAACCACCCCCAAGGTACAGGACAAGAGTAGCTGGGTTACAGTCAGGGGAAAGAAAACAAATAGGCAGGCAGTGCAGGAATCCCTTATGGCCGTTCCTCTTCAAAACAAGTATACCGTTTTGGATGCTGTTGGGGGGATGACCTACCGGGGGAAGGCCCCAGCGGCCAGGTCTCTGGCACTGAGTCTGGCTCTGGGGATCAGAAGGGAAGGGGGGAGAATAGAAAAGCAATAGTAATAGGAGATTCAATGGCTAGGGGAATAGAAAGGAGAGTGAGACTTCCGGAAGGTATGTTGCCTTCTGGGTGCCAGGGCCAGGGATGTCTCGGATCATGTCTTCAGGATCCTTAAGGGATACCAATGACGTAGGTAGGAAAAGGGGCGTGGAGGTAATAAACAAGTTTAGGGAGTTAGGCTGGAAGTTAAAAGCCAGGACAGACAGTGTTGTCATCTCTGGTTTGTTGCCGGTGCCACGTGATAGCGAGGCTAGGAATAGGGAGAGAGTGCAGTTGAACACGTGGCTGAAGGAATGTTGTAGGAGGGAGGGCTTCAGGTATTTGGATAATTGGAGCGCATTCTGGGGAAGGTGGGACCTGTACAAGCAGGACGGGTTGCATCTGAACCAATATCCAATATCCTGGGAGGGAGGTTTTCTAGTACTCTTCGGGAGGGTTGAAACTAATTTGGCAGGGGAATGGGAACCGGATTTGTAGTCCAGCAACTAAGGTAGCCGATATTCAGGGCGCCAAAGCATGTAGTGAGGCAGTGGGGAAGGGAACACTGACAAAGGAGAGTACTTGCAGGCATGGAGATGGGTTGAAGTGTGTCTTCAATGGTGAACTTAAGGCATGGATCGGTACTTGGGACTACGATGTGGTGGCCATCATGGAAACTTGGATGGAAGAGGGGCAGAAATGGTTGTTGGAGGTCCCTGGTTATAGATGTTTCAATAAGATTAGGGAGGGTGGTAAAAGAGGTGGGGGGGTGGCATTGTTAATTAGAGATAGTATAACAGCTGCAGAAAGGCAGTTCGAGGAGTATCTGCCTACTGAGGTAGTATGGGTTGAAGTCAGAAATAGGAAAGGAGCAGTCACCTTGTTGGGAGTTTTCTATAGGCCCTCCAATAGTAGCAGAGATGTGGAGGAACAGATTAGGAAACAGATTTTGGAAAGGTGCAGAAGTCACAGGGTCGTAGTCATGGGTGACTTCAACTTCCCAAACATTGAGTGGAAACTCTTTAGATCAAATAGTTTGGATGGGGTGGTGTTTGTGCAGTGTGTCCAGGAAGCTTTTCTAACACAGTATGTAGATTGTCCGATCAAAGGGGAGGCCATATTGGATTTGGTACTTGGTAATGAACCAGGTCAAGTGATAAATTTGTTAGTGGGGGAGCATTTTGGAGATAGTGACCACAATTCTGTGACTTTCACTTTAGTAATGGAGAGGGATAGGTGCGTGTAACAGGGCAAGGTTTATAATTGGGGGAAGGGTGAATACGATGTTGTCAGGCAAGAATTGAAGTGCATAAGTTGGGAACATAGGCTGTCAGGGAAGGACACAAGTGAAATGTGGAACTTGTTCAAGGAACAGGTACTACGTGTCCTTGATATGCATGTCCTTGTCAGGCAGGGAAGAGATGGTCGAGTGAGGGAACCATGGTTGACAAGAGAGGTTGAATGTCTTGTTAAGAGGAAGAAGGAGACTTATGTAAGGCTGAGGAAACAAGGTTCAGGCAGGGCTCTAGAGGGATACAAGATAGCCAGGAGGGAACTGAAGAAAGGGATTAGGAGAGCTAAGAGGGGGCATGAACAATCTTTGGCGGGTAGGATCGAGGAAAACCCCAAGGCCTTTTACACATATGTGAGAAATATGAGAATGACTAGAGCGAGGGTAGGTCCGATCAAGGACAGTAGCGGGAGATTGTATATTGAGTCTGAAGAGATAGGAGAGGTCTTGAACGAGTACGTTTCTTCAGTATTTACAAATAAGAGGGGCCATATTGTTGGAGAGGACAGTATGAAACAGACTGGTAAGCTCAAGGAAATACTTGTTAGAAAGGAAGATGCGTTGGGCATTTTGTAAAACTTGAGGATAGATAAGTCCCCCGGCCCTGACGGGATATATCCAAGGATTCTATGGGAAGCAAGAGATGAAATTGCAGAGCCGTTGGCAATGATCTATTCGTCCTCACTGTCAACAGGGGTGGTACCAGCGGATTGGAGAGTGGTGAATGTCGTGCCCCTGTTCAAAAAAGGGTATAGGGGTAACCCTGGGAATTACAGGCCAGTTAGTCTTACTTCGGTGGTAGGCAAAGTAATGGAAAGGGTACTGAGGGATAGGATTTCTGAGCATCTGGAAAGGCACTGCTTGATTAGGGATAGTCAGCACGGATTTGTAAGGGGTAGGTCTTGCCTTACAAGTCTTATTGAATTCTTTGAGGAGGTGATCAAGCATGTGGATGAAGGTAAAGCAGTGAATGTAGTGTACATGGATTTTAGTAAGGCATTTGATAAGGTTCCCCATGGTAGGCTTATGCAGAAAGTAAGGAGGCAATTGATAGTGGGAAATTTGGCCAGTTGGATAACGAACTGGCTAACCGATAGAAGTTAGAGAGTGGTGGTGGATGGCAAATATTCAGCCTGGATCCCAGTTACCAGTGGCGTACCACAGGGATCAGTTCTGGGTCCTCTGCTGTTTGTGATTTTCATTAATGATTTGGATGAGGGAGTTGAAGGATGGGTCAGTAAATTTGCAGACGATACGAAGATTGGTGGAGTTGTGGATAGTGAGGAGGGCTCTTGTCGGCTGCAAAGAGACATAGATAGGATGCAGAGCGGGGCTGAGAAGTGGCAGATGGAGTTTAACACTGAAATGTGTGAGGTTGTCCATTTTGGAAGGACAAATATGAATGCGGAATACAGGGTTAACGGTAGGGTTCTTGGCAATGTGGAGGAGCAGAGAGATCTTGGGGTCTATGTTCATAGATCTTTGAAAGTTGCCACTCAAGTGGATAGAGCTGTGAAGAAGGTCTATGGTGTGCTAGCATTCATTAACAGAGGGATTGAATTTAAGAGCTGTGAGGTGATGATGCCGCTGTACAAAACCTTGGTAAGGCCATATTTGGAGTACTGTGTACAGTTCTGGTTGCCTCATTTTAGGAAGGATGTGGAAGCTTTGGAAAAGGTGCAAAGGTGATTTACCAGGATGTTGCCTGGAATGGAGAGTAGGTCTTATGAGGAAAGGTTGAGGGTGCTAGGCCTTTTCTCATTAGAACCCGAGAAGGATGAGGGGCGACTTGATAGAGGTTTATAAGATGATCAGGGGAATAGATAGAGTAGACAGTCAGAGACTTTTTCCCCGGGTGGAACAAACCATTACAAGGGGACATAAATTTAAGGTGAATGGTGGAAGATATAGGGGGGATGTCAGAGGTAGGTTCTTTATCCAGAGAGTAGTGGGGGCATGGAATGCACTGCCTGTGGAAGTAGTTGAGTCGGAAACATTAGGGACCTTCAAGCAGCTATTGGATAGGTACATGGATTACGGTAGAATGATATAGTGTAGATGAATTTGTTCTTAAGGGCAGCACGGTAGCATTGTGGATAGCACAATTGCTTCACAGCTCCGGGGTCCCAGGTTCGGTTCCGGCTTGGGTCGCTGTCTGTGCGGGGTCTGCGCATCCTCCCCGTGTGCGTGTGGGTTTCCTCCGGGTGCTCCGGTTTCCTCCCACAGTCCAAAGATGTGCAGGTTAGATGGATTGGCCATGATAAATTGCCCTTCGTGTCCAAAATTGGCCTCAGTGTTGGGTGGGGTTACTGGGTTATGGGGATAGGGTGGAGGTGTTGACCTTGGGTAGGGTGCTCTTTCCAAGAGCCGGTGCAGACTCGATTGGCTGAATGGCCGCCTCCTGCACTGTAAATTCTATGAAAAACCTGTTTGTTATCTGATTTTTTTTAGCAAGGACCAGCTTTTTTAGACTGTTTTTCTGCCTATACAATGTCCTTTTCTTCCTGGCAGTTGTGCCATCATGCGTGAACTTTGGTATGAGCTACACACGCATTTGTCTGTGTTATCTCGAATGGCATCTGTTTTTCACACATTGTCCTGCAGTCTCTTGCTCTTTTGCCATCTGGATTGCTTTCCATGTTGTGTGGCTTGTCAAGTGATACTGCAAGTTCAAACACTTTCTTGTCATTGAATTGCAATGTATTGTTTAGTTGTCCTTTGATTTCACAGCCATACCTATGTGTACATTGTGTTATTCCGTAGTTACTCTTTGTGTGCTCAGGATCAGTTCTTGTTGACTTATCTGATTCATTTTCAACCTTTTTACTTTCATGTGTCCTTTGTAACATCTGATGTATCTTTGAACTTCGTGACGTCAGTTCCTTCTGGATGATCTGATTTATCTGTGATCTCTTGGTGCTTTTCATCTGGATTGAACTTCTCCAAGATGTCATTTTCTTCTAGGCTGTTCATGATTGATGTGCTCTCATTTGATCTGTTTACTATTGGACTCTGATTGTCGGCATTTGTACAGTCCAGCTGAGATCTGCCAGTCTCGCCTTTGTCCTGCACAGCTTGTATGCTACTTGTGATCACTTCGTCACTCGTCACAAATAAAGTGGATAGACCTTCATAGTCTTCTTTTTCTTCTTCTGGCTCATCATCTGCTTCACCTCTGTCCCCATCGGATGATTGTGGCATCGTATCTCGTGGCCAGTTACAATGATCCTCTGTCTTCACAGTGTCTGGCACACACGTGCTGCGGTACATCAGGTTGAGGTAGAAACCCCCGAGGGGCGGACGGTCGGAGAGCGGTCGGATCCCAGGGACTAGCTATAGTTGAGATGGGTCTTGCGCTTTTGGAAGGGTGGTCCCATCGATATTGGACAGGCAGACACAGAGCCAGGGGCTAGATTAGGGGCTGCCAGCAATCATCCAGAGCTTGCAGGTGCAGTTGGAGGAGTCCAACCCCTCCTGACCCTGCTGCATCCGAGGGCAGCAGGCAGAACAGGTGACACCACACCAGTGGAGTGATTGTCGGGCTCATCCAGGCCCGGTCGTTCCAGAGGATGGCCACCAAAGGGGACCCAGGTCACAGGGCAATGCAGGGCCAGGTGGTGCTACTGACAATGTGTGCCACCCAGACCAACACCACAAGGTGGTGACCTCCGTGGTGAAGGCCTTGGGGGCGAAGGTATCGGCCATGGGGTCAGGGTGTCCAAGACCTGGGGCACTCTGTGCGGATGGTGGCCGAGTCACAGTACAGGGCTGCCCTGTCACAGGCTGCTATGTAGCAGGGCCACCTGGACATTGCAGGAGCGCTCCAGAGTTTGGCCCATTCCCAACGGGTTTTGGTTGAGAGTGTCATCAGCATTGCAGGGCACTGGCTGATCTGCGCCAGTCCCAGAGGGAGGTGCCACATTCACTGAGTGATGTGGCGCAGTCTTAAAGGGATTTGGCCAAGTCCTGTGCTCCGTGGCCGTGAGCATGGAGCCACTGGTCAGATGGGAGTGGCCTCCAGGACTGGCAGCACCCAGGTGGCAGGTGAGCCCCAACGATTTGCTCCGGTCATACCCCTATCCCACAGAGTAGCCCAGGGGCGATTGGGCACCTAGAGGGAAGTGGAGGTGATGGGGCCTATGCTGGTGGCTCACGCAGGGGAGGTGCCAGAACACCAGAGTGCCTCTGACCAACCCCCCCCCCCTTCCTATCCCTGATGCGTTCGATGGGCAGCGGGCAGAACAGGGCAGCACCATACCATGTTGGTAACCATCCAGACTTGGTCGCTCCAGAGGATGGCCGCCAAAGGGGACCCAGGTCATAGGGCAAGATTAACAGCAGGCCGCCTCCACTCCTGATGTACCACCTGGGGATCCACCTAGGCATAGCATTAGGGCCCGTAAGACCATAAAGATAGACACCAGTTAAGTTGACATGGGTGCAGCACATAGGAAAGTGTTTGGGGCAAGGGCACAAACCGTTATATTGATGTTCACATGTTATTTGCAAACTAAACAACTGTGACACAAGTTCCAACCTGCCTCAGTGGTCCTGCAGAAGGGTGATGTGTTAGGCAGGTAGGTTCGATGTGGACTGCACTCGATGCAGGGGAACTAGAAACAGACGTCTAACACTGGAGAAGATCCAACACTGTTTTATTCAATGATAGAACTGATATCCATATTCAGCTGTGGGTCGACACTCTACTGAACTGAGTGGAGACCTTGTACTAGCCTGATCAGACTTACTAGCTACCGCATGGTGTTTGCACTGTGCTAGCTCGTGGACTCTGACTGTCTCAGTGGCTGGGTCCCGAGAGAGCGGGAAACCCAGCACCCCCCGGGGCTCCACAGCGGCAGTGTCCCGCCCGGTCATCGACCGCACCGTGTTGTGTGCTTACTGGTCATCCTGTGTGTCAATCATTGCCTGTCTGCATCCCACTATATACATGAGTGGATATTATGACATCTCCCCCTTTTTTTCTTTTAGATAAATAAATACTAAGGTGTGCGTGCATACATAGGCCTGACTATATACAAAAGGTGTCTAAATGAACGTATATACTTTGGAAGGTGTCGATGGTGCAGATACATGGAAAACAAAACAATATTTACAGAGGTTAAAGCGATGAAGTCACAAAATGTACAAAAGTTCAGTCTACAGATTCAGTCTTTGTGGTGGACGATGAATTCTTGTTGATCGCCGCAGAGGTGGATCAGGAGCCGCCTGCACGTCGATAGGCAGGATCACTGCCATCGCGGTGGTCGCATGGGCCGGCAGGATTTCTGGTAGATCGGTGGCCTCGTGGCAGGGTACGTCCGGGGGAAGCATCCTAGGCGACGGGGCATTTCGGTCAGGTAGCGGGCGTGGAACGCTTGGCAGTACCCGTCTGTTGCGCCGTAGCAGGGAGCCATCTGCCATGCGGACAAGGAATGATCTTGGGGCCACTTGTTTGATCACAACAGCTGTGGCTTTCCAGCCGCCCTCAGGCAACTGGACATGAACATGATCAGTTGGGGCCAGCTCGGGTAGATCCGTGGCATGAGCATGGTATGTGGCCTTCTGTTGGGCCCGTGACTGCTGCATTTTCTGTGAGGTGGTCAAGGTCTGGAACATGGATGGCTGGAACTGTGCTCCTCAGAGTGCGATTCATGAGCTCTGCGCTGGAGACAACCCTGTGGACAGTGGGGTTGCCCTGTATGCCAGCATCGCCAGGTTGAAGTTGGAGGCTGAGTCTGCAGCTTTGCACAGCAACTGCTTTACAATATGGACCTCTTTCTCGGCCTTCCCGTTTGACTGCGGGTAGTGGGGACTGGAGGTTACGTGATGGAAGTTGTAGGACTGTGCAAAGTCAGACCATTCCTGGCTGTAAAAGTAAGGACCGTTGTCGTTCATTACCGTGAGTGGAATCCCATGCCTGGCGAACGTTTCTTTGCAGGCTTTGATTACTGCTTTCGACGTGAGGTCGGACAGTTTCACCACTTCTGGGAAACTGGAGAAGTAGTCGACCAGGACTTCCCCTTGGCGTGGAAAAGGTCTACATCTACTTTTGACGAATGTGATATAAAATAGTTACTTTAGAGATATTAGTTAATGTAATGTAGAGGTAGGCCAGTCTAATTCTGGTGAGGTCACAGACAAAGGATTTCAGACCGCATGGAAAAGCAGGGAGAGGTGTGTCCACCAAAGCAGGAGAAAAGGATGCTGGGTAATAGGGGCCAGAGGAAGGGATTGGAAGTGAGCCAATCAGAATAGATCAACAGGTCAGGAGGGATATAGGATGACCTATGGGCATCGTGTATGTGAAACTTGATGCCATTTGAATGTATCAGTACAGATTCCTTTGTTCCACATCCTCACTTGATTCCAGAAGTCTATGGAGCAGGATGTGCTTCGTGCTCCTGAGAATTGAGGAACGCTTGCAAGTTAAATAAAATAACTAATGCTGTACCTGCAAATCCATCTCGACTTTTATTGAGGCCAGACTGACGGGTAAAGAAACTTGGGATTCTACACTTTGGACAACGGAGAGGTCATGATCTCGTGCTGTTGCAGCGTTTCCTTGGGTTGAGCTTGTTGAAACTTCTGACAGGTAGGGCAGTTGAGGACTGTGTTGGCAATGTCCTGGCTGACGCCCGGCCAATAGGCCGCCTCCCGAGCTCTGCATCGGCATTTCTCGACCCCAAGGTGACCCTCATGGAGTTGCACAGCACCATAGCCGGCATGCTCTGAGGAATTACAATCCTGTCAAGTTTCAGAAGGATTCCCTCCACCACCGACGTCGTCTTTTACATTATAGAACTGGGGACATTGTCCCTTCTGCCAGCCATTGCTGAGGTGCTGCATCACGCGCTGCAGCAGAGGATCCTTGGCCATCTCCTCACGGATTTGGACCACCCGTTCGTCAGAGGCCGGAAGGTTGGTGGCACACAACTGCACTTGCGCTTCTCTGTGGCAGATGAAGTCACTTTATTCATGCGGTATGATAATGGACCTGGACAGGGCATCTGCAACTATCAGCTCTTTGCCTGGTGTGTAGACAAGTTCGAAGTCATAGCGGCGTAGCTTAAGAAGAATTCGCTGTAACCAAAGTGTCATGGCATCTAAATCCTTCTGGATTATATGGACTAGAGGCCTGTGGTCCGTTTCTACCATGAATTTTGGCAGGCCATAAACGTAGTCGTGAAACTTGACTATCCCTGTCAGGAGGCCCAGACACTCCTTCTCAATCTGAGCTTACCGTTGCTCAGTGGGCGATATGGCCGTGGAGGCATACACCACTGGAGCCCAGGACGAGGAGTCATCTCGCTGAAGGAGCACCGCCCCAATGCCTTCCTGGCTTGCATCAGTCGATATCTTGGTTTACTTGGTTGGGTCGAAGAACGCTAGATCCGGACTGTGGTGAGCTTTGCTTTCAGCTCATGGCATTCCTCTTCATGCGTGGGCAGCCACTGGAATTCCGTCGACTTCTTGACGAGATGACGGAGGGCCGTTATGTGGGATGCCATATTGGGAATGAATTTCCCGAGGAAGTTGACCATCCCAAGGAAGCGGAGGACCATCTTCTTGTCCTCCGGGGTCTTCATGGCGTTGATCGCCAAGACCTTGTCGGCGTCTGGCCGCACACCCTGCCGCGAGATGTGGTCACCTAGAAACTTAATATCTGATTGACCAAATGAGCACTTGGCCCTGTTGAGCTGGAGACCATGTTCATGAATTCTCTGGAATACCTTCTTGAGGCGAGCGGTGCGTTCCTGGGGCGTTGTGGACCAGATAATTACATCGTCAACGTATACTCGCACCCCCTCGATGCCCTCCATCATCTGCTCCATGATGCGGTGAAATACTTCGGAGGCAGATGTGATCCCAAAAGGCATTCAGTTGTAGCAGTAGCGACCGAACGGGGTGTTGAACGTGCACAGCTTGCGACTGGACACGTCCAGCTGTATTTGCCAAAAACCCTTGGAGGCATCCAGCTTAGTAAAGAGTCTGGCATGAGCCATCTCACTGGTCAACTCGTCACGTTTTGATATCGGGTAATGCTCCCAAATGATGTTGCGGTTTAGATCCTTAGGGTCAATGCAAATGCAAAGCTCCCCTGACGGCTTCTTGACGCAGACCATGGAGCTGACCCAGTCTGTTGGCTCTGTGACCTTCGATATGATGCCCTGGTCTTGGAGGTCCTGTAATTGCTTCTTCAGACGATCCTTGAGGGGTGCCGGCACCCGGCGTGGTGCATGAATTACCGAGGTGGCGGTCGGCTTGAGCAGGATTTTATATCGGTATGGGAGCGTACCCATTCCTTCGAATACGCTGTGGCACTGCGTGATAATGCCACCTATGTCGGCTTGCAAGTTTCCACCAGGCGAAGCCGTCGCCGGTGATGATGACATGGTGTGGACACGTTGAACCAGGTTCAGGAGCTTGCAGGCCCGAGCACCGAGCAGGGACGCTCAGTCAGGCCCGACGATTTCAAACCGCAGTGTTGCCTTGATCGCCTTGTTGGCTACCCCTAGTTGACAGGAGCCCCTGGCAGCTATGGCATTGCCATTGTAGTCAAGGAGCTGGCAGGCCGGTGGAAGAATGCTTGGTCTGGCGTGGATGGTGCCGAAGTCGGATTTTGAGATGAGGTTCGCTGATGCGCCGGTGTCTAGTTTAAATCGGATGCGAGCCTTGTTAACAGTGAGGACAGCACACCACTTGCCATCTGGATCCACACTGAGGATCGAGATGCGTTTTGCCGTTGTGGTGGAAGGCAGCGCATGTGTAGTTATGATGCCCACCCGGTATGGGGACATGAGGCACTCAGCATCAGGGTCTGTTGGGCTGTCGGGATCGGAATCTGGCATGCCTTGTTGTATTGAGCGGACACTGCAGGGCCGCAGCTGGGATCGCTGGCTGCTGAGCGGTGGAGCAGATCTGCAAAGGGCTGCGTAGTGGCCAAGCTTGCCACACTGTAGACACCAGTGTCCTTTTGCCGGACATTGCCGCTTTAAATGGGTGGAGCCACAATTTGGACACGTCATGACGCCAACGTCAGTGCTTTCCGTGCACCATCGCGCATGTGCAGTGTGGTCGGTCGACGTACGCACCTGCGCAGTCGGGTTGTCGGGCTCGTCGTCCACTCGGTCGTGGCGCGCATGCGCAGGGACCTGGGAAAAGCACGCGGAACGGCCCCTCTCCTCGATGCTCAGGCCCTGCATTTGTGCAATGGCCTGCACCCATTCTGCCTCATGGGAGACCAGCTTTGCAGTTTCTGCCGCCCTGAAGTGGGAGTAATGATTCTTAGCATGCTCATGGACAACACACGTCTCGATAGCGACAGAGAGGGTCAACTGTTTGACTTTCAGGAGCTGCTGCCGAAGGGAGTCGGAGTGGACCCCGAAAACGATCTGATCCCGGATCATGGAATCAGCCGTTGAGTCATAGTTATATGACTGCGCTAGGATGTGGATATGGGTCACAAAGGACTGAAAAGGTTCATCCTTACCCTGAAACATCTGCCGGAAAACGTACCGTTCAAAGTTCTCATTCACCTCAATGTCGGAGTGGCTGTCAACTTCAGCAGGACTGTTTTGAATTTTGTTTTGTCTTCGCCGTCAGCAAACGTAAGGGAGTTGTAGATGTGGATGGCGTGGTTCCCCGCGGTGGAGAGAAATAGCGCGATCTTCCTGGCATCCGATGCTGCTTCGAGGTCGGAGGCCTCGGTGTACAAGCAAAACTTTTGCTTGAAGATTTTCCGATTGGCGTCGAGGTTGCCGGAGATGCGGAGCTGCGGAGAAGGCTGGATGTTTTCCATTTCACCGGATGGCTGCTTGCTGGTCAATGCTGATTCACTCGAGGTAGGTCCGTCAAGATCAGTATCACTCTGGTACCATGATGTATCATAGAATTTACAGTGCATAGGCTAGTAGGTTCGATGTGGACTGCACTTGATGCAGGGAAGCTAGAAACAGATGTCTAACACTGGAGAAGATCCAACACTGCTTTATTCAACGATAGAACTGCTATTCATATTCAGCTGTGGGTCGACACTATGCTGAACTGAATGGAGACCTTGTAGTAGCCTGACCAGACTTACTAGCTACCGCATGGTGTTTGCACTTGCTAGCTTGTGGACTCTGACTGTCTCAGTGGCTGGGTCCCGAGAGAGCGGGAAACCCAGCGCCCCCCCGGCCCACAGCGGCAGTGTCCCGCCCGGTGATCGGCCACATCGTGTTGTGTGCTTACTGGTCATCCTGTGTGTCAATCACTGCCCGCCTGCATCCCACTATATACATGAGTGGATATTATGACAAAGGGTGTGAGGGAAGAGCTGAGCTGGGCTAACTGAAAAGGGGCACTGTGGCGGGGGGAGAGGGGGGAAGAGAGAAGATGTGCGGACGGCAGATATGTTGCACTCTCCCCTGCTCAGCCGGAGTCTTCGGCGATATGCCCAGTCCGGCAGGTCCTCGGATGACAGGCGCTGCCGGTACACACGAGGCCTGATGCGAGCGTCCTTACCGCTACCTCCTAGGCCACTTAGGTGGCCGGCTCGCCATCCTCACCAGCTGTCTCCTGTCTCTCTGGGGCAGGCACCGCCACTGCTGGGTCCTCCCTAACCAGCTCCTGCTCTTACTGCCTTAGTTCATCCCCCAGGGCTGCGATGGCTAGGATGAAGGCCACCATTCCTGGTTGGATTCCGAAGTCCATTGTCTGCAGGAGGTAAAAGGCAGACATGTTAGCATGGTGCACAACCAGGTTCAACGGCCTACACGGAGGCCCCAACCTGTGCTTCAGTCCCTGCCCCGCATGACCCCTTCCCCCCCTCTGCCCCCACCTCCACGAACACCCCCCGCTAACCCTAGCCCGAACCCCCGGCATTCTGCCCTCTGCACTGCACCCCTGACCCATCGCTGGCCGGCACTGAGGGGGCATCTGGCCCGGGCACCTGTACTGCTGGCAGGCATCCATCTCTGCTGGCAGGTTTACTGGTCCTACCCATGCCGGGGGGATGCCCCGCCAGCAGGGTGGCACTCTGTTGTTGGAGGGACGTGGGGTTGCTGCGGGGAAGGGCAAGTGCAGCACTGGTAGGGAGGGGGCACCCATATTGCCAGTGTCACTCTGTGCAACCACGGGCCATGGTGCGGCAATATGGCTTCTTTGCCAGCCACGGGAAAACCTGAAAACCCCAGTCCCCGATTGGAATCACCGCGACCCCATGGCCCATTTCCTAGTCATCCCCGCTACTCCCCTCCCTAAACCCTGGCAGATGCCCCCCCTCCAGAGCCAGCCATGCCAGCGGTTGGACTGGCAGCCCACGGTTGTTCCTCTGGGACCATGTCAAACCTCCTCCCGTTCCCTCAGCAGCCACAGGACCTGTTTCACGATTTTTAAAACCACAAGTGAACCTCGCTATTTGTTCTTCCTCCTGGCGGTGGTGAAGCATTGCGGGTGTCCCGGAGAATATCCAGTCGGGCCCGTTAAAGATATGCCAACAGCGTTTACTGTATGTGTGGAGTAGAATGCATTCACGCAGCTATCGATGCACTGGAGCATGACATTCACATGCAAACCTCTGCCCAATCACGTTTTGCGATTCCAACGTCGCAGGACAGAGAATCTTATCCATTGTGTTTAGCTTAGTTAGATGATGTATTTAATGTAAGGAGCCAGGGGCCTAAGCAGTCAGGTTTGAATTTCAGTTCATTTTAGATTGGGATGTGAACAGATAAGCAGCTTTTTGCCAAATGATGGGCAGTGAAACAATAGTTTGACACAAGCAATAATCTACAAGCTGTTTCCTGAAGAATCGCTCTCTCAAAGCGATTAATCCAAGACATCTCTTTACAGCAAGCAGTCCTGAATTGGCTAACTGTAGTTAAAAGTGAATGTTGACCTGATATGGGTTTTAGTTGAGTGGAGATAAAAGCAGCAGTTTGGAGTTAATGTTTCATTGTCATTGTTCAGAGTTGTTTAACGGTTAATTGCAAGCTATTTTCTTTATGATTTTAAAGGTATTTTAATCCTCTGTTAGTAATAAAGTTTGTTTTGATATACCATATCCCTATTTGTGCATGGAATCACTCCTGGAGTGTAGTATCCTTTCCTCACAGTCTTACATATTAAATTAAATATTGATATTGGGGTTTCTGTCCAGTATCCTAGCAACTGTTGGGGTCTGGTCCTGGATCATAATACAGGAATGAAAAAAAAATCACGATTTAACCCATTGAACCATCCATTGGCCTCAGTGAGTTAGCTTTTAACAATGCCGACCCTCACATCATGGACACAACTGCAGTTTGCTGAAGTACCCGCAAATTATTTTATGTAAGAGTCCTACCCACTTCAATCTTTGACTTACTACCCTGCGGTAGGATTATATTATGCGTTTATAAAAGCTTTTATTGATTGTTAAGCAAATTCTTGTAGCTGAGGAAAGACTGTTAGGGCATTTTCAGACCTTCTGGATATTTCATGCAGAATGGTTAACTATATAGGAGTGTAGATATTGTACAAAAGCAGAAAAGGTTAATGGAATGATGCCACCATTAAGGAAGACAGAGGTGATAAACAAAAAATCAAAACCTGCAAATTATATGTTCAAGCATTTACATACGGCATGGAAGCACAGTGGTTAGCACTGTTGCTTTACATCGCCAGGGACCCGAGTTTGATGCCCGGCTTGGGTCACTGTCTGCACATTCTCCCCGTGTCTGCATGCGTTTCCTCTGAGTGCTCCAGTTTCCTCCCACAAGACCCAAAGATGTGTTTGTTAGGTGAATTGGACATTCTGAATTCTCCCTCAGTGTACCCGAACTGTGGTCGCTGGAGTGTGGCGACTAGGGGATGTCATAATATACACCAGTATATCATGGTGCAGACACAAACAGTGATGGACACACAGCAAGACCAATCAACACACACAACACCGCAGCCAATCATCAGTTAGAGCACACTCACTATAAAGACAGGGGGCATCAGAGTTCCCGCTCGTTCGGGATACAGCCTCTTAGAAGGACTGAGCTTACAGCTTACAGCACAGATCTTCACCATGTGCTGAGTGCATAGACTGGTTAGGACAGGCATAGGTATTTAGTTTAATCTAACATCGTGTTAACCCACAGTGAAAGTATGTTCAACAGTTTCTAACTTAATAAAATAGTGTTGCACTATTTTAAGTGTTGGTGGCCTGTATGTGTTTCACGGATCCAGAGCACCCAACACATCAGGGGATTTTCACAGTAACTTCATTGCAGTGCTAATGTAAACCTACTGTGACACTAATAAAGATTATTAATTTAAAGGTTGCTGGCCAAGTCGCAAATAAGGCAGCTCTGTGATAGGGAGCCCAGCAAAACGAGAATCTTAATCAAGTTTTCTGAAAGAAATTTATATTTTTATTTCATTACAATGTGAAAATTTGCTATGAGAGAGTTCAGGAAACAACCATTCTTTTATTCATAGGCTGGTTTGGTAACTCAAATAAATTGGTATCAGTCCAGATCAAAGCTCTTCACGAAGCAAAAATACTTTGTCGTATTTGTAGCATGTTAATTAGAATACTTATGCTGTAGCCGGGTTAGATAGATTTTTGTAGATGAGCATATGGTCCATCGAACCACAGAAAATTCCTTACCAGTGACTGTATGTCTGCTTAGACTTCCATAACTAATATCTTGGCTGATGAATGAATTCTCGAACGGATATGAAAGTGACTTCAGAAAACCAGTGATTCGTTTAAGATCAGCAGTCTTATTGAAGATTACATTTGGTTTCTTTTGTGAGGATATTTGATCCATGTTTGGCCTGCGTGCCAAAGCTTGGATTATCTTAATGTGGCATTGTTATGGAAGCTAGCTGCTGTGTTAGCAAGGGGTAATCTTCCCACTCCCCAAATGGCAGTTCAGATTAAGCCAAAGAGTCAGTTTTTTTGGATGTTTAGCCACAAGACTCTGGGGTGGTCCCGGTGGATTGGAAATTAGCAAACATGACACCACTGTTTAAAAAAGGAAGTAGGCAGAAAGCGGGTAATTATAGGCCAGTGAGCTTAACTTCGGTAGTAGGGAAGATGCTGGAATCTATCATCAAGGAAGAAATAGCGAGGCATCTGGACGGAAATTGTCCCATTGGGCAGTCGCAGCATGGGTTCATAAAGGGCAGGTCGTGCCTAACTAATTTAGTGGAATTTTTTGAGGACAGTAACAGTGCGGTAGATAACGGGGAGCCAATGGATGTGGTATATCTGGATTTCCAGAAAGCCTTTGACAAGGTGCCACACAAAAGGTTGCTGCATAAGATAAAGATGCATGGCATTAAGGGGAAAGTAGTAGCATGGATAGAGGATTGGTTAATTAAGAGAAAGCAAAGAGTGGGGATTAATGAGTGTTTCCCTGGTTGGCAATCAGTAGCTAGTGGTGTCCCTCAGGGATCAGTGTTGGGCCCACAACTGTTCACAATTTACATAGATGATTTGGAGTTGGGGACCATGGGCAATGTGTCCAAGTTTGCAGACGACACTAAGATAAGTGGTAAAGCAAAACGTGCAGAGGATTCTGGAAGTCTGCAGAGGGATTTGGATAGGCTAAGTGAATGGGCTAGGGTCTGGCAGATGGAATACAATGTTGACAAATGTGAGGTTATCTATTTTGGTAGGAATAACAGCAAAAGGGATTATTATTTAAAGGATAAAATATTAAAACATGCTGCTATGCAGAGAGACCTGGGTGTGCTGGTGCATGAGTCGCAAAAAGTTGGTTTACAGGTGCAACAGGTGATTAAGAAGGCAAATGGAATTTTGTCGTTTATTGCTAGAGGGATGGAGTTTAAGACTAGGGAGGTTATGCTGCAATTGTATAAGGTGTTCGTGAGGCCACACCTGGAGTATTGTGTTCAGTTTTGGTCTCCTTACTTGAGAAAGGACGTACTGGCACTGGAGGGTGTGCAGAGGAGATTCACTAGGTTAATCCCAGAGCTGAAGGGGTTGGATTACGAGGAGAGGTTGAGTAGACTGGGACTGTACTCGTTGGAATTTAGAAGGATGAGGGGGGATCTTGTAGAAACATATAAGATTATGAAGGGAATAGATAGGATAGATGCAGGCTGGTTGTTTCCACTGGCGGGTGAAAGCAGAACTAGGGGGCATAGCTTCAAAATAAGGGGAAGTAGATTTAGGACTGAGTTTAGGAGGAACTTCTTCACCCAAAGGGTTGTGAATCTATGGAATTCCTTGCCCAGTGAAGCAGTAGAGGCTCCTTCATTAAATGTTTTTAAGATAAAGATAGATAGCTTTTTGCAGAATAAAGGGATTAAGGGTTATGGTGTTCGGGCCGGAAAGTGGAGCTGAGTCCACAAAAGATCAGCCATGATCTCATTGAATGGTGGAGCAGGCTCGAGGGGCCTACTCCTGCTCCTAGTTCTTATGTTCTTATGTAAAACCAGGAAAAGTATATTTCACAGTCACTGAATTTGCAAGGCAACACAGCAGCACTAATTTGGATGCCTTGAATGCAGACTCATCTGAGCCCTGCGTGTGGACCAATTTGTTGTCAATTAAGACAAATAAACTGTGGGACACACTGAGGGAGACATTAACTTTTGGCACAGAATGGAAGAAGGTCTTACAGTGTCATACAACTCATCAACTGGGGAAGGAATAGAACTGCCTCCAGTCAGAGGTAATTGAAAGGCTCCTGAGATAAAGGGAGATGGTAATTCTGGGAGTACTCTTGTTCCTCCTGACTCCATTTAAATAAACGACAAAATAGGTCCTAGGCCAGTCTTTAAGCAGTGGCCCCTGACCATTATTAGATTGCTCAACATCAGTGCAAAGGAGCAGAGCAAGCACCACACACATTCAACCCCACCTTGTAGCTCAACATTGCAATCAAGGTACCTGTCATTCGAGAACACCAACATATCAATAAAATATGGTCTCTCGTCTGAGACAGGCAGACATCCAACAGGCAGCCAGAGCACCAGTGAAAATGTGGTGATAAGTGATCCAATACAATCTTCAGTCCACTGCCTGTTAATGTCAGACAGCAAGCAGCAAAAATTAGTCCCAGCTTGGTTTAACTCGCAGTGCATCAAGCAAGCAGGGGAGGTGGAATTGGGAGGTTAATTTACTAGTGGCCCGGTTTCGATTCTGACCTTGGATGACTGTGTGGAGTTTGCACATTCTCCCTGTTACTGCGTGGGTTTCCTCCGGATGCTCTAGTTTCCTCCCACAGTTCAAAGATGTGCAGGCTAGATGGATTGGCCATGCAAAATTGCCCCTTATTGTTCAAAGATTAGGTGGAGTTACTGGGTTACAAAGGATGCGGGTGTCGGCCTAGGTAGGGTGCTCTTTCAGAGGGTTAGTGCAGACTCGATGGACTGAATGGCCTCCTTCTGCACTGAAGGGATTCTATGATTCTACAGTAATGATTTTCAGATTTATATCTGTGCAGAAGACCATTATGACTCAGTATGGTTCTCAGGATTGATGGCTCTTTATGATTTGACGGAAGTGCTGTGAGTTGCCAATGTTACCATTGTAGCTTTAATCTGAGGCAGAGTTAGACTTGTCAGGTGGAGGCAATCTGCTTTCCTCTAGGAACTTCTGACCTGTAAACTTTTTCAGCATTTAACGTCAATTGCTTCTGCCCAGTGCCTTTGTAGTTAGCGAGCTCTCTCTGTCCAGAATGCAGAACATGCCTTTCTCTCCCCACTTCGTTGCAAGTTTCTCAGGCAAGCAAAGGTTTCTGTCGCCATAGTGATTCATCGCTTTCACTGATGCCATCTCCTTGCTGACAGAAAAAGTTTGATTAACCATTCTGTCATCCTGTTGGCGAGGTAAAGAACAGCAGCAGAAGTTTATTCACCATAATAGATTGATAAGAACACAGGAGCAAAGACAGACATCAGGTTTACGTCACTGTACCAAATCCTGAATATTAAAAAATAACAGCCACGGGCAAATTGGACCTGGTTTCATTCCCCTTCGGTTGAGGAGGTCACTACATATCTGCCCACCCCACCCCCAAAGGGTCTCCCTCCCATCTCTGATGGTTTGAGAAGGATTCATGAATTTGCGAGGCCTGTCCGAGATATACATTATAATTGCTTTGAAGTTCATCCAAGGACACAGGAAATCAAATAACTACATCAGGCTGTCAGACATGCACAGGATGCCAAAGCAAAGGATATTTGCTGAGCAGGGTTATCATGCACTATTTGAAGATTAGATCTGTAATGCTGGACATCAGCACCTAGAAGATAGGTATCGTGGAGGCATCCGACAGAATTACACCAGGGGCTTTGTGCTTAACAAATAACCATTCATTTTATTTCAGAAATCCACAGAGCATCAACTCTATTTCTGTTCTGATGTGCAGCAACCATATTGCCACAGATCATTTCTCCAATTCAACCCATTTTTAACCCTGGAGAGCCCAGAACAATGAGCCAATGGTCTAATACATCAGAGCAGAGACAATACAGTTGAATTTATATGAAAGTCCTGCTGATTGCTCATTGGTCATAGCTGCATGCGAATGCACAAAAATAGCTGCAGGAAAAGAGAAGCCAATCCCTCAAACCTGCTTTTCACACTTCCTGCTCTTCCACAGGCATGTAATCTCCTGGGAGAGGCAAAAGACCAGTTAATAATTAGAGCCTATAATAAGAAAAATATACTCTGGAAGAGTCCTGTACGATTCTTTCAGGCAATTGAAAGTAATCTTCACGAGCACGTAGATATGCGAGTGTTCACGGTTTAATTCACTTGCTTCCTATATGGTGTGATCCCAGCTCCAGTTCTGATCCAGTCCGGATCCCTCTTGAAGGCCTGCAGGGAATCAGGGTATGGAATATTAGCCAGCAACACAATTCAGGGACTCACTTTTCTCTGGGGAAAGAAACATTGCCTAATGTCCAGATTATTCCTATTTGTTTTCAGTTAAATGCATCTCCCCTGGTACGCCCAACTTGTCAAATTGAAATATGACCTGCAGAAATACTAATAAAACTGTGAACAGTGCTACAAGATTTCAACTCTATACTGGTAATGTCAATGCTCCTTCAGATATTAGGCTCAAACTGGCAGAACCTCATCTGTTCATAGACTAGTTCATAGATCTGTTGTTGGCTAATGATGAATAACGGTGACACAAAGAAAATAATGCTTTTGGTTTCAGCAAAACATGGAAGTTCAGTACAAGGTCTGTTATAATCACTATGGGTCTTAGCTGACACTGTTTTTTATTCAAGATAGCTGGAGGCAAGACTGTTGGTAAATGTTAACTTTTATTCGATCCTCTCCCGACTTCCAAAAAGATTTCCATGTTGTGGCAGGCATTTCCAAGTGGTTCACCTTTTCCTCATAGACATAGTCACCTGCTGACCACCAAGGCAGTCACAGGCAGACTCAGGCCAGAAGGCAGTCACATCCCTTAGATTAACTGCCGTAAGTTCTATCATTGGTCAGGGAAAGGAGGGTATGACTGCAAGTGAGGCAGATAAAGGGATCCAATAATTAGCACTGCAGGAGCCTCAGTCCTTGTCCCTGTCCAACAGGCACGAGATTCTTGCTCCTTGTGTGGACGAGAGTGGGGACTGCAGGGAGGATGAGCAAACTGACTATGTCACTGTGGTTCAGGCAGCTATTCAAATGGGGGGGAGAAAAGATAAATGTAGTCATAGTTGGGGATAGCATAGTCAGGGGGATAGACACTGGGCGCGATTCTCCACTCCCACGCCGGTTGGGAGAATCGCCTGGGCCGCCGAAATTTCCGGGGCCGCCGGTCCGACGCCCTCCCGCGATTCTCCCGAGCGGCGGGAACGGGCCAGTCGAGTTTCGCGAACCGCAGGCCGGAGAATCGCCGGAGATACCCAAAATGGCAATTCTCCGGCACCCCCGCGATTCTGAGGCCCGGATGGGCCGAGCGGCCAGGCCAAAACGGCGGGTTTCCCCCAGCACCGTCCACACCTGGTCGCTACAGTCGTGGGCGGTGCGTGAACGCTGGGGGGGCGGCCTGTGGTGGGGCGAGGGGGGATCCTGCACCGGGGGGTACCTTAAATGTGGGGTGGCCCGCGATCGGTGCCCACCGATCGGCGGGCCGTCCTCTCTGAAGGAGGACCTCCTTTCTTCCGCCGCCCCGCAAGATCCGTCCCCCATCTTCTTGCGGGGCGGATGTGGACAGGACGGCAACCACGCATGCGCGGATGACGTCCATTATGCGGCGCCGGCCGCGTCATCTAATTGCCGCCGCTTTTACGCGGGCGACAAGGCCTCGCGCGGGTAGATGACGCGGCCCCGATACTGGCCCATTGTCAGGGCCTGAATCGGTCGTGACCGGGGCCGTTCCGCGCCGTCGTGTACCTCGACGGCGTTCACAACGGCGCGGCCACTTCGGCGTGGGGGTGGAGAATCGCGCCCACTGTCTTCTGTAGCCAGGAACAAGAGTATTGAAGACTGTGTTGCCTGCCCGGTATCAGGGTTCAGGACATCTGCTCTGGGCTGGAGAGAAAATTGCGGTGAGAAGGGGAGGATCCAGTGGTCATGGCCCATGTAGGCACCAATGACTTAGGTAGAATGAGGAAGAAGGTTCGTTGTAGGCAGTTTGAGGAGGAAGGCACTAAATTAAAGAATAAGGGGCGTCATTCTCCGCCGGCGGGAGTCTCCGTTTTGCCGGCGCCCGGGAGTTTCCCGACGGCGTGGGGCTGCCCCACAATGGGAAACCCCATTGACCGGCCGGTGTAACGGAGCATTCCGCCGGCAGGTCGGGGCAGAAATGTGGCGGGGCGGGTCGGAGAATCGCCGGGGGGCGGCGTGAATCCCGCCCCGACGCCGGCTGCCAAATTCTCCGGCGTCGGGGTTTTGGCAGGGGCAAGTCGGTGGCCGCTAGCAGCGGCCCTCCCGGCAATTCTCCGGCCCTCGATGGGCCGAGCGTCCGCCCGTTTTCGCCGGTCCCGCCGGCGTGAATCAAACCAGATCTGTACCGGCGGGACCTGGCTCTATGGGCGGCCTGCAGAGGCCTCGGGGGGGCGGGCAGGGATCTGGCCCCAGTGGGTGCCCCCACAGTGGCCTGGCCTGCGATCGGGGCCCACCGATCCGCAGGCGGGCCTGTGCTGTGGGGGCACTCTTTCCCTCTGCGCCGGCTGCTATCAACCTCCGCCATGGCCAGCGCGGAGAAGAAACCCCCCTGCACATGCGTCGGGATGACGTCAGCACACGCTGGTGCTTCCGCGCATGCGCCAAATCGCGGCGGCCAGCAGAGGCCCGTTGGCGCCAGTTGGCGCGGCGCCAAACCCTTCCATGCCAGCTGGCGTGGCGCCAACCCCACCGGCGTCGGCCTAGCCCCTGAAGGAGCGAAGGAGTCCGCACCTTCCGGGCGGCCCGACGCCAGAGTGGTTCACGGCACTCATCGGCGACGGTAGGGCACACCCATAATCTCTGGATTATTACCTGAGCCACCTGCAAATTGGCAAAGGATAAGTAAAATTAAGGAGATGAATACGTCGCTCAAAGATTGGTGGGGGAGAAGCAGGATCGGTTTGTGGGACCTTGGCATCAGTACTGGGGAGAGTACCCCAGTGGGGCGGCCTACATCTGAATCATGCTGGGACCAGTGTTCTTGCAGACTGTATAACCAGGAAAGTAGCGTAGCCACCAAAATTGGCCAACTAAAACATAGAACATAGAACATAGAACGATACAGCGCAGTACAGGCCCTTCGGCCCACGATGTTGCACCAAAATAAAAGCCATCTAACCTACACTATGCCATTATCATCCATATGTTTATCCAATAAACTTTTAAATGCCCTCAATGTTGGCGAGTTCACTACTGTAGCAGGTAGGGCATTCCACGGCCTCACTACTCTTTGCGTAAAGAACCTACCTCTGACCTCTGTCCTATATCTATTACCCCTCAGTTTAAAGCTATGTCCCCTCGTGCCAGCTATTTCCATCCGTGGGAGAAGGCTCTCACTGTCCACCCTATCTAACCCCCCGATCATTTTGTATGCCTCTATTAAGTCTCCTCTTAACCTTCTTCTCTCCAACGAAAACAACCTCAAGTCCATCAGCCTTTCCTCATAAGATTTTCCCTCCATACCAGGCAACATCCTGGTAAACTCCCAATTTAAAATGGAGAAGGGCAAAGGCTGATGGGAAAGTCAACCAACATAGACAGAAGCCAGCAGCTGCAGGTTTGCTGTGTATTTACCTCTGCAAAGGCCAGACAACATCGATACCAGCGACCATCAGCATAACAAAGTAGCATACTGATGAGCAATCCCCGGGAACAATAAGTAACATTTTGGACACACAAAGCAAAGCCAGACTCCTCGGCGCCAGCAGAAGCCAACACAAAGGAGGTGAACGAGCACCTCAAGACCGCCCATCGATCAGGGAACCGCTCCAGTATTGGAGAAAAGCGAACCAAGCGATTGGGACAGAGTCCAATCACTTGGGACCAGGTACAGGGTCCGCTCCGAAAGGCGGGAAGCCCCTGGGGACTGTAAGAGTTAAGCCCCAAGTTCAAATCGCTCTCTCTCTCTTCGTCCTGCCCGGGTCACCCAGCAACACAAACCAACATTGACCGTGACCGGTGCAGTGACCGCCGACAGAAGGATGTTTTAATTCAACGCTCGCTACGAGATAGGCGCTCCTAGCTACCAATCCATACCAACTTCGAATCCCGCAGGCTCAGAACCCGAACGAAAGGCCATTTGTTCCCCTGACCTGGTGGGCCAGTCCGAAGTTAAGTATAGGCCTGTTAGTTGTAGAAGTAGCTTAGACGTAGAATTTGTGCATGAGTGTACGGAACAAGGTAGATGAGCTTGTGGCCCAGATTGTGACTGGCAGGTATGATGTGGTAGGCATCACAGAGACATGGTTGCAGGGGGTTCAGGACTGGCATTTAAACATCCAGGGATTCACAACCTATCGAAAAGACAGAGAGGTGGGCAGAGGGGGCGGGGTTGCCTTGTTAATTAGGAATGAAATTAAATCAATAGCACTAAGCGACATGGGGTCGGATGATGTGGAGTCTGTGTGGGTAGAGTTGAGGAATCACAAAGGCAAAAAAAACATAATGGGAGTTATGTACAGGCCTCCTAACAGTGGTCAGGACCAGGGGCACAAGATGCACCACGAAATAGAAAGTGCATGTCAGAAAGGCAAGGTCACAGTTATCATGGGGGACTTTAATATGCAGGTGGACTGGGTAAATAATACTGCCAGTGGACCCAAGGAAAGGGAATTCATTGAATGTTTACAGGAGGGCTTTTTGGAACAGCTTGTGATGGAGCCCACGAGGGAACAGGCCATTCTGGACTTAGTGTTATGTAATGAGCCAGACTTGATTAAAGATCTTAAAGTAAGGGAGCACTTAGGAGGCAGTGATCATAATATGGTAGAATTCAATCTCCAATTTGAAAGAAAGAAGGTAGAATCAGATGTAAAGGTGTTACAGTTAAATAAAGGTAACTACAGGGGCATGAGGGAGGAACTGACGAAAATCGACTGGGAGCAGAACCTAGTGGGAAAGACAGTAGAACAGCAATGGCAGGAGTTTCTGGGAGTAATTGAGGACACAGTACAGAGGTTCATCCCAAAGAAAAGAAAGGTTATCAGAGGGGGGATTAGGCAGCCATGGCTGACAAAGGAAGTTAGGGAATGCATCAAAGCAAAAGAGAAAGCCTATAATGTGGTAAAGAGTAGTGGGAAGGCAGAAGATTGGGAAGGCTACAAAAACAAACAGAGGATAACAAAGAGAGAGATAAGGAAAGAGAGGATAAAATTTGATGGTAGGCTAGCCAGTAACATTAGGAATGATAGTAAAAGTTTATTTAAATACATTAAAAACAAATGGGAGGCAAAAGTTGACATTGGGCCGCTCCAAAATGACGCTGGTAATTTTGTGATGGGAGACAAGGAAATAGCCGAGGAACTGAATAAGTACTTTGCGTCAGTCTTCACAGTAGAAGACATGAGTAATATCCCAACAATTCCGGAGAGTCAGGGGACAGAGTTGAATATGGTAGCCATCACAAAGGAGAAAGTGCTAGAGAAACTAAGAGGTCTAAAAATTGATAAATCTCCGGGCCCAGATGGGCTACATCCTAGAGTTCTAAACGAGATAGCTGAAGAAATAGTGGAGGCATTGGTGATGATGTTTCAACAGTCACTGGAGTCAGGGAAAGTACCAGAGGATTGGAAAATCGCTCTTGTAACCCCCCTGTTCAAGAAGGGAACAAGGAAAAAGATGGAAAATTATAGGCCAATTAGCCTAACCTCGGTTGTTGGCAAGATTCTAGAATCCATTGTTAAGGATGAGATTTCTAAATTCTTGGAAGTGCAGGGTCGGATTAGGACAAGTCAGCATGGATTTAGTAAGGGGAGGTCGTGCCTGACAAACCTGTTAGAGTTCTTTGAAGAGATAACAAATAGGTTAGACCAAGGAGAGCCAATGGATGTTATCTATCTTGACTTCCAAAAGGCCTTTGATAAGGTGCCTCACGGGAGACTGCTGAGTAAAATAAGGGCCCATGGTATTCGAGGCAAGGTACTAACATGGATTGACGATTGGCTGTCAGGCAGAAGGCAGAGAGTTGGGATAAAAGGTTCTTTTTCGGAATGGCAACCGGTGACGAGTGGTGTCCCGCAGGGTTCAGTGTTGGGGCCACAGCTGTTCTCTTTATATATTAACGATCTAGATGACGGGACTGGGGGCATTCTGGCTAAGTTTGCCAATGATACAAAGATAGATGGAGGGGCAGGTAGTATGGAGGAGGTGGGGAGGCTGCAGAAAGATTTAGACAGTTTAGGAGAGTGGTCCAAGAAATGGCTGATGAAATTCAACGTGGGCAAGTGCGAGGTCTTGCACTTTGGAAAAAAGAATAGAGGCATGGATTATTTTCTAAACGGTGACAAAATTCATAATGCTGAAGTGCAAAGGGACTTGGGAGTCCTAGTCCAGGATTCTCTAAAGGTAAACTTGCAGGTTGAGTCCGTAATTAAGAAAGCAAATGCAATGTTGTCATTCATCTCAAGAGGCTTGGAATATAAAAGCAGGGATGTACTTCTGAAGCTTTATAAAGCATTAGTTAGGCCCCATTTAGAATACTGTGAGCAATTTTGGGCCCCACACCTCAGGAAGGACATACTGGCACTGGAGCGGGTCCAGCGGAGATTCACACGGATGATCCCAGGAATGGTAGGCCTAACATACGATGAACGTCTGAGGATCCTGGGATTATATTCATTGGAGTTTAGGAGGTTGAGGGGAGATCTAATAGAAACTTACAAGATAATGAATGGCTTAGATAGGGTGGACGTAGGGAAGAGTTGTTTCCATTAACAGGGGAGACTAGGACCCGGGGGCACAGCCTTAGAATAAAAGGGAGTCACTTTAGAACAGAGATGAGGAGAAATATCTTCAGCCAGAGAGTGGTGGGTCTGTGGAATTCATTGCCACAGAGGGCGGTGGAGGCCAGGACGTTGAGTGTCTTTAAGACAGAAGTTGATAAATACTTGATTTCTCGAGGAATTAAGGGCTATGGAGAGAGAGCGGGTAAATGGAGTTGAAATCAGCCATGATAGAATGGTGGAGTGGACTCGATGGGCCGAATGGCCTTACTTCCACTCCTATGTCTTATGGTCTTATGGTCTATAGTAGCGATTACTGTGTATAATAAATGTGCTTTGATTTGAATCTTACTAATCGGTGTATTGAGTTATTGACCATTACTTGGACTTGAACCTCGTGGCGGTATCATAAAGATACCTGGCGACTTGAGAGCAAAGGTAACAAAACAAAGCAATTGAACCAACGGAGAGTTAGCAACATTATTTGGCAACATCTGACGGGACCGGATCTAGAAGTGGCATAACCACTCCGGCAGAACGTGGAATTTGAATTAGAGATCCAATTGGGAACAGAAAACCACAAGCGTTCAAGCAGTTCTGATCAATACTCATAATTCGGACGTGTGTGTATGCATGCGTAACTAACAGGGCGATAAGGTAAAACTGATAGATTTTTTGTTGCGACAAAACTGTCGGGAGTTTGTACTTCGGAAAGTAGCGAAAGCCGTACCCGTATTTACAGCACCGCCTTAATACCCCTGTCCCAAATTTGAAGATCAGCATTTGGATAGGAAAGTTGGCAATGCAGGCAATGCAACGCCTCGTGAACCCCAAGGAATTTGCGGTCGCAGCAACCAGCAGCAGTAGAGTAGGACAATGTCCCATTTGGGAGGAAGAAATCAGGAAGTACCTCAAAGGGAAAGGATGGCCCCTTTGGAGTGATTTCTGTGACAACGAGGAATCAGGCCCCGGGAGTATAGGACATACTTGGTGGGAGAACCTGAGTGAGATCCACAAAAAGAGCTTAGGGAAAGCTCTCAAGCCGATGGCAATCGTGTCCTGCTTGGCACAGTTGCGAGGCACAGAGGAGGTCGTTAGGACTCTCCGGAAAGAGGTAGAAGTCATACATCGAATGAGTAAGGTCGATGTAAGCGAGATAGAAAGAAAGAACTTAGAATTGAGAAGGAAGTTGGCAGCAAAAGACGGAGAGGTGGAGGATGCCAAAAGGGCTCACCAGTCTTGTCTGGCGCACTTAAGCAGCTTCCAGTCCCTTTATGAAAAGGCCTATCAGGACACGCAATGTGCAGTCCTGGTACGTGAAGAAACAGAGAAGCAGGTAGAAGCATTGCAGAGACAGTGTGGTGACCTGAAGGCAGCGTTAAGAGCACTCCATGCTGCCACCACAGAGCAAAGACAAAGCTCACTAGACCACGCAAAGTGCCGGAAGCAGATTGCAGAGCTGCAATCTCTGCTTTCAGTTCAAAAAGGATTCCAGGAAACCTTTGGAACAAAATTAGATGAGGAAGACGGCCCTGATTGGGAAGAGTTGAATGAGACAGCGCAGAGATATGTTCAGGGAACATGTGCGCAGGGAAAGCCACAAAAGAGGAAAGCGCCCCAACCCCCCACAGAGCAGATAGTTCAGGCTCCAATGAACCCAGTAACCACCCACCGCACAGCCACATCAGACGATGCGGAATTTCTATACTACACCCCCTTAACAGTGACCCAATTACGGGACGCATGCGATAAGATCACACCGTTCCTCCTCACCTCAGACCCCCACCATTTCTTTGCTAGAGTAAAGCAGCAGGCGACCATGTATGGCCTGGATGAGCGAGAGCATGTAAAGCTCACAGTTTTAAGTTTAGATCCTTCAGTCGCAGCAGCCCTTCCCAACTACAGAATGTAGGAGGAGGTACCCTTGCAAAAATGCATACCGCGATCCTGGATGGGATCACCGGGGTGACCACGTAGATGGCCTCAACAAATGCAGGCAAAAGAAAGCCGAGCAGCCCACAGCGTTTGCTGGACGCCTGTGGATTCACTTTGCAGCAGCCTTTGGAGACGTAGACCGTGCCCATTTGTCCCCAGACAACTTGGCCAAATGGACCCGCACCCTTATCTCCCATGCCACAGAAACAGGACAGAAAGCTTGCGCGAGTTATGATCTCTCAGAGGAGGCCCATAACGAGAAGTGGGTAGTGAAAAGATTGTCCCGCGCTTGGGAGCAATCTATACAAAGCAAACCCGCAGTCAAGACTCCCGAGGAAAAGCAGGCCGCCGCAGATATACAGGCAGTTCCAACCCACCAGAACCCCGCATGGGTGAATGAAGGAAAGAACAGCCCCCCAACCAAGTCACAGGAGTGTTACAACTGCGGACAGTTAGGATACTTTGCAAGAGAGTGCAATGCCCCTAAAAAGCCACAGAGAGCCCAGCAGACGGGCACTCTGAGTAAGAAGAAGACAGAGCCCATTCATAGTGTTAGCGCCCGTTCAGATCAGACGGACTTGACTGGAATGGACCGACGGTGTTCGGGCTCCCCCAGTTTGGTCTGCGACACCCTTTGGGATAGGTCCTGACGACTGGTAGTTGCAGCGAAAATTCGGGGACAGCCCATCGAATTTCTCTGGGACACAGGAGGGTCCCGCACCACAATAAATTCCTCCACCATGTTCCAAAAAGACACGTGGCCCACTACAGCCACTATCACCCTCAGCGGCTTTACAGGCCACTCACAGCAGGGACACATCACAGCCCCTGTACCCATTCAAATCGGTACCATCACAACCAAGCATCCCGTGGTTTTAGTTGACCTGCCCCACACAGCAGAACACATTCTGGGAATCGATTTCATGAATTCCCACAATCTTTCATTTGATCCAGTCAACCTGGATCAGTGTGCCTGGAAAATGGCAAAGTCCGCAAGAGCCCCCGCAACGCTCAACATAGGAGAATACGCCAACAAAATTAGCGCAGTAGGCGAATTTTGGTTCAACCTGACCACGCTTAGCACGGACAAGCAGGTTAGGGCAGTTCTGCAAAAGAACAGGGCAGCATTTGCGACCCACAAACACGACTGTGGCCGGATGACTGGCTCCGTACAGATCACAGGACCTGACCCTAGACCCCAAAAACAATATGGATTTCCCCAAGAGGCAGAGGGCGAAATCGCAAAAGAAATCGAAAGCTTATTAGAGTAGGGCGTACTTAGATCAGTAGCCTCCACTAATAATGCCCCGATTTGGCCAGTGAGAAAGCCCGATGGATCATGGCGACTGACCAGCGATTACCGGGAACTCAACAAAATCATCCCCGCAGTAGCCCCCACAGTAGCAACAAGTCCTGAGACCATGCTCAAGCAGGGACTCAATTCCCGATTCTTTACGGTTTTGGATGTCAGTAATGGATTCTGGTCCATTCTATTGGCAAAGGCGTGCCAGTACAAATTTGCCTTCACTTTTAAAAATCAGCAGTAAACGTGGACATGCCTTCCACAAGGATTCCACAACTCCCCCTCCATTTTCCATCGACAGCTGGCAAATGGTTTCGCCAAATTCCTTCGCCCCGAATGTCTGGTTCAGTACGTAGACGACCTACTACTGCAGACAGACACCAAGGAAGAGCACATTGAGCTTCTGTTCGAACTCCTGGAACTCTTACACTCAATTGGTTGTAAAGTTAACCCCAAAAAGGCCCAGATTTTGGAAGATAAAGTGATATATTTGGGAACAATTACGCACGGTAAACGCGAGATCAAGCATAAAAGGATTGACTCGATTGCTAAATTGCCCCTTCCCCAGAATGTTTCAGCCCTCCGGTCATTTTTAAGACTGGTTGGCTACTGCCGAAACCACATTAACGGTTTCGCCAGCAAGGCAGCGCCCCTCTCAGACCACCTAAAGAAAGGAGCCCCCTGAGAATGGCTTCCGCAGCATACGGATGCTGTGGATGCGTTGAAGCAATCACTCATAGCAGCCCCCGCACTACAAGTTCCAGACCCGCTTTCCCCTTACGCTATAGAGGTAGCAACCACAGACCACACCCTTTCGGCCGTGCTCCTCCAGGAACGGCACGAACAGTTAAGGCCCGTAGCTTACGCCTCCAGAATTTTAGATGCTGTGGAGCAGGGATTTTCAGCCTGTGAGAGGCACCTGCTCGCAGTATTTTGGGCAGTTCAGTATTTTTCGTACATTACCGGACTGAACCCCATCACAATCCTCACAGAACACACCCCCACCCAACTTTTACTGGACGGACGACTCAAGGACGGTACAGTCAGTCAAATAAGAGCAGCTAGATGGACCCTTATCTTGCAGGGACGGGACATCACTGTGAAACGGACAAAGACCCACACTTTTTTAGCCGACAACCAGCAGTACCCCGGAACCCCCCATGAATGTGAAATTATCTCTCCACACCACAACACAGGCCCCTTTGTTGCTAAAACACCCCCCAGAAAGATAGGTAGTTCAACCCAGAGCCCCCAGAACACAGACACGTGTGAGCCCATAAAGATATATGTGGATGGATCTTCCACAATATTGGATGGGAAGCGCATAACAGGTTGCAATATTTATGTTGAGGACACGCAGGGACGTGCCCTAGAAGAATTAGCAATAAAACCTCCAGGACACTTAGGCGAACAGGCAGCAGAGCTTGCGGCCATCGCGTATATAGTGGAACACCCAAATTCCTTCCCCAGCCCAGCAGACATACACTCGGACAGCCTCTATGTGTGCAACAGCCTTACGGAATTCCTGCCCCTGTGGAAAGCAAGAGGATTTGTTTCCGCAGACGGAAAACCCCTCCCCTCAGCCCCATTGCTCCGTCACATCTGAGAGAGAGGACAGAACAGGACGTTTGGAATAGTCAAAGTTCGAAGTCACCATCCTTCCTCCCCCCCCCCAGGAAATGTAAAAGCCGACGCACTGGCTAAAGCAGGTTCCAGACACGGATATTTTTGGACACCCGCCGAAAGTGCACCAGTGAATACAGTTCAGGTCTCACAGACTAGAATCGAGGATCTAGTGGAGGCCCAGAAGCAGGACAGCAATCTCAGGGAGATTTTAAAAGGAAACTATCCAGCGCCCTACGAGAGATTTAAAAATGCTCTGACCACACATGACAGTGTGGTGTTAAAAGACACCCTTTATGTGGTTCCTGAACAGGACAGGAATCAACTGATTTGTTTATTTCATGACGATCATGGACATCAGGGTATCGATCCCACTACAGCCCACCAAAAGCAGCTTTGTTGGTGGCCGAATTTAAAGGACGATGTAAATCACTACATCGAGAATTGTCTTATCTGTGCCCAGAATAATCCGGACAGATATGCCAAAAAGGCTGAGCTTAGCCACACCCGACCCGTTAATGGCCCCTGGACTAACCTCCAGATTGAATTTATAGGACCATTGCCCCCTTGCAGGAATGGTTATAAATATGTACTCGAGGTGATAGACACGTTTACAAAATGGGTGGAAGCATTCCCATCCAGGACAAACACGGCAAAGACCGCAGCCAAGATTTTGACCCACCACATCTTTACAAGATGGGACGCCCCCGCAGCATTGAATCCGACCAAGGTTCCCATTTTACGGGATGTGTCATGCAGAACGTCCTCATGTTATTTGGCATCACCCAAAAATTCCACATAGCGTACCACCCACAGTCGAATGGTATAGTGGAGCGCATGAATCGGACCCTAAAATCCATCCTCAGAAAAATGGTCCAGCAAAACAACACCACTTGGGACTCAGTCCTCCCTTTTGTGCTGATGTTTTTGCGCAATACAGTTTCAATTTCCACAGGTTACGCCCCACACACTCTCATGACCGAACGCCCCATGAAAGGCACAGAATATTTATTAGGTTTAGACTTGACCAGCCCCGAAGTGACGGCCCTCACACACGAGAAAGCAGTAGAGCAATTAGTGGATAATGTTAAAACGGCTCAGCTAGCAGCCGCAGTGAAATTGGGCTCAAGGAAGAAACAGAGCAAGGCCTGTTTCGACAAGACAGTGCATGCGACTGAGTACAGCATAGGACAGAAAGTCATGCTCTCTGTATATAACCCCAGCACATTCCTGTCACCAAAGTACTCGGGTCTGTACTCCATTGCGGACAAAGTAAGCCCTTCTGTATATAAGATAAAGTACCCCAACGGTAAGACTGCGTGGTTCCATATCAACCAGCTGAAGGCATATGGAACACAGTCTCACGCCACGTCATGCTTGACGCAGCACACCACACCCCGCCCACAGCCAACGTAACCCTACCCTCCCTCAACACATCCAGCCCAGCCACGGACTCGACCTCGACTCCACCCCCTAAATATACACTCCGCCCCGGAACGCCCACCGACTGCAGCAGCAGAGACAGCGACTGTGACTCGGACGATAGCCACAGCACGCCTCCCTACTATCCCCATGCAACAGGACCCACACCCAGCGAATCCGACTACGATCCGAGTGATCCCTTCATGATCACTTTCCTAAACAAACCCCACCACCGACCACCGACCTACCATGACGACCCCGATTCCGTCCCCACACAACTAGACACCACCTTTTGGCACCGCGATAATTCATTCAGGCTCGTCCGGAACGTCGAGATGGACCCCAAATCGCATCATGCAGCCCTATCAGCCCTTATACATTCGAGAGTTTGGCATCCGGGAGAAGATGACGACTTTGAGTCTGACTCCCAAAACGAGAACCCCTTTGCGACCCTGTTCGCAACCGATAACTGAGGTGTCCAGATGACGTTTTAAAAGGAACCGCTTGGGAGAAAACGGTGTCCTTTCTGATTGAACCTGCAGCATGTTTTATGTTGTTTGTAGTGTTTTGTTAAATGTTGTATGTCAGAGTGGAAAAAAAATTTCCACGGCCCCACGCCTTTTCGGCCGAAACCTCTGAGAACTTGTCCGCACGCTCATCAGCAGAAACCTCTGAGGACTTGCCCACAGAGACTTGTTAAGGTCCCAGACGCCAGTTCAGCGGAACTCGTCTGTCAACAGATACCACACGCCCGTTCATAACTGCCCTTCTGGTTCATGGGCAACCGCCCACGATGACTACATTTCTTGCCCGTTCTTGTCGGTTGCTCAGGCAGTGGAGAAACGGCTTGGGACCCACCCTGCCTGGGACCCCCCCCCTCTGGTCAACTACGCTCGGGTAGGGGAGACACGGCATTGGTCGCCGTCCTACCCGGGGACTCCATCTAACTCTTACCCGTCGCGGCCCATACGCACCTCATTTTGGAAAGTTTTAGTTCAAAAGTTTTGGTTTGTTTCAGGTAATCCTTAGGTTGCCAACCATCTGCTATTTACATCCTCAAACATTTGGATGGTAAACTGCGCAGTCTGCGAGACGGCTCGCACTGGTTCTTTATTTGTAAGTGTGTCTTGTCCTAAAAATCGGTTTTTGAAAAAAAATGAGGGAGTCACACATAGTGACCAATTAAAAGGGAGTAATTGGCGCTAAAGGACAGACAGGCTATCATACGAGATATTAAACCAAGATAGTAACAGATATTATGCTTGTTCACACAGGACTCCAGAAGCTCCAGGACCGGAGAAGAGAGGAGAAGAGAAGAGAAAAGAAGAGAAGTGAAAGAAGAAGAACCATGAGGACATCCTCCGCATGGTTAATCGTGATAATAGACATTTGGTTGTGCATGAACGCGAACCCTCAGGGGTATATGAGGGAACGGTGGCAAAGGATAGTGAGGGGGGAATTGACTATCATAATGTGACAGGTCAGGCAGGAAACTCAAACAAAAATATGCAACACATAGCAAATCCAGAGTTGTAAACAACTGTAAAAAATCAAATGCACGATGATCCAACAAGATCAAGAGTTGATAGCGCAGATTGTAACCTGTGAGTATGATGTATTAGCTATAACTGAAACGTGGTAGCAGGGTGACCAGGACTGGGTGATCCACATTCCAGGGCACACAATGTTCCAAAAGAACTGGCCAAAGGGGAAAGGAAGTGGGATAGCGTTGTTAATCAAGGAAGGTTTCAGACTAGTGCTGAGTCAGGATATAAAGTGGGTGTGATGTAGAATCGGTTTGGATTGAAATTATAAATAGCAAGCGAAGGAAGACAAGGGTGGGAGTAGTTTATAGACCCCCAAAATGTGACCTCTCAAGAGGTCAGAGCATAAATGGGGAATTATCAAGAGCATATTTGAAGGGAACTGCAATTATTATGGGAGATTTTAATTTGCATATTGATTGGACAAACCAAACCGGCAAGGGAAGCGTAGAAGAAGAATTTGTGGAATGCATAGGGATTGCCTTTTAGAGCAGCATGTTGTGGAATCTATCTGGGAACGGGCTATTTTAGATTTAATTTTGTGTAATAAAGAAGGAATAATATAGGATCTTGTGGTTAGAGATCCCCTGGGGGTTGGCGACCACAATATGATAGAATTCCAGGTATAGTTTGAAGGTGAATGCCATCGGTCCATAACCAGTGTCTTCAGCTTATGTAAGGGGAATTATAATGGTATGAGGGAGAAGCTGTCCAAGGTGAATTGGGTAAACAAGCTAAGATACAGGTCAGTAGATGAGTAGTGGCAGCAATTCAAACAGCTGGTCCATAATGCTTAGCGGAGTTTATCCCAATCCTAAAAGAAGAATTCCACAAGAAAGTGGTTAACTTGGTTAACAAAGGGGGCCAAGGATAATGTTAAATTAAAAATCAGGACCTTATTAAATAAGGACTGGATTCTCCGATTGACGCCGCCGAAATTGCATTCGGCGATTGGCCGGAGAATCTCCAAAATCGCGGATGATGCTGTTATTGGATGCTCCGCCTCCTCCAAAACAGTGTCATCGGTGAGTACGCCGCACGCTGTTGGGACGGCCTCAGGTAGTCACCAGAAGCCCCTCCCCCGAGGGGGGGGGGCTTCGGCGGGGGTTGGGGAACTCGTGGAAGGGTGGTCCGAGGGTGGCAAGGGGGGTTACAGGGGGGCACAATCTGGCAGACCGGTTCTGCGTGTGGCCGGTGCCATGCTGTACGGCACGACTGTGCACCCCCTAATTCTCCGTCCGTATCTGCAGGGAAAGCCGGGGCGTTTTACATGGCATGGCTGTAAGCCCCCCATTGGGTGGATCATCGGTGTGGTGGCAGTGCCAATATTTTGGTTGTAATATTATATAGGAAAGGCAATTGGGCGGAAAATCGTTTCCGTGGCAATACCAGTGAACTGATACAGCTCTTATGATCCCCCTCCCTGCCTCATTCCATGTTCCCTCAGACAGCATTCAATTCTGCCCACTGCTCTGTCTATTTGTTTAGCAGGATGATTGTACCAGTGGTAGGTGGAGAAGGGGAAATTATTTTATATGGTTATGATTTACAATAGAACATTAAAATCAAATCACTTAAGCTCGTGAAAATGTGTGTGTGGATCATGATTCATTTAAATTGTGTAAAGACTGATGCCATTCAGGCAAGGTTGACTAAGGCTAATTATTTAAAGTCATAGTCATAAATTCCATGATGAAAATGATTATCCGTTTGCAAAGCTCCAAATAAAAGTGCATTTAACCATTCACTCCCACCATCACCGAACCACAGCAGCAGCAGTGTGTGCTATCTACAAGATGCGCAGCAGGAACTTGTCAAGGCACCTTCGGCAACATCTTCCAAACCAAACCTTACCACCTAGAAGGACAAGGGCAACAGACACATGAGAATACCACCACCTGGAGTTTCCCCTCCAAGCCACACATTATGCTGACTTGGAACTATATCGCCGTTCCTTCACTGTCACTGGATCAAACTCCTGGAATTCCCTTAAACAGCACTGTGGGTATACCTACATCAGAGAACAGAGAGAACAGAGAAAAGTACAGCACAGGAACAGGCCCTTCAGCCCTCCAGGCCTGTGCTGACCTTACTGCCCGTCTAACCTAAAACCTTCTACATTTCCCGGATCCTTAACCCTCTATTCCCATCCTATTATTGTATTTGTCAAGTCGCCCTTAAACATCACTATGGTACCTGCTTCCACCATTGCCTCCAGCAGCGCTTGGACTGAGGTCCAAGAAGCAGCTCACCACGAGCTTCCCAAGGGCAATTAGGGATGGGAAACAAATGCTTGCCTAGCCAAGTATCCCCACATCCTGTGAAAGAATAAATTAAATATTAAAAGCTATGTCTCAGAAAAGTGGTTGCTTGGTGACAGAATCACGGATGGTCTATGATCCTCTGATTACATATTGTTTACTAATCATGGTGACTCAAGGTAATATCAGGGAGCTTCCAGTATAATGGAACAAGGGTTTATTGATAACAAGTAACAGTAAACTATACACAGGTACAGAGTCACTAAACAGGTCTTCACTCTCTGGTTCCCAGGTCCATTCTGGACGGGACCCCGCTCCCAGGGGCCTATTTTTTCCCCATTGGTCAGGGGTTTACGCGCTTCCACGTGATAAGCCCCCGAGTCAGTCACGTGGACCATGAGGGCTTGCCCCTTCCAGCGCTGCAACATTAATGATGACTAGGCAGCAGAAGTTCATTCACCGATTTCACAGGTAAAGGAAAAGTTGAAGGTCTATTGACAAAAGGGTAATGAGAGCTTTCGAATAATTGCAGTCATAATTTCCTTCTGGAGACCTGAGTCAGATAGACTTTTTCCCTTTGTGCCGGTCTGATAATTAACAGGAAATGTTAGCCAGTCACAGATTCTCTTTCCTCTCCCACCCACCCAACCCCACCTCCAGTTGATTTTGTGAAGTTGTGTCTCTTTACTTAACAAGGTATTTTCCTGCTTGCATTGTGTCCCAGTAATCTGAAGTGGCCTTGAACCTGGTTGCCCCTGTTGATGGGAGGTCATTGCCCGTGGCCACATGGCAAAGGAGAAGAAATACCACCAAAGGGTGTTTTACTTTTATGTTCATTCTACTCAGTGGTCAATCTCAGTTGATTATCTTACCTCTCCACCTCCACGCCTCCCCCCTCTTGAAACCCAGCCCCGTAACCCCCGCAGAGACACAAAGCAGCCTGTGTCTGCCATGGTTCTGATTAGGAACAGGATACAAACCTGTCATATAGCTTGAAAATGTTGCATAGCTACATATTGTACAGTGCAGAAACAGGCGACTTGGAATAGCTGGTTTATGGCAGCAATTATAATCCACATCTGCCTCCTCCCCACCACTGTTTATTTAATGGTATCAGTTACTGTCTATTTAATCCCTTCTGCCTCATGTGTTCTCAAAGCTTCTATGTAAATGCATCAATGCTGCAGTTTTGACAGTCAGCTGTGAAGAGCAAAGACCGGATTGAGTTCAATGTGCACCTGTCTTTGGTCCATACCTTTAGGCATAATCTGAGCGATGAATAGAAAAAACGATTCTCAAACCTATTTTCATTTCAAGAGGTAGCAAATAACAGATTTATTTTCACCAGGACCACATTGTGCACAGGAATTAGAAGGTGTAATTCAGTTACCATTATATGATATCATTATATGAGGGCGGCACAGTGGCGCAGTGATTAGCACTGCTGCCTCACAGCGCCAGGGACCTGGGTTCAATTTTGATCTTGGGTGACTGTGTGGAGTTTGCACCTCCCCCCCATGTCTGCGTGGGTTTCCTTCAGGTGTTCCAGTTTCCTCTCGCAGTCCAAAGATGTGCAAATTAGGTGGATTGGCCATGCTAAATTGTCTCTTAGTATCCAATGGTTAGAGGGGTTATGGGTTACAGGGGTCCCTAGGCATGGGCTGAGGTAGGGTGCGCTTTTGGAGAGTCTTGATGGGCCGAATGGCCTCCTTCAGCACTGTAGGGATTCTATGATTTTATGATATGCTTGTGCTGCAAATTATGTTGCAAGGATTATTTTTTGAAGATGCAATTCCAATGTTTCTTTTCTTCTGCCTGGATTTTTAAAAAAACGAGCCCTCTGAAGACAATGGAAACTGAGCAGACTGAGACTATAAACCTTGCATTCCACCAAGTGGGTTTGCATAAAAAGACTCTCAACCCCATGGAGGTGCATGAAAGACCCAGGTCTGAATTCTCCGCGTTGGGATTCTACATTTTACCGGTGTTGTGTTATGTACTCTGGGATAACACAAGCTGCAACTGGATGCAGCTTTAACCAAAAGATACTCCAGACCTTGAAGTTAGTTCAATCTGATTTATTGAACCAGTAGCACAGTTTTCTATGAGTTTGGCGCTCTGATAACCTAAGTGTGGTTACTCTGTCTGACTGAACCAGACTAGCTCTTAGCCATGTGCTGGAGGTGTGATACTGCACATACACCCTGACTCACTCTGTCGATGTTCATCAGTGGAAAGAGGCGGAGTGTTCATGCCTCGTGCCTTTTATAGTGAGATACCACCCCTGAGTGTCCTGCCTGCTCATTGGTCATGTCCTGTTCCCTGTGTTCATTAGTTGCCTGTCTGTGCCTGTCTGTATATCATTATCTGCATGTCTGCATATCATGACAACCGGCAGCCCATGGGGTTTCCCGATGGTGTGGGGCTGCCCGACAATGGGAAACCCCATTGGTTAGCCGTGAAATGGTGAATCCCGATGGCATGCTGAACAGAGATCTGGAGCAGCGGGATGGAGAAACCCACCCCCTCACACCTGTTGGCCTCACACTATCCTGAAACTTTTCAGATGTTTCTGAGATGAAGCGTCAAAATGTAATTACCTGTTTATAACTTCAGCACTGTATATAATGGAATATACAACCAGCAGACTACTGTTTACCAAGCAAAAGAGGGAACTCAAAAGACACTGCTCTATTGAAACAGGTTACTGTCGCTGTTTTCCCACTTTGTCTGTCTGTCAAAGAAATCATAGAATTTACAGTGCAGAAGGAGGCCATTCGGCCCATCGAGTCTGCACCGGCTCTTGGAAAGAGCACCCACACCCCCACCCTATCCCTATAACCCAGCAACCCCACCCAACACTAAGGGCAATTTTGGACACTAAGGGCAATTTAGCATGGCCAATCCACCTAACCTACACATCTTTGGACTGTGGGAGGAAACCGGAGCACCCGGAGGAAACCCACACACACACGGGGAGGATGTGCAGACTCCGCACAGACAGTGACCCAAGCTAGGAATCGAACCTGGGACCCTGGAGCTGTGAAGCAATTGTGCTAACCACTATGCTACCGTGCTGCCATGGTATTTTTAAATATTGTCCCCAGAATTGCAAAGTAACCATCCTGAGAAGTGAAATCTATTGCAAACTGAGATCTTTTGAGAATGAAAGGTGGAAAAACTCTCTGAAAGACAACTGCACAAAATGGCCGCAACATGGAATCACCACATTAAGACCAGGCAAGGAACAGTTAATCATTTACTCCTTTGTTTTATCATTTTCATGAACTGTAAAAAAGAAACCCTTGAGCTAGCCTCTTTTTATTTCACCTGTAGCAGTGTGGGTGTGGGCCCTGCTGAATGTGCGTGATGTCTGAGTGTTGGTTGCGGTTTATTGAAGTTGGAATTGTCCGGCCCTTCCTGCTGGCAGGATCTTCCGGTCTCATTGAAGAGGAAACCCCCCCACCATGGCAGGTTCCCCAATGACAACGCTGGCAAGCAAAGCAAATGGCCATTGACATTGACGGGACGGACGATCCCGCTGGTGGCCAATGGTGAGCCAGCTCCATCGCCAGAAATCATGCTGCGGAAGGTTGGGGGGGGAGACGCAGAAACCCCTTTTTTATTTTAATCCGGAAATTGTTTCAACACTTATCATGGGCGGGATTCTCCCCTACCCGGCAGGGCGGGATTCTCCCCTACCCGGCAGGGCAGGCCGTACCGTCGCCGAAGGGTGACGTGAACCACTCCGCTGTCGGGCCGCCCGGAAGGTGCGGAATCCACCGCACCTTCAGGGGCTAGGCCAGCACGGCAGGGTTAGCACCGCGCCAGCCCTTGGCGCCGCGCCAACCGGCGCCGAAGGGTCTCCACCAGCCTCTCTAAATTTACTAAAAGCCCTGTTATCATCAGATATGGAGTGGGAGAATGGAATTTCACCCCTCCTCACATGGCCGCCGTAACAATGATAATGGAACAATCGGATTCCTAAAGTGCAATTTGGCCCATTGAGTCTGCACCAACCCTCTGAAAGAGCACCCCACCCAGGTCCACTGAGCTGCCCTCTATCGTAACCCCATCTAATATGCACATCCTGGACACTAAGGGGCAATTTAGCCGAGCCAATCTATCGAGCCTGCACATTTTTGAACTACGGGTGGAAACCGGAGCACTCGGAGGAAACCCACGTAGGCACGTGGAGAAAGTACAAACTCCACACTGACAGTTACTCAAGGCTGGAATTGAACCCAGGTCCCTGGCGCTGTGAGGCAGCAGTGCGAATGCCCCTTTAACAATATTCTCACATTCCATGACATATAAGCATGGATTTGGAAGTAACCACATTGGTGAACGCATAGTAGAGAGTAGGAATAACAAGCATTTTCAATTTGGCCGGCTGTGATTACTGAAGTGCCTAAAGGCACTGAGAACCTAAAAGCTATGAGACCATTGAATGTTAATATCCAGAGGGACTTGGATGGGCGGCACAGTAGCACAGTGGTTAGCACTGTTGCTTCACAGCGCCAGGGTCCCAGGTTCGATTCCCGGCTTGTGTCACAGTCTGTGCGGAGTCTGCATGTTCTCCCTGGTCTGTGTGGGTTTCCTCCGGGTGCTCCGGTTTGCTCCTACAAGTCCGGAAAGACATGCTGTTAGGTAATTTGAACATTCTGAATTCTCCCTCTGTGCACCCGAACAGGTGCCGGAATGTGGCGACCAGGGGATTTTCACAGTCACTTTATTGCAGTGTTAATGTAAGTGTATTTGTGACAATAAAGATTATATTATGTACTTTTACAAGGAACGCGGGAAGTTACATGCAGGTATAGCAAGCAATTAGGAAGGCAAATGTCATGTTGGCCTTTATGTAAGGGAAAAGGCATACAAGGATAAGGAGGTCTACCTAAATATATGGGGCTTTGGTGAGACCGCGGTCTGGATTTCTTCACACTCCCCACACCTAACTCCACCCCACCCTCACCACCAACTAAAGCGCCAGGAGAGTGGAGGTGCGACCTATCCAATGTCCTGACAAATGCACCAGCAGTAATTCCATTCTGGGAGCAGCGTTGTTTTAAGGTAAAACCTCTGCCCCTACCTCGGTAGAAAGTTCCACCTTTGAAAGTTGCCAAGCAATCGAATGACTGGAAACTCTGTAGTCCCGGCAGCTCCAGCCAGGAGCAGTGTTGACCATAGCTGGGGCTACAGGCAGCCCATCACACCGGGAATTCCAGGTACGTCTGGGATTGAGATTCCCAGCGAGTGTAGAAGGATCGGCGAGGCAACCAGATCCAAGTTGCTGGGAGGAGGATTAACAGGCGGTGGGTTGTTGGGAAGTGCTTCCGGCAGACTCAAGAATCTGCAAAGGAGGGGTCCGCTAGCTTGCTGACACCAGCCCAGGTAGATAAAGCTGCCAGGCTTCCTTTATGGCATAGGCCTTTCCCCACTCCGAGTAAAATGGCCAGAAGCAGCAGCAGCAGGATGAGGCCTGTAAATGGCCATTTAATTAAAATTTCAGACAGGTCAAAGTAGGTGGGAAGAGCACCTGCTGGGTTTTAGATTACTCTTACAAATGTGAGGTAATGCATTTTGGAAGGTCTAATGCAGGTAGGGAATATACAGTGAATGGTAGAACCCCCAAGAGTATTGAAAGTCAAAGAGATCTAGGAGTACAGGTCCACAGGTCATTGAAAGGGGCAACACAGGTGGAGAAGGTAGTCAAGAAGGCATACGGCTTGCTTGCCTTCATTGGCCGGGGCATTGAGTATAAGAATTGGCAAGTCATGTTGCAGCTGTATAGAACCTTAGTTAGGCCACACTTGGAGTATAGTGTTCAATTCTGGTCGCCACACTACCAGAAGGATGTGGAGGCTTTAGAGAGGGTGCAGAAGAGATTTACCAGAATGTTGCCTGGTATGGAGGGCATTAGCTATGAGGAGCGGTTGAATAAACTCGGTTTGTTCTCACTGGAACGAAGGAGGTTGAGGGGAGACCTGATAGAGGTCTACAAAATAAGGAGGGGCATAGACAGAGTGGATAGTCAGAGGCTTTTCCCCAGGGTAGAGGGGTCAATTACTAGGGGGCATAGGTTTAAGGTGAGAGGGGCAAGGTTTAGAGTAGATGTACGAGGCAAGGTTTTTACGCAGAGGGTAGTGGGTGCCTGGAACTCGCTACCGGAGGAGGTGGTGGAAGCAGGGACGATAGTGACATTTAAGGGGCATCTTGACAAAAACATGAATAGGATGGGAATAGAGGGATACGGACCCAGGAAGTGTAGAAGATTGTACTTTAGTCGGGCAGCATGGTCGGCACGGGCTTGGAGGGCCGAAGGGCCTGTTCCTGTGCTGTACATTTCTTTGTTCTTTGTACCTACAAACCTGCCAATAAAATCCAGCCCCTGGAGTACTGTGCACAATTTTGACCTCCATATCAAAGGAAGGATATACTTGTATTGGGAACAGTACAGCAAAGGCTCGCTAGATTGGATCCTGAGATGTCCTATGATGGGAGGCTGAGAAAATGATGTTTATACTCTGTGGAGATTAGAAGAATGAGAGGTGGTCCCTTTGAAGCATACATAATTTTGAAAGGACTTGACAGGCTCGACGCTGAGAGATTATTTTCCCTGGCTGGGGAATCTAAACCAAGGGGTCACAGCATCAGAATAATAGATTGATCATTTTGACTGAGATATGGAGAACCTTCTCCACTCAAAGGATTGTGAGTTTTTGGAATTTACTACCACACAGGGTTGTGGATGCTCCATCATTGAGGATGTCCCGAGTTAATATCAATAGATTTTTACTCTATTAAGGAATCAAAGGGAGGGGTGTGAAATTGAAATTGAGGTAGAAGGTGCCATGATCTTCCACCATGTCATAAATGCTGATCTTCAGTTAAATGTCACTACAGGTGATACCAAAAAACAGCTTCACGTATTTGATACAGAAAAGGCTATGGGTCCAAACAGCATGGCAGACTGTAGTTCTGAATATTTGTGCTCCAGAACTAGCTGCACCTACAGCTAAGCTATTACAACACTGGCTTCCAACAAGTTGAAAAGATACCCCGGCATAGCCTTTTCACAAAAAGTAGGACAAATCCAATTGGATAAATTACTGCCCCATCAGTCTACTTTTAATCATTAGTGGACTGATGGAAGGTTTCATTGATACTGCTAACAAATGGCACTTACCAAACTGCTGATCGATGCTCGGTTTGGGTTCTACCAGAATAACATCATTCCACACGCACTCGAAATGTTGGGGGCGATTCTCCGATATGGCGGCCAAGTGTTCGCGCCGTCGTGAACGCCGTTGCATTTCACGATGGCGCGAACAAGGCCCGGGCACGACCCATCAGGGGGCCAGCACGGTGCTGGAGCGGTTCATGCCACTCCAGCCTCCGTACACGGCGCCAAATGGGCACCGCGCCAACCCGCGCATGCGCAGTTGGGCCGCGCCATCCTGCGCATGTGCGGGGAACTTCTTACGCGCGTCGGCCCCGACCCAACATGGGGTCGGTGTTCAGGGTCTGGCCACGCCGGAAAGTAGGCCCGGGGGGGGGGGGAAGAGGCCAGCCCGCCGATCGGTGGGCCCCGATCGCGGGCCAGACACCATTGAAGGCCTCCCCCTCCCCACAGGCCGCCCCCTGAGCGTTCCCGCCGGCAGCGACCAGGGGTGAGTGGCGCCGGCGGGACTCTGTCGTGTCGGAGCGGCCGCTCGGCCCATTCGGGCCGGAGAATTGGCGGCCCTGCCGATTCGAGCAGCCCACGTCCTGCGCCGCGTCAAACGCGTTGGCGCAAATGGCGCCGATTCTCCACACCTCGGAGAATCGTGTGCCGGCGTTGGGGCGTCGGGGCGCGGTTGCTCCGATTCTCCGGCCCGGTGCGGAGCTTGGAGAATTGCCCCCGTTAACTATGTTTCTCTCTTTACTAGTGCTGCCAGACCAGCTGAATTTATTCTGCGTTTGCTGCTTTTATTTCAGATTTTCAGCATCCTCGGTATTTTGTTTTTGTTATTTAACATTGTTTCTGACCTAACACGGTGCAGCAGCTGACCAAAGCTTCTTTGACAGCACTGTCCAAACTCATGCTGTCTACCACCAAGAAGGTCAAAGGCATGGGTGATTTAAAATTGCATCCAAAAACCGGCCCCATCGACTCTGCAGCACTCCCTCATGTGTGCCAAGGTAAGTTTCTGGAGTGCCATTTTTATCCACAACCTTATGAGTCATGTGAGATTTCTACACACAAAACCAAAGTTGATGCAGAGACATATTCCGAAATCCAAAGGCCAGTTAAAAAAGGTGAGCGGGTTGGCATCTACACATTCAACCCAATAACATAAGCAATCAGAATAACTGCCCTCATGTACCCTGGAGAAGTTTTCCTGATGCAGCTCAGCTTGGTGCGGTATCCCTGTGCACAATACATTGTCCTACCTTCAGGTGCAAAATTGAGTAACCCAGTGACATTGCAATTCCCGCCTTAAACAGATGTGGCAGAGGTTTTAAAAGAACAATAAAATTTGGGTATTAAAGTAAAAGCGAAAAAGTGCTGGAAATACACAGTACTTTGTTAGCATCTGTGAAGATGTCTGCAATTTGGGTCATCAACTTGCGAAGGAATGCAAAAAAGTGGGGTACAGTGCTCCCTTCAGGACTGACTAAGATAAAGAGCGGAGAACATTGTGTAAAGCGGTAGCACAGTGGGTAGCACTATTGCTTCACAGCTCCAGGGTCCCAGGTTCGATTTCTGGCTTGAGTCACTGTCTGTGCAGAGTCTGCACATTTTCCGTGTGTCTGCGTGGGTTTCCTCCGGGTGCTCCGGTTTCCGCCCACAAGTCCCGCAAGTGCTGTTCGGTGAATTGGACATTCTGATTTCTCCCTCCGTGAACCCGAACAGGCGCCGGAATGTGGCGACTGGGGGCGTTTCACAGTAACTTTATTGCAGTGTTAATGTAAGCCTACTTGTGACAATAAAGATTATTATTATTATAAAGGATAAGAGGCAGCAATTTAGCTAATGAGTTAATTAGTCATCAACAGAATTAAAAGGGTGCAATCCAAGGTACTTTAATTGTTCAAGACTCTTGTCTTTCCAACACTTTAGCTCAGTAAATTATTGATCCTGAATGTCTTCAATTGAACTGATTCTGAATGCTCCTTGCATCCTTAGAATGTTAAGTAATAACAAGCTTAGAATGTGAAGTGATAACAAGCATTCAAATAACATGGGCGGGATTCACTAATCCCACGGCAGAGTGTCCACGCCGTCGTAAACGTCGTCGCGTTTTACGATGGCGTGAACGTGCCGACCCCACAACTAATTCTGGCCAACAAAAGGGGCCAGCATGGCACTGAGGTGGTTCACACTGCTCCAGCTGCTGATCCCGGCGCAAACTGGGCGCTGCGGGATCTGTGCATGTGCAGTGGCACCAGCGCCAATGCGCACATGCGCAGTGGCACTGACGCCAACGCATGCATGCGCAGTGCCTTCCTTCAATGCGCCGGCCCCGACACAACATGGCGCAGAGGCCAGCGCGGAAGAAACAAGGCCCCGAGCCAGAGAGGCTGGCCCGCCGATCAGTGGGCCCCGATCACGGGCCAGGCCACAATGGAGGCCCCCCCCCCCCCCGGGGTCGGACACCCCCCCCTCCCCGCCCCCCCCCCCCCCCCCGCAGACCGACCCCCGACCCTTCGACGCCGAGTTCCTGCCAGCTGAGAGAGGTGTGGACGGCGCTGGCGGGACTTGCCGTTTTCACGACAGCCGCTCGGACCATCCCGGGCCGAGAGTCGGCCGGCCACTTAGAGCGGCCCCGACCATCGCCGCGCCAACCACGGAGAATCACGTGCCGGCGTCGGGGCACGATTCGCGCCAGTCACGGGGATTCTCCGGCACGGCCCCAGGCTTAGAGAATCCCGGCCCATGTTTTCTGTCCATTATTTGCAGCATGAATGCAAATTATCTAAGCTGCACTGATGGCCACATTGCTCATCGGTGAAATTATTTGCTGCAATTAATATGTCTTTCCATCTACACAGCTACAATGCAGTTGCTGTCCATGGCTGTTTGATTTTCACTGCCTTGGTGCTATTTTTGAAAACACATCCAGCTTGTCTTTATGAGATCATAAAAATTGTTTGTCTGATTCCCTTTTTATCTTCCATCATGCCCAAAGGAACTGCTATCTGAAAGCAGCTTAATATTATATTGCATTTTCAATGTAGGAAATAATTACAAGATTCTTCTCACTGGTATCAGGAATAGTGGAAGCTAAATCAAAGAATGAGGGATGGCCTAATGTTTGGCCAGTGAGGTGGGTTCTCAGGAAATGTTAGGGAACCAATGTTCTAGTGAGAGCGTGGAATTGAAAGAAATCAGTATTGGTAAGAAAATGGTGCTGGGGAAATTAATGGAATAAAAAGCCGTGAAATCACCAGGGCCTGATAATCTACATGCCAGAGTATTAAAGGAAGTGGCCTTGGAAATATTGGATGCATTGGTTGTCATTTTCCAAAATTCGATAGCCTGGAGCATTTCATACATATTGGAGAGTGGCAAATATAATTCCATTATTTAAAAAGGAAAGGAGGGAAATAAGGAAGAATTTTTAGACCAGCTAACCTGACATCTGCAGTGAAGTAGATCATAGATATCATAGAATTTACAGTGCAGATGGAGGCCATTCGGCCCATCGAGTCTGCACCGGCTCTTGGAAAGAGCACCCTACCCAAGGTCAACACCTCCACCCTATCCCCATAACCCAGTAACCCCACACAACACTCAGGGCAATTTTGGACACTAAGGGCAATTTTATCATGGCCAACCCACCTAACCTGCACATCTTTGGGCTGTGGGAGGAAACTGGAGCACCCGGAGGAAACCCACGCACACACGGGGAGGACGTGCAGACTCCACACAGACATTGACCCAAGCCGGAATCGAACCTGGGTCCCTGGAGCTGTGAAGCAATTGTGCTATCCACAATGCTACCGTGCTGCCCCAGATGCTGGAGTCCATTCTAAAATACGTTGTAACAGAACACTTGGAAAGTATTAACGGGTTTATGAAGGGCAAATCAAGCTTAACAAATTTACTGGAGTTTTCTGAGAATGTAACTAATGGAAGAGATTAGGAAGAACCAGTGAATGTGGTGGATTTGGATTTCAGAAGATTTTTGATAAAATCCCTCATGAGAGGTTCATGGGAAAAATCAAAGCACATGGCAGAGGGCGCAATGTATTGGCATGGATTGAGAGTTGGTTGACAGACAAGAAACAGAGAGTGGGAATAAATGGATCTTTTTCTGAATCGCAGGCAGTGACTAGTCTGGTACAGCAGGGATCAGTGCTTGGCCCCAGCTGTTCATAATAAAGATGAATGACCTAGATGAGGGAACCAAATATAGGGGGCTGGATTCTCCGTTGGCGGGATGCTCCATTTTGCCGGTAGCCCGGGGGTTTCCTGAAGGCCTGGGGCTGCCCCACAATGGGAAACCCCATTGACCAGCTGGTGAAACGGCGTGCTGAACCAGAAATCTAGCTCAGCGGGGCGGAGAATCCAGCCCAACATTTCCAAGCTTGCAGATGTTGTAAAGTGAAAAGTGGGTAAATGTACTCGACTAACCTTAACCAGTTTGCAGTAACCCTTTTAAACCCTGGTGCATTATGCAATGAGCTAGACAAAGAGGGCAAGAATCAGGTGAAAGCCCAACACAATTTTATTGAACACTTTATCAAAGAAAACAATCTATATCAAACTCTACTATTGTGCTTTAATTAAACTCTATCAAACTCAATCAATCTCTTCTCAGGACTCTTCAGCAAATAGTCTTAAATCTCAAAGTAAACAGTCTCAAATCTACACTAGCTATCTAGTTCTGACACGTGCTTCCAAGGATTCACTACATGCTACCCAAAGTTCCCATCACTGTATTTGAACTGTTTGTCTGAAAACTCGGTAATACCCGTACAATAAGGCTGGGACAGGCTAATTCTCGGCCTTTGAGGGTTGGTTGATGTTTCAGGATCTCCAGTCGTCGATTTGGGCTTCTCCTCTTGTCTAAAGTTGGTTCTGGTCTTCGGGTCGGCTCACCGGCGTGATCTCAGGGTCTGGTCAGCCTGATGATGCACGCCACAAGGTACGAGGAGGTGGAGACGTGGTGCTGTTCAGCTGCCAGTCAAAGGTGTTCTCTGCGGACGCCATTTAGGAAGGAGCAAAAAACAGTAAGCTGGGTCTCCAAGTTGCCTCTTTTATCACCCTCTTCAAGCTGTTGAGCCTTTTTTTAAGATTCTGTGCCCTGTTTCCAATTCCGGCATTGGGCGGGGCTGGAAGGTCCAATGAGGTGACTGCTTTCCGTACTTGGAGGTTGAGAACATGGTTTTGAACCTTTAACTGTCAAGTGATGTCCTTGTTATGCGATGTCTCTGGCCTCATGCTGAGCAGGGCGCCACTAAGTCTGCGTAGCACTCATCTAGCAAAGCAGGTTCACTGAAGGTGTATATAAAGGTTCGTTTTGAGACACTATTTCCTGGCTTCTACTGTGCCCCACTGAACAACTACTGTTTGGCAGTCGATAGATAACTCCCACCACGGATTTCTTTCCTATGCTATTTCTTATTTCTACCCAGACTGATTCCACGTCCCAGCCCCTCCAGCATGCGACGTCCCCATGACGTCCCAGGGCTGCCACGAGACAGGGACAGGCCCGGAGCAACAGGGAGACGACGCCCCCATCTCGTGCGAGTGCGGTGATGCAGGCATGTGACACCCAGCAATGAGGGGGACAGCCACAGGCCCCCGTCGCAGCCAAGCCATGACAGCCCTACCCAGGACACCCCTACCCAGGACAGATTACCAAGGACACCCCTACCCAGGACACCACTACCCAGGACACCCCTCCCCAGGACATCCCTACCAAGGATACCCCTACCCAGGACACCGCTACCCAGGACACCGCTACCCGGGACACCGACACACATGACACCGAAATACAGGACACTGACACACAGTGGACAGGTGGGGACGAGCCGCCACCCCAGGGGACCATGGACTCTGGGTCGGACGATGCTCATGACACAACGCCACTGTTGTCTCCAACACCTTCCACATCGCAGAGACACTCACCTCGGCTGGGCACTTTAGTGATGAGGCTTCTGGTGCACTCACAGGTGCGCACATCACAGCCGTACAGACACAGCAGGTGGAGGTAGGAGCAGCAGAGGGACCGGGAGGTTGGAGGGCATCCCGGCGCAACCAAACATCTGCCGCCCAGAAGGGTCCCGGGTTCCTGGAGTTACCGCACCCACCCATAGACCCGATGCAGTCACCGAACCAGGGACGATCAAAGGGAGTGATGGCTGGCTTGAAGCGGCTGCAAACGCAGGTGGAAGAGTGCACCCATGTCCAGGAGCTGGAATTGGTGCCGGTCATGCGCGCCACCCAGGCCGAAACCGCAAGGGTGGCGTCCGCGGTGGAGGCAATGGGTGCGACGGTGTCAGACATGGGGAGCAGTATGCGTGGCCTGGGGCTTTCCGTGCAGACGGCGTCTGTGGCCCAGGATATGGCTGCCCTCTCACAGGAGGCCATGAGCCAGAGCCAGCGGCAGATGGCAGAGGCGCTCAACGCCGTGGCCCTGTCTCAGCAGGCCATGGCCCAGTCTCTGCAGGCAGTGGCCCAGTCTCAGCAGTCCATCGCTGAGGGCATCGGCGCATTTGCCCATGTGCTGGCCGGCGTCTCCCAGACACAGACAGGGGTGGTCAATTCCCTGAGCTCCATGGCTGAAAACTTGCAGACCCTTGTCGATACCAGGGCGGGCCTCCAGGACTGGCAGTGCCAGGTGTCGGGGGGGGCGTCACATGGCCGGTCCGTTCACACCCCCGACCCATGTAGAGGACGGGGGCCATCGGGCATCCCGAGGGAGGAGGAGGTGCTGGGGCCCGTCCCGGGTCCCCCTGTAGGGGAGGTCCCGGAACACCCCGGCACCTCGGACTCCCTCCCCCTTCTGTCCCAGGTGCATCGGTGGGTAACAGGCAGGACAGGCTGGCAACTCGCCATCTCAGTCGCCCGAGCCGCAGCCTGGCCCATCTAGGCCGGGCCGCCCCAGGAAACAGCCGCCAAATGGATTCCAAGTCACAGGGCAGGAATCACAGGAGTCCACCTCCAGTCGTGCTGTACCATCTAGGGAACCACGTAGACGTAGTCAAAGGGCCCATAAGGCCAAACAATTAGACACTGAGTAAGTTGGCACGGACGAGTTATAGGGGCTAGGGCACGTGTATGGACTGTTTGTTATTAAAATCACTTTCACACCTTCAGAATCTGCCTTTGTGCTCTGTCCTAAGCGTGCGGGGGGTCGTGTGCGTTGAGCGCCAGTGTGTGTGAGGGGTGGTCTTACATCGACCCCAGGTGAGTGTCCCCCCCCTCCCCCCGGGTCGCCCTCGCCATCCCCCCGGGCAGAGGGCGGGACCGTGCGCTGCAGTGTCACGGTCGCAATACAGGGACGGTCCGGGTGGAGGGTGGTACTGTGGCCGTGGGTCAGACATTGTCCAACGATGTAGAGCCAGGAGCTCATCGCAGAGCGGGTCGTCATCATCCTCCATGGCCTGCAATAGACACGCCTCCACCGGCGACCGCGTGAGCCCGGCCCGTCGTGCCGCAAGTGGATCTGCAATGGAGGGGTGGTGTGCATGCAGGTGGGGTGGGTGTGGTTGGTGGTGGGTGGGGGGTGGGGAGAGGGTGTTGTTGGTGGGTGGGTAGGGGGGGGTGAGGGTGGTCGGCTGGTGCTGTGGTGTGCAGTCTGTGCCCATACTCGGCGATTCCCACGCCCCCTAGTCAGTTAACTGGGCGGCTATCAGCCTGTCCCATGCCCGCTGGCCCAGCCGGTAACGATGGGCAGCCTCCCGCTCTTGTCCAGCCCATCTGTCCTGACCATTGGCCCCATCCTCCTCATCTGGGGAGGACTGCACCTCGTCCTGCTGCTCCTCCACTCCGCCCTCCTCTGCCTGCGGCACATCGCCCCTCTGCTGGGCTATGTTGTGCAGGATGCAGCAGATCACAACGATGTGGCCGACCCTATCCGGCGGGTACTGGAGGGCCCCTCCAGAGCGGTCCAGGCACCTGAAGAACATTTTTAGTAGGCCAAAGCACCTCTCTATCACACCCTTGGTTGCTGCATAGGCATCGTTGTAGCTGTTCTCCGTGTCAGTCTGTGGCTTCCGTATAGGCGTCATCAGCTACGACCGCAACTTGTAATCCCTGTCGCCCAGCAACCTGCCCCTCAGCCGGGGGTGGTGTCCCTCGAAAATGCCGGGGATGTAAGACTGCGCCAATACGTATGAGTCATGTACACTGCCCGGGTACTGGGCGCAGATGTTCAGGATCATCATGGGGCGGTCGCAGACCACCTGAATGTTCATGGAATAGGTCCCCTTCCTATTGGTGAACACGGCCCTGTTACGTGCAGGTGGCCCACGGCGACGTGCATGATCGCGCCCTGGACCATGGGAAACCTGGCCACGGCAGCGAAGCCCACGGCCCGGGCATCCTGGCTGGCCCGGTCCACAGGTAACTGGATGGAGTGGTCTGCAATGGCATATAGGGCATCTGTCACTGCCCGGATGCACCGATGCACCGATGTCTGCGATATGCCAGACAGGTCCCACTCGGCGCCTGGAATGAACCAGTGGCAAAAAGTTCAGGGCCATCGTAACCTTGACGGGCACGGGGACAGGGTGTCCTCCCCCAGTGCCACGTGGTGCCAGGCGTGCCATCAGGTGGCAGATGTGCGCCACGGTTTCCCAACTCATCCGGAGTCTCCTCCTGCATTCCAGGTTCGTGAGGTCCTGGTATGACGAGTGGGGCCAGTACACACGGCGCCTACTCGGGCGTCTCCGTCGTCGTGGCGCCACCACCTCCTACTCCCCCTCCTCGTGCTCCTCCTCCTCTTCATGCTTCTCCTCCTCCTCCTCGTTCTGTCGGGCATGCGTCGCTCCAGCCTGGGTGGCTGCTGCCTGCCCCTCTGCGGCATGCTCGTCTGCGGATGCCTCCACTACCTCCCTGACACGCTCCTCCTCCTCCTCCCCAGGGCACATGTAGAAGTACGGCTGCCGCGACGGTGGCTGACATCGCTGGCTGATCAGCAAACATAACTGCCTGCAGGGGGTGGGGGTGGGAAACGACAACATGTCATCATTGCCCCCCCCCCCCTCCGGCCCCCCCGCAGCCAGGTGCCATGGGCTGCATGGTTGTGACTGTTGGAAGCTGGCACCTAGCCAGGCGGACGACCTCCCTCGTCCTCTCCCGCCTCCCTGGCACTCGCCCTCACCCCGGCACTCACCCCTTCCCCGGCACCCGCCCTCTCCCCCCTCCTCGGCACTCGCCCACAGCCCGGCACTCACCCTGACCCCGGCACTCACCCCCTCCCCGGCACTTGCATTCTCCCCCCTCCCCGGCACTCGCCCTCACCCCGGCACTCGCCCTCTCCCCAGCACTTGTCCCCTCCCTGGCACTCGCCCTTTCCCCCCTCCCCGGCACTCGCCCCCTCCCGGCAATCGCACTCGCCCCCCTTCCCGGCAATCGCCCTCTCCCCCCTCCCCGGCACTCGCCCTCTCCCCGGCACTCGCCTCCTCACCCCAGCACTCGCCCTCTCCCCGGCACTCGCCCTCACCCCGGCACTCGCCCTCACCCCGGCACTCGCCCTCACCCCGGCACTCGCCCCCTCACCCCGGCACTCGCCCCCTCGCCCCGGCACTCGCCCCCTCGCCCCGGCACTCGCCCCCTCGCCCCGGCACTCACCCTCACCCCGGCACTCACCCTCACCCCGGCACTCGCCCTCACCCTGGCACTCGCCCTCACCCTGGCACTCGCCCCCTCACCCCGGCACTCGCCCCCTCACCCTGGCACTCGCCCCCTCACCCCGGCACTCGCCCCCTCACTCCGGCACTCGCCTCCTCACCCTGGCACTCGCCCCCTCACCCCGGCACTCGCCCCCTCACTCCGGCACTCGCCCTCACCCCAACACTCGCCCTCTCCCCGGCAACCGCCCTCACCCCAGCACTCACCCTCTCTCCGGCACTCACCCTCTCTCCGGCACTCGCCCCCTCACCCTGGCACTCGCCCTCTCATCGGCATTCGCCCTCTACCCGGCACTCGCCCTCACCCCGGCACTCGCCCTCACCCCGGCACTCGCCCCCACACAATGGCACTCACCCCCACACACTGGCACTCGCCCCCTCACCCCAGCACTCGCCCCCTCACCCCAGCACTCGCCCACACCCCGGCACTCGCCCCCTCACCCCGGCACTCGCCCCCTCACCCCAGCACTCGCCCTCTCCCCGGCACTCGCCCTGACCCCGGCACCCGCCTAACCCCGGCAGTCGCCCTCACCCTGGCACTCGCCCCCTCCCCGGCACTCGCCCTCTTCCCCCTCCCGGCACCAGCCCTCAACCCGGCACTCGCCTTCACCCCGGCGCTCGCCCCCTCACCCCGGCACTCGCCCCCCCACCCCGGCACTCGCCCCCTCCCCGGCACTCGCCCCCTCACCGCTGCACTCGCCCTCTCCCCGGCACTCGCCCTCTCCCCGGCACTCGCCCTCTCCCCGGCACTCGCCCCCTCCCCGGCACTCGCCCTCTCCCCGGCACTCGCCCCCTCCCCGGCACTCGCCCCCTCCCCGGCACTCGCCCCCTCACCCCGGCACTCGCCCCCTCCCCGGCACTCGCCCTCTTCCCCCTCCCGGCACTCGCCCTCATCCCGGCACCAGCCCTCAACCCGGCACTCGCCTTCACCCCGGCGCTCGCCCCCTCACCCCGGCACTCGCCCCCCCACCCCGGCACTCGCCCCCTCCCCGGCACTCGCCCCCTCACCGCTGCACTCGCCCTCTCCCCGGCACTCGCCCTCACCCCGGCACTCGCCCTCTCCCCGGCACTCGCCCTCTCCCCGGCACTCGCCCCCTCCCCGGCACTCGCCCTCTCCCCGGCTCGCCCCCTCCCCGGCACTCGCCCCCTCCCCGGCACTCGCCCCCTCCCCGGCACTCGCCCCCTCCCCGGCACTCGCCCACTCCCCGGCACTCGCCCTCACCCCGGCACCCGCCCTCACCCCGGCACTCGCCCCCTCACCCCGGCACTCGCCCCCTCACCCCGGCACTCGCCCCCTCACCCCGGCACCCGCCCTCACCCTGGAACTCGCCCTCACCCTGGAACTCGCCCTCACCCTGGAACTCGCCCTCACCCCGGCACTCGCCCCCTCACCCCTGCACTCGCCCACTCCCCGGCACTCGCCCTCACCCCGGCACCCGCCCTCACACCGGCACTCACCCCCTCACCCCGGCGCTCGCCCCCTCACTCCTGCACTTGCCTACTCCCCGGCACTCGCCCTCACCCTGGCACCCGCCCTCACCCCCACACGACCCCTCACCCCTGCAATCGCCCCCACACCCCGGCACTCACCCCCTCACCCCGGCACTCGCCCCCTCACCCCGGCACTCGCCCCCTCACCCCGGCACTCGCCCCCTCACCCTGGCACTCACCCTCACCCTGGCACTCACCCTCACCCCGGCACTCACTTCCTCACCCCTGCACTTGCCCACTCCCCGGCACTCGCCCTCACCCTGGCACCCGCCCTCCCCCCAGCACTCGCCCCCTCACCCCGGCAATCGCCTCCATACTCCGGCACTTGCACTCGCCCTGGCATCCGCCCTCACCCCGGCACTCGTCCCCTCACCCCGGCACTCGCCCCCACACGTTGGCACTCGTCCCCTCTCCCCGGCACTCGCCCACTCCCCGGCATTCGCCCTCACCCCGGCACCGGCACTCGCCCTCACCCCAGCACTCGCCTCCTCCCCGGCACTCGGCCTCTCCCCGGCACTCGCCCTCACCCCGGCATTCGCCCTCTCCCCGGCACTTGCCCCCTCCCCGGCACTCGCTCCCTCACCTCCCTCCACCCCCCACCCCCCCTCAACCCCCCCCCCCTCCCCACTTCCCCCCCACCCCCCCTCCACACACACAGACTGCGGCCACACCATCACTTCTCCTGCGGCCACCCCACGCCGTGACCTACCTCCATGCTATCCGGCGTCAACCATCAGCACTGGTTGACGCCGTTATATAGGTGGTTCAATTTACTCCGGCGTGACCCTTGGCGACTTTTGGGGGTTCGGAGTATTCGGAGGACGGCGGGGGCGGGATTCAGGCCAACCTCCGGCGATTCTCCGACCCGGCGGGGGCTCGGAGAATCCCGCCCCCGGTCTTCTTGTAACCTTTTCTTTGTAATTGCCACCAAATCATACCTGTTTGTCTTTATTTGTGCTGTTAACTCAATAATTTTGTTTGGAATGCTCGTGCAGTCAGACAAAAAGCCTTTAAGTTTCTTCTATTATCAAATTTCCCTATTCTTGTCTGATTCCTTGATGCAATATTACTTTCACATATCCTGTCCTTTTCTTTTATTACCTGGTAACAATCCACCTCATCATTCACCTGCACTCTGACATTCTCCTTTAACTTGATTTTCTAATTTGTTATTAAACTTAACCCCCCCACACCACCACTATTTAGTTTAAAGCCCTATCTACAGCCCTAATTATGCGATTTGCCAGGACTCTAGCCCCAGCATGATTAAGGAGAAGAGCCATCCATCAGAACAGCTCCCTCCTTCCCCAGTAATGGTGCCAATGTCCCATGAATTCAAACCCATTTTCCCGACCGAGCTTTGAGCCACGCATTTACCTCTTCAATCTTATTGACTCTGCCATTAGCTCATGGTTCAGGTAGAAATCTTGAGACTATTGCCTTTTTGGTTCTGCTTTTTAATTTCGCCCTAGCTGCTCATATTCCTTCAGCAGAACCTCTATCCTTGTTCCACCTATGTCGCTGGCGTCTATGTGGGACATGACAACTAGATTTGTACCCTCCCATTCCAAGTCCCTCTGCAGCCCAGATGAGATATCCAGAATCCGGGCACCAGGGAGGCAACACAACCTTCGGGACTCTCGATCCTGGTCACAGAGAATGGTGTCTATGCCCCTGACTCTAATAATCTTTATTAGTGTCACAAGTAGACTGACATTAACACTGCAATGAGGTTACGTGAAAATCCCCGTGTCACCACACTCCTTTTCGGGTACACTGAGGGAGAATTCAGAATGTCCATATCACCTCACAGCACGTCTTTTGGGACTGTGGGAGGAAACCGGAACATTCGGAGGAAACTCATGCAGACACGGAGAGAATGTGCAGACTCTGCACAGACAGTGACCCTGCACAGACAGTGACCCAAAGCCAAGAATCGCACCAGGGTTCCTGGCGCTGTGAAGCAACAGTGCTAACCACTGTGCTACCGTTGGCAGTAGCCCCTGGGTCCGGACATCCCTGAGCTGATGGAAATGCAAAAGCAGAGACGCGAGAGTCAAGAAGGGACGACAGCATCCCTCCTCAGACTGAAAGGCCGATTGGAGGAGTCCCATTGCCTTCTTTCCGAAGAGATGGTGCGATCACTCCAACGCAACGTCAAAACAGCGAGGTCGGCATCCGCAGCAGAGATCTTTATGCGGGATGTGCACCCCATGGTGGGGATGTCCGCTCCGTTGCTGAGGGCATGAGTTCCATGATGCAGGTACCGGTGGGAATCCATGAGCATCAGCTGCAGAGGATGGCATGGCTTCTGAAACTCACTCCAGCTTTCCCCCTATCCTATGGAGCCCCTGAAAGGAAGAGGATCGCCAGGGGTACGGCTGAGGGCCTCCACCCAGGGGTCCCCAAGGGTGTGCAGCCCATCTGACACCCCTTCTCTGCGAGCGACACGCCACCAACCCCGCACACCGAGGTGGGCAGCATTACAACACCCGTGTTGTTCGAAGTTACGCCTTCAGCTATGAATCCTGGGCACACACCATGACGTCGTATGACAGTGAGGAACAGTAGGAAACTTTGGCAGCTAGTGGGCACTGGTGATCACAGGCACTAGTTAAGATAAGGCATCACTCTAATATTGCACTTGTCATAAATTTCACTTTGTTCACCACTAGATTCTCCACCTTGGCATTTTAGGGACCCCAAGATCCGCAAACTCCCACGCACACTTGGCGCTTCATCCCTGTGCGGTGTGAGTGGCAGCGCTTTGTCACTCCCACCTCCCATACTGATGACTCATTGAAGACATGCTGCTGCTGGCAACCCCCCGCCCACTGGCATCAACCCTCAGGCCTGTCTTAGGAGCCACTCTCCTCCAGTGATGAGGATACCATGGGCTGAAAAAGTGCTGAGAGGCTGTCCACCCTAGAGGTTAGTTGGAGGAACACACCAGGGCAGAAGCAGCTGAGAGCTCATCCTGTGTCTCTGAACCACATGATAAACCCATTACTTTGCAGGGCGTGTTCAGCTCTATGACTGGCAGGAGACAGTCGTATCATTGAAGATGAGAGGAGCACGCTCTGCCTTCAATGAAAGTCATCATCGTTCCCCCGCTGAGTCCAGACAATGGCTTTAGCGCACTGCCCATGGAATCGGGCAGCACACTAATGCTGAGATAGCAGTCTTCTCGAATGTAGATTTCCTCACCCCTAATCTTGTTTACCTCCAAACCAAGAGGCTATGAGGCCCTAGACCGACGGCCCAAGCAGGCCTTTGCCCTGCCTTATCCTCAGTAGGTTTCCCGAGTCCACCCTCCTCATCATGAGGCGATGTGGAGGTCCTCCTGGTCCAGCTGGTTTCCCCTCTGCAGCACCAAGTTGTGATGAGTGCTGCAGGTCACAATAATGTGGAACACCCTGGGGGGGCTGTACTGCAGGGCACTCCCTGACCTTTCCAGGCACCGGATATGCATCTTCAACTGTTCGATCACCTTCTTCAACAGCACACGCATTGATGCAAGGGCTTCATTGAAGCTAATCTCTGCACGGGCGTCATCAGTCACCATATTGGGTAACGCTTGTCCCCAAAGAGCTAGCTCTCCAGACACTATTCTCCTTCAAAAGTGCTTGCAATCTACGAGCACCCCAAGATGTAACTGTCATGAACGCTCCCCAGGAAATGGACATATACCTGCATGATGTGTATCATGTGAACACAGACGATCTGGAAGCTGAGGGAGTGGAATCGCTTGTGGTTCATAAATGCCACTGCATGATGCCATGGAGACCACATAGCCGTGTGGGTGCAGCCTATTACACCTTGCACTCGGGGCATGCTAGCTAAACAGGTGAAGCCCATGAACCTGCTGTCTTGGCTCTCCTGGACCCAATCCAAGTTAATATACGGTAGCACAGTGGTTAGCACAGTTGCTTCACAGCTCATGGGTCCCAGGTTCGATTCCCGGTTTGGGTCACTGTCTGTGCGGAGTCGGCACATTCTCCCTGTGTGTGCGTGGGTTTCCTCCGGATGCTCCGGTTTCCTCCCACAGTCCAAAGATGTGCAGGTTAGGTGGATTGGCCATGCTAAATTCCCCCTTAGTGTCCAAAAAGATTTGGTGGGGTTATGGTAATGGGCTGGAGGTGTGGGCTTGGGTGGGGTGCTCTTTCCAAGGACCGGTGTAGACTCGATGGGCCAAATAGCCTCCTTCTGCACTGTAAATTCTATGACCCAGTTCAAGTTTACTTACATGTAGGCCCTCACATTGAGAGCATCTGCCACCTCCCTCATGTATTCATGTGCGGCTGACTGGGAGATGCCACACATGAAATGAATGAAAATCGCTTATTGTCATAAGTAAGCTTCAAATGATGTTACTGTGAAAAGCCTCTATCACCTAAAAAGCACAGATCACCGGTACTGCTCTGAAACGAGCCACTGGCATAGAAGGTGACTTTAAGGGCCACGGGCAGTAGGTGTTCACCCATCCCATGTGATGCCAGCTGTAACAGGATTTATCAAATGTGGTTCACTGGCCCCCAGGACAGGTGCAGTCTTCTCCAGCACTGTGGTTCCAACATCTGAAGATAGGAGGACTGACATTGGAAGACCCTTTGCTGGCATAGTTTTAAGCGGGCTCTTCCCTCTGTGGTGCTGCTCCATGTACAGCTAAGGGCCCAGGCTCACCCTCCTCAGCAGGGCGCTGGTCCTGGCCATGGGCAGCAGCACTTTGCTGTCTCTGCTGCTGATCTATTGCTATGAATAGGAACACCAACTCGACAGGCTCCATGATTCTCCAGTATCAAGAGAAGAAAACCAAAGTAAGCGGTGAGGATTCCTGAGAGAGCCCTGCCCCTCAGTCTTCCACTCCTCTGGGATCTCCACCATGTGCTTTCCCCTTGGTGAAAGTCTCTCCACTGAGCCTCACACCCTCCCCTCTCACACAGGCATTTCCCCACTCCTGTCCTTCTCCGGTCTACTTGGATAGCATGCCTGGACACTTGAGAGTCACCCTGGCTCTTTTCTCATGGGACCCGTGTCTGCATGCTCATGAGGCACCTCAAAGAAGCCCTCTGCCATGGTATGTGACGGGATGAGTGATTATGGACTTAACCATGAAGCCTTGCCTTTGGGTTCACTTCAGTGTATCCGGTGATGCAAACTTTTGATTGAGCATTGGGGCTCATTGGTTAGGACTGAAATATTTTGTGTGAAACCAATTAAACTGAATCAAAAGTACAAAATAAAAGGGGCAGCCCTTCAAAGAGATCCTGCCTTAAACAAAAATAAATCACAAATGAAGCTTGAACCATCAACTAATATGTGATTAATGAGGTCAGTGAGGCACCCCAGTCTCGCCGGTGCCCAGTGGGCACAGAAGGTCTTGACAGTGCAAGTGGACACTGCATGCTCCCTCTCCAGGGACACTCTGCTGTGACTGTAGCCGCGGTAATGGGACAGGGGCGGATGTCCCTCCTCGGTTACCCACTGTCTGTTGATCGCAGTTGGCACTGAAATCAGTCGCATTTTTCTTTCGTTTTGCATATTTCCTTGGCACTGTTAAGTTGCCAATTAATGGTGAAATTGAATTCCAATTAATTGAATTCCTGCTATGAAAAATGAGGCACGGCTGATTAGAATAAATCCTGCATTGAGTATGACATTCACACATCTAGAAGGCACTCACATTATCCCATTTCACAAACTCGAGATTATTCCTGAGAGAAAAGTTTCTTAAACAAGTGCTGTTGGCAGTCAATGGAGCTCACCCCTGAGTAAGCAGAGTTGTGCCTGAGTGTGAAGTTACACTCACAGTTTAGTTGTGCTTCCCCAAGTGAGAGGGTCTTCATTCCTCATGAGGCAGGATAGCAAGCCATTTCTGAGTGATAGAGTCATAGATGTTTACAGCATGGAAGCAGGCCCTTCGGCCCAGCTTGTCCATGCCGCCCAGTTTCTATCACTAAGCTCGTCCCACTTGCCCGCATTTGGCCCATATCCCTCTATACCCACCTGCCCATGTAACAGTCTAACTGTTTTTTAAAGGAAAAAATTGGACCCGCCTCTACCATTGCCCCTGGCAGCTCGTTCCAGGTGCTCACCGCCCTCTGTGTGAAAAACTTCCCCTCTGGTCTCTTTTGTATCTCTCCCCTCTCACTTTAAACCTATGCCCTCTCGTCCTAGAATCCTCTACCTTTCGGAGAAGATGCTGACTATCTACCTTATCTATGCTCCTCATTAGTTGGCATCTCATAGGGCCATCCCCAGTGGCGACCTTCAGAATTCACCTCCCTCCTCCCACGTTCCAGGCCCCAGTAAGGACAGGCACTTCCTTAGCGGTGATTTGTGTAGAAGCCCAGCAAGGAGGACACAGGAAGTGATGACAACCTCTAGACACCCTCAAAGCAAGGGGCACCCCAAGGTGAATGGAAGATAAGGCCTGCTGGCGACCCTTCCCACCCCTTTTGAATGAGTGACTGAACCCCAGCCCCAACCCTAGGTTGAACTTATCTGTGTCCCCCATGTGCTCTCCGGTGCACCCTGAGCAGTAAAGAGCCTGGGGAATCCTGGTTTCCTGAGCGCTCACCTCCAACATCCCCCTCAGGGGGGAAGCCACCATGTTCATGCTTTTGTAGACTTTTGTAAATGACGTGGTGTGACTTCACGCTGGCGCCCAGTGAATATTCCGTGAAGGTCTAGAGAAAGTGTTCACTAATGATGTGTTAATATATTACAATGAGATTCCTAGGCTCACGCCAAGTGATTCTCACATTGAGGGGGGGGGGGGGGGGGTCGTTAAGATTCCAAAAGCCAATCACACTGGAGAGAATTGTGTTTTCCACTTCTCTCCGGATTCTGAGCCTGTGCCGATTTTTTCACAGATGGAGGGAGAGGGTCCAAAGTCCCCGGAGTATCTGTATGGGAGAATTTGCCTTTTCATTTTCCAAAATTCTAGCATTAGCAAACTGAAATATACAAGTATAAGCTTAGATAATCACCAGACGCAATCAAGAAAAGTAATTCAAAAAGAAATATTTTTCCACTTGAATCTGATCAGTAAATCTAAAAACTAGAAAGTTTGGATCTTGGATAAGTTCCGTTGCAATAAAACCCAGCTTTGCAATTTCATATTTTTTTAATATAAGGAAACCACATGTTTGGTGTCCCGATAATAAATTGCCGGACTTTGGTTTCAACTGAATTTAAATTATTCAAGGTTTCAATTGCAAACTGATTCCCAGCTTCTGCATGTCCTTTGCGCAATTTGGTCACAATGAGATCAGGATCAGCAATGGAATTGATTGACTTAAAAACCACAAAGGAAAGGAAATAGAATTGCACACATATCTTTGCTGACATCAATCGTCATCCATCAAGGTATCTGTCTTAAGAAAATTGTTCAGCCAAATGCAGTGATGCAATATGAGGTTGAAATATATCCTCACTTTACATCTGTGTGCTTGCAAAACAAAGAAGGCAATGCATGGTTATATCTTTTTGCTGTGGTTGAAGGTTTATTATTTGAGAAGACGGTGTCCCTTTGAATATTGCTAGGGGTAGCAGTGAACTAAAAGGTGCATATCAATCAAGTATTTTCACCATTTATCAATTAATGGCATAAGGAAAAAAAGAGAAAGACAGGAGGCGGGATTCTCTATTGCCCAACTCCGATATCGTAACCGTCGATCGGGAGGAGAATCGACACTGACTCCCAAATTGGAGCCAGCACCGGTTTGATGCTGGTCAGCCATGCTCTGCTCCCTCGGAAATCGCACCATCGCACCATGCGCCGTTGCAACGGCGTTGGCATGCCATCGTCTGGCCCTCCCGCGATGCTCCGCCCCCGATAGGCCGAGTTCCCGACTGCGCGGGCACGTGTGGTCTCAGCTGTCGGAACCCGGTGTAGCAGCTGCGGACCGTGGCTAGCGCCAGCACATTCGGCCGGGATCCCTGCCGCGGGCCGACAGGGCTTCTGCGAGGGCTGGGGGGACTGGTGGGGGGTGGCCAGGGGGAGACCTGTTGGGTCACGGATGGTGGGACGAGTCCACGCACGGCTGGTGCCATGTTGTATGGCGCGACCGCAGCAGAACGACAGCTGTGCACATGCGCGGCTAGGAACCTGGCCATTCTCTGCCTGTTTTCAGCATGGGAGCCTAGAGTTTCACCCGATGCAGCTGCTAGCCCCTCACCTGTCCCAGAATCGGTGAGGGGTCGGCACAGATTTTTCCATTGTAAACCTCCCGCAGATTCTCCGATCGAGCCGACACTTAGTCGCTGAAATGGAGAATCCAGCCTCGACATTCCAAAGCTCTTTATAATACTTTTGAAGGACAACCACTATTGTAAAATAGGAATCACAGCAGCCAATTCACACATAGCAAGCTCCCACCAATAGCAAGATGATGATGATGACCAGAGAATATGTTTTAAAATATTTATTTGGCAATTTTGGCTGTTTATCTTTCTTTGTTCTTAAAATGTTACTGACACTGACAAGGCCATAGTTGCTGTCCATCTCTGGTTGTGCTGAGAAGGAAATGGTGGGCTGTCCCTTTCACTGTTGCAGTCCTTATGGCTATACTGTTCCCATTATGCTACTGGCGAGGAAATTTCAGGATATTGACCAAGCGTCAAGACAAGAATGTAGATATTATGTGGGTCAAGATGGTGCATGTGTTGTACAACAATTTTTTTTGTTATAAATTCATTTTATGAATTAGTACCCAATGAGTACCCAATTAATGCCCAATGAATTAGTACTCAATGAGTACCCAGTTCATTTTTTCCAATTAAGGGGCAATTTAGCGTGGCCAATCCACCTAGCCTGCACATCTTTGGGTTGTGGGGGTGTAACCCACACAAACATGGGAAGAATGTGCAAACTCCACACGGACAGTGACCCAGAGCCGGGATCGAACCTGGGACCTCGGCGCCGTGAGACAGCAGTGCAAACCACTGCACCACCGTGCTGCCCTCCTCTGTGTTGGAAAACAATATGTTTCTATCTGAAAACCTCCTTGATATGTTACCTCCTCTTTTGAATATCGTCTGCTGAACAGTAACATTCCTGCGTGCAGTGACAGAAGGAAAATCCCTTGTTCCTCTGTCACTAGGTTCTAGCCTGCTTCAGTCTTTGATCTGGTTCAACTTCATCTCCTTTAAAATAAAGAGAGAAGCAAGTATGATTGAATTTGGAAAGCTATTTAACTGAGACAGGAAATAGTATAACCATAAGGATTGCACAGGACTGGGGAACACAAGTAAAAATGACATATGGTTCAACCAAGATTGTAAATCAAAAATGTTTCTCTTTTCCTTCTGACGATAAATGACGTGTGGAAGGATTGCAGAGAAGACCATTGATTTGTTTTATTCAAAATCTTTAAAAATAAATTTGTCCGATATCAACAACAAGTAGGAGATTAAGCTTTAGAGCTATTAATAGTGAAATTGGATTTTTTTTCAGGAAAAGGAGCTTAGTGCTCACTGAAATAAGAATTCAGCCAGTAGAATTAACATTTTACAACATGATAGTAAGGAGAGAGCCGTTGTAATAGTGGTAACATTCCCACCCCGAAACAGTAGGCTTGAGTTTGGGTTTTAGCGAATGGAAACTGGGGCATCAGCTCTGAATACGGGTCATAAGTCTGTCATGGGAGTGTCCCTTTAAGAAATATTTTGTCTTATCACATGGCTTCCATGATATCATTGTGTGGGTTGAGCTGGACTGTGGCTCTGAGTTTTACTTACGTTTTGGTTTGGGCTTGTTTTGGTGGCTGTGAGTTTTTTGCTTTTGTTTTCACATTTGGATGCTGTATTCAGGCAGACAGGTATCTGGGAGTGTCTCTCTACTTCCAGTTTAAAAGCCGTTTCCAGACTGCTTGGTAACTTGAAAAGAAATAACTGTTTTCTGGAAGGAATTCAAACCTGCTGTTTTGGGAAGGAAACAAGAAGTATCCATACCAAGTCTTAAAGATAGTAAGCGTGCCATGTGCTGGGCCACACATTTGAAAAGGGTTTCCTGGTTTATAGGATCTTGTTATTAAATTGGAACAGCTTAAGGGGGAACTTTATTAAGAGTTATACATAGAGTACTGTAGCTGTGTGGGGTATTTATGTTAGTAGTTGATAAAAATGCTTACTGTGTGTGTTTAGAAAAATGTTCACTAAATTCGTAGAATAAACTTTGTTTTTGATTAAAAGTGCTTTAGGCCTCTGCTAAATAACACCTGAAAGGCAGGCCCTTGTGCTCATCATAACCAAAATCAATAAACAGTTGTAGGTCAGGTAAACTCCATGATATACTTTGGAGTTTTCTAAACCCTGGCCCATAACAAGACTGTTAGGCCCATCATGCCTGTGCTATCTAAAAAGTGCTCATAACAAGTTCAACAAGGCAACTGCATCCTGTGATAAATGTAAAAATTATTATACATTGGGCTGGATTCTCCGGTTCCCCAGCCGTGTGCTTCTCGGCAGGGTGCCGTTTGCTGGTGGTAGGATTCTGTACTCTCCCCACTTGTCAATGGGAAATGTTTCTAAGTGTGGTAGCCAGCTGGAACTGCTGCGAGCTTCCCGACATTCGACATGGTGAGGCGTCACCAGTATCAAACATTAATTGGTCCACTTAACAAGACCCTGTGTGCTTCATGCTGCAAATGATGGTCCCGCTGGCTGATTCCCTGGGACCACGCCCGCCGGCTCTCGACTAACTAGGGGGAGCAGTACTGAAACTGATCCCTCAGAACAAACTCCACACAGCTCACGGCCATGCCCGTGAGACAACTAGTCCACGATTTGGGTTGCCAACCTGGCCAGATTGTTGGACGTGCTCGAGGCCAGACGGGATGCCCCGTTCTCCAGAGGGGCTTGGAGGGTCAGCCACAGGCAGCCAGTGCCACCTGAGAGGAAGTGGCAGTGACCATCAGCTTGGGGAGCGTCATCAGGAGGACTGGCACCCAGAGCAGAGAACAATGGATGGACGGACAAGTTAATAATAATTGTACTGGGAGCCTAGACAGAATGAGCTGGGATGAAATAAAGCAATTTGTATTCTGACTGTCGCTTGCAAGGTCAGATTCAGTTTATTGAGATTTATCTCTCAAGGCTGTGCACAGCTTTTACTCCTCACAGAAATTCAACAGTTTAATCCCAATAATAGTGTGTTACAGTGTTAATTAGATACTCTGAAGGGAAGATCAAGATGTACAATCTTAGGCACTAAGTGGCATTGTAAGATGATCAGTCCCTGTAACACCTGAAGGAGACATTGCTATCATTCTTTTTGATGTACTGGGCGGGTGGCGTTTAGATAAAGCAGACTGATTTTAATCTATTCTGAATATCTATTGAGCAGAGGGAAACCCCATTGACCAGCCGGAAATTTGGTGCAGCAGGACGGAGAAAACTGCCCCAATCTTTGTTGCCCATTCCCAGTTTTCCTTTAGAAAATCGTGATAAAACTGAGTGGACTACCAACCTATCACAGAGGGATATTTACATTGGTGTGGAGTCACATATCAATGTTATGATCCAGCAGATGGTAATTGCCATGCAAACTAAATCCCAAAGGGAAACTTGGCAATTTATCACAACTATTTTCTATTTGTATCTTGCTACGAGAAGATATGCATACTGAAGTCAGAGGCCCCAAAATTCTCGTAAAGTTTTTGGGGATTTCAAATGTTAAATTGAAATATTTACTGACCAATGAAAAGAAGACTTAAACACATAGGATTACATTTATACAGTTAAAATTAGTCTTGCAGAACATTTCCCCAAAAAGATTTCCTACTTGATTGGACTCACAAATAAATAACCCTTTAGACAACAATCCTTTGTAGATATTTAATCGACAAAATCCAGTTAAATTACCACAAGGTAAACCCATTGTTACTGTAGAGGAGGTATGTCACATGGCTTCTCATTCGCTCCCACTCTGCTGGAGAAATTCAAGAAACTTTACAACAAAACCCTGCTTTCCCAAAAAAATTCAACTTGGCCACATTTACTTCAAATGCCCACCCTTCACACCTAGAATCCTTTGATGTTCTCTGGCTTAAGTTTAATTAAATGAATTGACAAACACAGACAAACACAAGCCTGCTTCAAAGAACAATGCAATAAACACCCAAAATATTGAAAATTGTAACATATTTGTTCACATAGGGCACACCACATACATAGATACATAGAAGATAGGAGCAGGAGGAGGCCTTTTGATCCTTCGAGCCTGCTCCGCCATTCATCACGATCACGGCTGGTCATACAACTCAATAGCCTAATCCTGCTTTCTCCCCATAACCTTTGCAGGCTACAGAAGCATGTCAGTTTTCATTCCCTCAAGGAAATTACTGAACCATTGTTATGACGATCCAATGGGCGCGATTTTCCAAAAAGATTTCCAAGTGCTGCAGCGAACGGGAATTGGCGGGTGTTTCCCGGTGCTCAGCCGAGCGAGGCCGGTAACACTATTCAACATTAATTGATCCACTTAACGAGGCCTCACGGGCTTCCCACCCCGAATGCCAACGCGTCAGCTGATTTGCCGGGACCGCGCTTGCCGCCCCCCCCCCCCCCCCCCCCCCCCGCCCCGCTAACAAGGCCAAGCAGCATTTAGGCTGCACTTGCTCAGCCACGCCAAGGCAGCTCACAACAATGGCGCCGAGGAGACCGGCTCAAAGATTCAGAGATGATGACCTGGGAAGGCTCCTGGAAGCAGTGGAGGCCAGGAGGTAGCTATTGTTCCCCCGAGGTTCCTGGAGGTTGAGCCACAAGGCAGCCAGTGCTTCTTGGGACGAGGTGGCGGCAGCAGTCAACTCGGGCAGTGTGACCACGAAGATTGGCCTCCAGTGTCAGAAGAAGGTCAATGACCTACACTGGGCGCCATTAATTTTTTAAAAAATAATATTTTATTACGGTATTTGAAAATGTTTACAGAACAAAGAACAAAGAAAAGTACAGCACAGGAACAGGCCCTTCAGCCCTCCAAACCCGTGCCGACTATGCTGCCCGATTAAACTACAATCTTCTACACTTCCGGGGTCTTTATCCCTCTATTCCCATCCTATTCATGTATTTGTCTCCAAATGATCTAAATCCTGCTGTATCCTCTGACAGTCCTCATCGCTATCCGCAATTCCACCAACCTTTGTGTCGTCTGCAAACTTACTAATCAGACCAGTTACATTTTCCTCGAAATGATTTATACATACTATGAACAGCAAAGTCCCAGCACTGATCCCTGCGGAACACCACTAGTCACAGCCCTCCAATTAGAAAAACACCCTTCCATTGCTACTCTCTGCCTTCTATGACCTAGCCAGTTCTGTATCCACCTTGCCAGCTCACCCCTGATCCCGTGTGACTTTTGTACCAGTCTACCATGAGGGAACTTGTCAAAGGCCATATAGACAACATCCACTGCCCTACCTGCATCAATCATCTTTTGGACCTCTTCGAAAAACTCTATCAAGTTAGTGAGACACGACCTCCCCTTCACAAAACCATGCTGCCTCTCACTAATACGTCCATTTGCTTCCAAATGGGAATAGATCCTGTCTCGAAGAATTATCTCCAGTAATTTCCCTACCACTGACGTAAGGCTCACTGGCCTGTAGTTCCCTGGATTATCCTTGCTACTCTTCTTAAACAAAGGAACAACATCGGGTATTCTCCAGTCCTCCGGGACATCACCTGAAGACAGTGAGCATCCAAAGATATCTGTCAAGGCCTCAGCAATTTCCTCTCTAGCCTCCTTCAGTGGTCTGGGTCGATCCCGTCAGCCCCTGGGGACTTATCTACCTTAATATTTTTCAAGACGCCCAACACCTCGGGCGTAATTCTCCCCCAACGGCGGGATGCCCGCCGACTGGCGCAAAAGCCGGCGCCAATCAGACGGGCATCGCGCCGGCCCAAAGGTGCGGAAGGCTCCGCATCTTTGGCGGCCTAGCCCCAACATTGAGGGGCTAGGCCGACGCCGGAGGGATTTCCGCCCCGCCAGCTGGCGGAAATGGCGTTTGTTGCCCCGCCAGCTGGCGCGGAAATGCGGCGCATGCGCGGGAGCGTCAGCGGCCGCTGTCAGTTTCCCGCGCATGCGCAGTGGGGAGAGTCTCTTCCGCCTCCGCCATGGTGGAGGCCGTAGCGGAGGCGGAAGGGAAAGAGTGCCCCCACGGCACAGGCCCGCCCACGGATCGGTGGGCCCTGATCGCGGGCCAGGCCACCGTGGGGGCACCCCCCGGGGTCAGATCACCCTGCGCACCCCCCCCCCCCCAGGACCCCGGAGCCCGCCCACGTCGCCTGGTCCCGCCGGTAAATACCAGGTTTGATTTACGCCGGCGGGACAGGCAATTCCTGGGCGGGACTTCGGCCCATCCGGGCCGGAGAATCCAGCGGGGGGTCCCGCCAACCGGCGCGGCTGGATTCCCGCCCCCGCCCAATCTCCGGGAGCGGAGACTTCGGCGGGGGCGGGGGCGGGATTCACGGCGGCCAATGGCCATTCTCCGACCCGGCGGGGGGTCGGAGAATGACGCCCCTCATCTTTTTGGATCTCAATGTGACCCAGGCTATCTATACACCCTTCTCCAGACTGAACATCCACCAATTCCTTCTCTTTCGTGAATACTGATGCAAAGTATTCATCTAGTACCTCACCCATTTCCTCTGGCTCCACACATAGATTTCCTTGCCTATCCTTCAGTGGGCCAACCCTTTCCCTGGCTGCCCTCTTGCTTTTTATGTACGTGTAAAAGGCCTTGGGATTTTCCTTAACGCTATTTGCCAATGACTTTTCGTGACCCCTTCTAGCCCTCCTGACTCCTTGCTTAAGTTCCTTCCTACTTTCCTTATATTCCACACAGGCTTCGTCTATTCCCAGCCTTCTAGCCCTGACAAATGCCTCATTTTTCTTTTTGACAAGGCCTACAATACCTCTTGTTATCATAGTTATCATAGAATTTACAGTGCAGAAGGAGGCCATTCGGCCCATCGAGTCTGCTCCGGCTCTTGGAAACAGCACCCGACCCAAGGTCAACACCTCCACCCTAACCCCATAACCCAGTAACCCCAACCAATACCAAGGACAATTTTGGACACTAAGGGCAATTTAGCATGGCCAATCCACCTAACCTGCACATCTTTGGACTGTGGGAGGAAACCGGAGCACCCGGAGGAAACCCACGCACACACGGGGAGAATGTGCAGACTCCGCACAGACAGTGACCCAAGCCGGAATCGAACCTGGGACCCTGGAGCTGTGAAGCAGTTGTGCTATCCACAATGCTACCGTGCTGCCCCTTATCCAAGGTTCCCGAAATTTGCCGTATTTATCCTTCTTCCTCACAGGAACATGTCGGTCCTCAATTCCTTTCAACTGACACTTGAAAGCCTCCCACACATCAGATGTTGATTTACCCTCAAACATCCGCCCCCAATCTAGATTTTTCAGTTCCCGCCTAATATTGTTATAATTAGCCTTCCTCCAATTTAGCACATTCACCCTAGGACCACTCTTATCCTTGTCCACCAGCACTTTAAAACTTACTGAATTGTGGTCACTGTTCCTGAAATGCTCCCCACTGAAACTTCTACCTCCTGGCTGGGCTCATTCCCCAATACCAGGTCCAGTACAGCCCCTTCCCAAGTTGGACTGTCTACATATTGTTTAAAGAAGCCCTCCTGGATGCTCCTTACAAACTCTGCCCCGTCTAAGCCCCTAGCACTAAGTGAGTCCTAGTCAATATTGGGGAATTTGAAGTCTCCCATCACAACAACCCTGTTGTTTTTACTCTTTTCCAAAATCTGCCTACCTATCTGCTCCTCTATCTCCCGCTGGCTGTTGGGAGGCCTGTAGTAAACACCCAACATTGTGACTGCACCCTTCTTATTCCTGATCTCTACCCGTATAGCCTCACTGCCCTCTGAGGTGTCCTCCCGTAGTACAGCTGTGATATTCTCCCTAACCAGTAGCGCAACGCCGCCACCCCTTTTACATCCCCCTCTATCCCGCCTGAAACATCTAAATCCTGGAACGTTTAGCTGCCAATCTTGTCCTTCCCTTAACCAGGTCTCTGTAATGGCAACAACATCATAGTTCCAAGTACTAATCCAAGCTCTAAGTTCATCTGCCTTACCCGTAATACTTCTTGCATTAAAACATATGCACTTCAGGCCACCAGACCCGCTGTTTTCAGCAACATCTGACTGTCTGCTCTTCCTCAGAGCCATAGTGGCCCTATTCCCTAGTTCTCCCTCAATGCATCCGCCTTCTGGCCTATTCCTCCGGTGCCCACCGCCCTGCCATATTAGTTTAAACCCTCCCGTGTGACATTAACAAACCTCGCGGGCAGGATATTTATGCCTCTCCAGTTTAGATGCAACCCGTCCTTCTTCTACTAGTCACACCTGCCCCGGAAGAGCTCCCAGTGGTCCAGATAATGTTAACCCTCCCTCCAGCTCTCTAAATCAGCTGTTTAGCCACATGTTTAGCTGCTCTATCTTCTTATTTCTAGCCTCACTGTCACATGGCACAGGGGGTAATCCCGAGATTACAACCCAAGGGGTCCTGATTTTTAACTTTCTGCCTAGCCCTCTGAACTCCTGCTGCAGGACCTCATGCCCCTTCCTGCCTATGTCATTAGTACCAATATGTACAACGACTTCTGCCTGTTTGCCCTCCCCCTTCAGGATGCCCGCTACCCGTTTGGAGACATCCTGGACCCTGACACCAGGGAGGCAACATACCATCCTGGAGTCTCTTTCACGTCCACTGAAACGCCTATCTGTGCCCCTGACTATAGAGACCCCGATGACTATTGCTCGTCTGCACTTTGATCCTCCTTGCTGAACATCAGAGCCAGCTGTGGTGCCACTGCTCTGGCTGCTGCTGTTTTCCCCGATAGGCTATCCCCCCCGACAGTATCCAAAGGGGTATACCTGTTCGAGAGGGGGACAACCACAGGGGATTTCTGCACTGACTGCCTGCCGTTTCTGGTGGTCACCCATTGCTCTGCCTGCACCTTGGGTGTGACCACATTTAGATAACTGCTATCTATGATGCTTTCCGCCACCTGCATGCTCCTAACTGCATCCAACTGCTGCTCCAACCGAACCATGCGGTCTGTGAGGAGCTCCAGTTGGGTGCACTTTCTGCAGATGAAGCCACCCGGGATGCTGGAAGCCTCCCGGACCTGCCACATCTCAGTCAGAGCACTGCACCCCTCTAATTGACATTGCGTCAATTAATTTGTAAATTAAATTTAAAAGTTTTTTAAAAGTTACTGTCAACTATATGTTTCCTAGCACTAGATTTCTACTATAAATGTGAAAGCTAAATACAGTATTCTCTGATCTCTGGCTTAGATACCCCTCTAAATTATAATTAAGTAATAAGTAATTATGTTAATTAGTTTAACAAAGCTTAATTTTTTTAATTTAGTGTAGAGTCCCAACCAGCCGATCAGGTCATAGCTTTATTGTGATGTCACTTCAGTTTCCAACCCCCCCCCCTCCCCCACACACACACACACAGTTTGAAAAGGTAATAAAAGTAAAAATGAATAAAAATCACGTACTTATCTTCCGAGGGTCTCAGATGCTCTCTCTCTGCAGATTAAAAGCTACAGACCAGAAGAAAGGGAGAGAACAAAACAGTAGGGAAAAAGCACCTTCTCCCACTCTGCACTGAATTACCTCACTGCACCAAATTACCAAGTTCCAAATTCCCACTCTGGATGTGTCTCACTCACTCAGGATGTGTCTCCTTCACCTGCGCAAAGCTTATTGAGTGCGTTTTCTGTCTGTCTTTTATACAGACCTCAGCTAACCAGGGTGACTCACACTACTTAAGCTTCAAAGAGAAGAATACAATCTGCACCTTTGTGCCCCTAAAAAGGCCTCATGTGACAGACAGATAACTGCCTCTCAGCAATTAGGTTGGGGGCAGCTTCAGCCAATCAGACACTAATCTACACACTGCACTTTTAACTGAAAAACAGCAGAATTAGACTTACCACTTACCTTTCCTGATTACCTCACTGCACCAAATTGCCAAGTTCCAAATTCCCACGCTGGATGCGTCTCACTCACTCAGGATGTGTTTCCTTCACCTGCGCAAAGCTTACTGAGTGCGCTTTCTGTCTGTCTTTTATACAGACCTCAACTTACCAGGGTGACTCACACTAATAAAGCTTCAAAGAGAAGAATACAATCTGCACCTTTGTGCCCCTAAACGGGCCTCACGTGACTGACAGATAACTGCCTCTCAGCAATTAGGTTGGGGGCAGCTTCAGCCAATCAGACACTGATCTACACACTGCACTTTTAACTGAAAAACAGCAGAATTAGACTTACCACTTACCTTTCCTGATTACCTCACTGCGCCAAATTTCCAAGTTCCAAATTCCCACGCTGGATGTGTCTCACTCAGGATGTGTCTCCTTCACCTGCGCAAAGCTTACTGAGTGCGCTTTCTGTCTGTCTTTTATACAGACCTCAGCTAACCAGGGTGACTCACACTACTTAAGCTTCAAAGAGAAGAATACAATGTGCACCTTTGTGCCCCTAAACAGGCCTCAGGTGTCTGACAGATAACTGCCTCCCAGCAATTAGGGTGGGGGCAGCTTCAGCCAAACAGACACTAATCTACACACTGCACTTTTAACTGAAAAACAGCAGAATTAGACTTACCACTTACCTTTTCTGATTACCTCACTGCACCAAATTACCAAGTTCCAAATTCCCACTCTGGATGTGTCTCACTCACTCAGGATGTGTCTCCTTCACCTGCGCAAAACTTACTGAGTGCGCTTTCTGTCTGTCTTTTATACAGACCTCAGCTAATCAGGGTGACTCACACTACTTAAGCTTCAAAGAGAAGAATACAATGTGCACCTTTGTGCCCCTAAACAGGCCTCAGGTGACTGACAGATAACTGCCTCTCAGCAATTAGGTTGGGGGCAGCTTCAGCCTATCAGACACCAATCTACACACTGCACTTTTAACTGAAATACCCACACCCACTTAAAGGGGAAATATCCCAAAACAAGGAAAAAACATTTTACCGCCTCAAAACCCGATTCTTTCACCTGGAATGACAGCACAATGTCTGAAATTCGACCAATAGCTGAAAGTAACGTCCGCAGAACCCTGCAACAAGCAGTTAGCACTGCCCAAAGAGATGATACAGTCCTTAAAGACTATGACTCAGACCTTGAATTCTTCTTTGGACATCGTGAGCCCAATGCCAGCTCCGACACAAAACGTGATGATATGGTCCGAGAAGTCTACGACTCAGACGATTATTTCATCATTGGAGATGGCGACCCCAGTACCAAACCCGAACCACAACGAGATGTGTTCTACAGTGAAGAATCCGACACAGACGCGGATGTGTTCTTCGGATTTGAGGATCTTCAGCCCAGCATATATGACATCCCGACTCGTGAGTGCAGGATTATGCTGCGGCCTGACACCAAGAAACAGAGAGCGGTACAAGCCCACAGAGAGCGGCCTGCTGCCACACAGAGAGTGGTCCACGCATCGCGAAGGGTCCCCGACTCCACACAGAGAGTGGTACACGCACCACAAAGGGTCACAGCCTCCACACAGAAAGCGATGAAAGACTCCACAGCGAGACAACTGCACATCTCCACACAAGACATGACTCCAGTGCCACAAGCCTCCACAGCGATCTCGTGGACAGACTCCACGATAGAAGCAGCGCAAGACTCCACAGCACAATCCTTGCATGAACAAGAAGTGACTCGAGTGATACAAGCCTCCACAGCTAGCTCATGGACAGACTCCACGTTAGAAGCAACGCAAGACTCCAGAGCGCAGTCCTTGCATGAACAAGAAGTGATGACAGTTTCCACAGAGAGACCAATGCACGATTCCTCACAAGGAACACTGCAAGACTCCACAGAGGGAGTGACACAAGCCTCCACAGCGAGCTCGTGGACAGCCTCCACGATAGAAGCAATGCAAGACTCCAAAGCGCAGTCCTTGCATGAACAAGACCATGAGGGTCTAGCAACCTCCTCTGAGCAACCAGCAGCAGACAATGCAAGTCTGCCATGCTCAAGTGCACAGCAAGAAGACTCTGACAGTCTATCACGCTCCAGTGACCAAGAAGACTCTGACAGTCTACCACGCTCCAGTGAACAAGAAGAAGACTCTGACGTTCTACCACGTTCAAGTGTACAGCAAGCAGACTATGACAGTCCACCCAGATTATTTGAGCCACCAGAAGAAGACTCTGACAGTCTACCCAGCTCAAGTCAACGACGAGAAGCTACTGAGGATCTACCCACTGTATGTGACAAGTGACGACGACATCCCACTTCCCATACAGGATGTGCAACATGACAGACCTCAGTTAGTGTGTACAGAGGCAATCGACAATCACAGTGAGACTACTGGTGACTCCGGTGACGCCACATTACTTCAAATTTCATTCGCTCGAGCCTCTGCACAAGCAAATGCATTCCTGAACGTTTTGACTCCGGACGTGGAGCATCACGAAACCTCAGAAGACAAAACCTGAAATGACTCAAGACAGGGAGCATCGACAAGCCAAAACTGACTCAGGTGAAACAGACCAGACTCCAGACAGGGAGAATCGACAAGCCAAAGCTGATTCACGTAAGCAGGACATGACTCCAGACGGGGAGCGCCGCAAACTTAGTGACGGCACGCTCAAGGAGACAGAAGGTGCCACAAAGGAAGCTGACATAAATAACTGTGTGAAGGACTCGTATTTTCCACCAGCCGGGGGTTCCGACTCATATAATTTACTGTAAAAGTCCTTAAACACCTCGTTCACCCCTGCCGGGTCCAGGACAGTATTACCGTCTCTACTCTTTACTTTACCTATCTCCCTGGCTGCCTCTCTTTTCCTGAGCTGGTGCGCCAACATTCTGCTTGCCTTTTCCCCGTACTCATAGATCGCCCCCCCTTGCCTTCCTCAACTGTTCCACTGCTTTCACTGTGGTCAACAGCCCAAACTCCACATGTAACCTCCGCCGCTCCCTCAGTAGCCCCGCGTCCGGGGCCTCCGAGTGTCTCCTGCCCACCTGGAGTATCTCCTCCACTAATCTGTCCCTCTCAGCCCGTTTCACCTTTTGTCTGTGGGCCCGTATCGAGATTAATTCCCCTCTGACTACTGCCTTCAAAGCTTCCCAGACCGTCGCTGCAGAGACCTCCCCCATATCATTTGTTTCCAGGTAGTTCTGGATGGACTTGTTAACCTGCCCACAGATCACTTTATCCGCTAGCAACCCCACATCCAGTCTCCGCAGCGGGCGTTGCCCTCTCTCCACAGTAACCCGTAGATCCATCCAGTGCAGGGCATGATCCGACATTGCAATTGCCGAATACCCAAGTATCCACCACCTTCAGTATTAGCGCCCTGCTCAGAATAAAAAAGTCAATGCGGGAGCATACCTTGTGGACATGGGAAGAAAAGGAAAACTCCTTCGTCCTCAACCGTGCAAACCTCCATGGGTCTACTCCCCCCATCTGTTCCATAAACCCTTCAATTTCTTTGCCGCAGCTGGCCGCCTCCCTGTCATGGATTTTGACCGGTCCAATTCCAGATCAATGACTGTGTTGAAGTCCCCTCCCATGATCAGGTTATGTGACTCTAAGTCTGGGATCTTACGTAACACCCGCCTCATAAATTCCACGTCGTCCCAATTCGGAGCATATATGTTCACAAGTACCACTCGCACCCCCTCCAGCTTCCCACTCACCATTATGTACCTACCCCCCTTGTCTGACACGATTCTCCCTGCCTCGAATGCCACTCGTTTGCTGATCAAAACCGCTACCCTCCTGGCCTTTGAGTCCAGTCCTGAGTGGAACACTTGGCTAACCCACCCCTTCCTCAATCTCGCCTGGTCTGTAACCTTTAGGTGTATCTCTTGTAGCATTGCCACGTCTGCCTTCAGTTCCATCAAATGCGCGAACACGCGAGCCCTCTTGACCGTCCCATTCACTCTTCTCACGTTCCATGTGATCAGCCTGGACAGGGGGCTTCCAACCGACCACCCCCCGCTTTTTAGGTCAGCCTCGAGCTCGCGCCTTCCGCTGCCTCGAGTCCCCACTCGGGCTGTCGCAATTCCTGACCTCCCATTTGTCCCCTGGAATCCGTTCCTCCGCTGTCAGCAAAGTAGCTGCCCCCCTCTCCCCCTAGCAATAGCACTAGAAACCCAATCCCCCAAGTCAAGCTCCAGCTTAACACCTACTCACCCCCCACTGCGCTTCCGAGAGTCAGCTGACCCATGCTGACTCGATAGCTCCCACCCCTGGCACCAAATAGTCTGTCTCCCTATTGTACTCTCCTCTCTACCCCCACATGAATAAACATTTTAAAAGCATCACATTCCCCAGTAAACAAGCAACAGAAAAAACATTGAAGAAACAGTCACTTTAGAAAAATAGTCACCCAAATAGCTCTCCGCCATGCTGTACCGTGTTACCAGCTCTGCTCGCGTCTTTCTTATAGGAATTTGTTGTCTCACACGGCCACTTCTGGTCCAATTCTCCATACACTGGAGGGGGATTTCTCCTCACTGTCTCACTCTTCACTGATTTATCCCATAAAACGCAATAGAAACGGGGGAAAATGGTCCAAAAGTCCATTACAGGCGGGAGCTATCAAATGTGCGACCTACTCCTCCATTGCTGCCACCGGTACACCAGGCGGCATTAATGAGCAGATACCAACGTCCCATCCCCCAACCTCCCAAGGGAGCATCCCCCAGGCGACCCCTAACCCTCCCTTCATCCCCCTCCCCCTTCAGCACTCCCTCCACCCCAACTGTGAACTGCGCGTGTGGCTAACGATGCCCTCTTTGTGTCCCCTCAGGAAACGCTCTCCCTTAAGCGGCGGGAGAGGACCCAGACTGGCAGAGGTGTGCCGGACATGAGAATCCTCACATCCTTTGAGGAGCGAGCCCTGGAGGTGACTGGTATGGCCGAGGACAGGGCGGTCACCTGCATGGAGGCTGGCAGACGCCGCAGAGATGAGGGGCCACCAGGCTCCACCTGCAGGACCAATCAAACGTGAGTAGTGATTGCCTTACTGACCCATCCTTCCCACTGACCACATGTCCATTCTCCCGCAGGTCCAGCAGCCGATGACACCAGCCTATCCGAGGCGGGCCCCTCCCCTGACTCCGAGGAGAACACCTCGAAGGGGAGTTTCGAGGTTACAACTGTAGTCATGTCACAGCTGCCATCACCACCCTCCACCAGTGCAGATGCACACACCTCAAGGAGAAGGTGCACATCAGCTTCCCCGAGTTCCACCCCTCTGATGAGGCCACGTCTCGGGGTTAGCACACAGGTCAGGGCGGCACAGCTGTGCATGTGCCAACGACGTTCACTGGCCTCATTACACTTCAGTGCGCGTGTAACGAGCCCGGAGGATCGCGCCCAATGTTTTTTGGTCACTTTTACTGAACTTTTCTCAATTATTAGTCCAATAATGTAGCTGGTATGCTACCAAATCATAATACATGTGGGTGCTTGACAGTTTGATGTGACTAAGACCCTAAATCTCATAGACTTTCAAAAGTCTACAGGGCAATGCTGGGAGCTGGGAGCAGTCAAGCTGTAGATGTGTGTAGTCCAGCCAGTCTGATTGAGGTAGAATTATTTATGCATCTCACTTACACCATCAAGTTAAACACAACAAGACTTTGATTAACCTCAGTCATCATCAGGGCATCTACTCATTTTAAATATCAATGGCTTAGCCATGATAATCAGGGAAAACAACAAGAGACAACACTGCATTAGCAGGTTACCAGCTTTTGCTCAGTCCATAGTTCCGTGCAACATTGCTCAGTATTTAAGATTAAGCAAATTCCAGTCTGCCTTTGGCAACCTCAGGCTGACCACACAGTGTTCTATTATGTGGCATTCAGCACTGGCACATTCAAGTGTGTGGATAAAGGATTTTCTTTGCTCCAAACACTCAATTAACAGATTGGTCTGCAGATTTATTTGGAACCCATGGCTTTACAATTGGACTCAGGACAGGCCATGACAATTACACATGATGAAACTAAGATTATGTTGACGTTTGATTCCTCACTGGACCTCTGCGCTCGTACACATATTACAGAATTGTTATGATGCAAAAGGAGGCAATCAGCCCATCGTGTCGACATCAGTTCCCCGAATGAGCAACTCAGTTAGTGCCAATGCCCAACGTTCTTCCTGTAATCCTGCGCATTCTTCCCTTTCAGATGGCAGTCTAAAACACTCTTACCTCTGGATTGGAAGCTTCTGGATTTGATCATAAAAATAGAGGTATTTGAGTTGGTAATTCAGGCTGACACTCCTGTTGCAGTAAGTACTCTTGATGTACTGCCCTGTCAGTGGTGTCATTTTTTTAAGTGAGACCTTAAACTGGGGCACTCTCAGTTGAAAACTCCCATGGCACCAATTTGAAGAAGAGCAGGTGAGTTCTCCTGGCTAATGTTTATTTCTCAGCCCATGTCACAAAACAGATTATCTGGCCATCATCATATTGCTGTGTGTGGGGGCTTGCTATGCACAAATGTTCTGCTATGTTTCCTACATTACAAGAGTGACTTCACTCTAAAAGTACATCATTCGCTGTAAATGCTTTGGGATGTCCAGAAGTCATCAACTGTGCAGACACAGTTCTATTGCAACAGAACTGTTTTATTTTTCATTTACACAAGCTAATTTGGGGTTTTAAAGCTGCAGTCTTTTCAATTCATGCTCCAGTCATGTAATTGATGTTTGCCAACTTACAGAGTTTCTTATTTGCACCAGAGGAATAAATCATTCATATTTGCCGAGCCTACAAACCCATCATTCCTTTATTAATGTACATTTTGGGGGAACAAAAATCATCCAGTTCTTTGTGCCCAAACCCTGATTTTCCTTCTCCCCATATTGAAATTTATAGCGCACGATTTAACTATTGCTTTGTGCCTGGCGTGGATCTGCGTGTGGCAGTTAAATAGCGGGAAAGGCCAAAACAAGATTTGTGCCGGCGCAAATCAGTTTCCTAAGTGACCTGCTCCCGATGCCTAATTATGGCGAGTATATCATTAGCCCTCATTTGCATTCACTTCCATCTCATTAGCGAGATTGAAGTCGAATTGCAATGGCCTCCCAGGCATTAACGGCTCCCCAGCGCGAAATTACATGGGCATCATTTCGTACTCCTTTTTAAAAACGTGAAGCTGGCACAATGGCTGCTGAGGGGGACTGAGGAGATGAGTAGTAACCATCTCCATTTTCCGACATGCCGCTCAAGGGCACTGGAGCTGCTGCCCCAATGCTTGCGGGGGTGGGGCTTGGTTGGGAGGCTGAAGCCTTACAGGTCGGGGGTCACCCCTGGGTTGGGGGTTGGGGTGAGGGGCTTTTCGTCTGTGAGACCTTCAAGCCATCTTTAAATATTGTGAGTACCCATAACAGGAGCAACTACAGTTGTTGCGTGTCTGTCCTATCAAACACTTCCAGGACAGAGGCCTGCTCTTGGTTCCATGCTGAAAGTCACTTTAACACCCTTTGACTGTGAGCAGCCTCTAGCTTCACAGCTGAAGGCTATACTTAATGAGGAATTGGCCATGTTAGTTGTGAGAGAGCATCGCATTTCAATCAAACATTGAAGCCTGAACAGGTTTCTTGAACTCTAGATGCATCAGCACCATACAGTCAGCAGCCAATAATCCAACACTCAAGAGCTGGGCTTCAGCACTGGGGTTATCCTCGTGACCATAGGGTGAATGTGTGGATCAGGGTAGGGCCCCTGAGCACGGTCTCCCTAATGCTCCCTGCAGGGGTTTGGGGTCTAGGGGCTCCTGCTGTGGCCTTGGATGAGTGTGCAGACAAGGTTTTCCAGCACAACTGGCTTGGTGGATGGCACTCTGTCTCAACGTCAAACTCCCGTGCTCTCCTCATATTCCTTGATGTCTCGAGGGTCTAGAAATCTATTCCACGGAATGAAGTGATGTTTGATGCTCTCCAGATAGTAACTCAGTGACTATCACTGAGTAAATAGTGCAGTCTGCGTCAGTGATATGAAGTGCTTTGACGAACGTGTCTGAAATACAACAGAATAGTAAAACTCTATTTGGAGAGAAAGGAATTAATTCTTTAATTTCTCGAAGAATGAAAGTTCATTCATGAAGGAAAAAATGACTCAGTTGGTAGAACTCTTGCCTCTGAGTCACAAGGTTGAAGTTCCAATCTTGAACTTAAGGGGGAGAAAATCAAAAAGCTGGCATTCCAGTGTAAGAGATGGAGTGCTGCACTGTCAGAGGCACATCATCACAATGAATGTTAAACTGAGTCTCCATCCACCATCTTGGGTGAATGAAAATGGTCTACAGTACTATTTCGAAAAAGAATAGGTGAGTTGGCTCTGGTGTCCGAGTAAATATCTATCCTTTTTTAAATACCACACACAAAAAAATGATCACGTCATTCTCATATTACTGCCAGTGGGCTCTTGCTATGCGCAAATTGGCTGCTGCGTTTCCTACATAACAACAGTGACTAGATTTCAAAGTACCAGAATGGCTGAAAAGGAGTTTGTGATGCACTGCGATCATGGAAGGTGCATAATGGTTGCAAGTCTTTCTTTTCTTTCAAATAATTAAAGTTAGAAGTGTTGATTTTCTCAGTGGGATTCATTTAGCATATAAGGACCCAATTAATTTAAAGAGCAGAAGAAATAGGAGGAAAAGACCATCAGCCCTTTGAGCCCCCTCAATCCTTCAATGAGATCATGACTGATTTACCTCAACGCAACTTTTCTGCACTATCCCCATATCCCTTGACATTTTTGATATGTGGAAATCAATTGATCTCAATCTTGAACACGCACAATGACTGAGCCTCCACAGTCTTCTGGGGAAGAGAATTACAAAGATTCGCCACTAGCTTGGTATGATGGCTGAATAGGCTTAGCTTCACGTTCTTATTGAAGAAATTCCTCCTCATCTTAGTCTTAAATGTCCTGCCCCTTATTCTAGTTTCCCTTAGCCAGGGGAAGCATTCCTCCTGCATCAACACTATTGAGCCCTGTAGGAATTTTGTATGTATTGGAGCAGACTCGATGGGTCAAATGGTTTATCTCTGCGCATACATCTTATGGTCACCTCTCATTCTTCTAAACGCCAAAGAAGTTGTGGGACTAAAGAGTTCACAAAATGTTTTCATGTGAAGAGTGGCAATTCATATAATCATTGGATTGTTCAGCAGTCAGGTTATTCAGCCATTGTACCAAGCTAGTTCTTGGAAGAGCTATCTAATTAGACCCAGAGCTTTGGTCTTTTCAGAATATTTTCTTTTTCATGTTTATTGAAGTTTTTGAAAATGACTGTGGGACATTCTTCCACCACTGATTCAGCCAGTACATTCCAGTGGGATTTGAGGCTCACCCTGGCACTAATGTGGATTTATATTAATGTTTCAAATCAGCAATCTGAACTACAGAGAAATAAAACTGTCAAATTATCTGGTTCATCTTTGTGGTGGGGGTGGGGGGTGGGGGAGGTGGGGTGGGGGAGAGGGGGTGGGCGTGGGGCGTAGCAGGGACAGAGGGCTGGATGCTCCGATCCTGCGGCTATCTCCGCAGGATCTGTCTGGTCTTACAACCAGAAAGTCGGCGCTGCCCCCGCACCGATCCTCCCTCATGGGGGGCTAGCGGCCATGCAGCATAAAGCCCCCAGATTTACCTGTGGATACGGCTGGAGAATGGGCTGAGCATGCGCATGCCGGCGGCAGCCTACGGCGGCCACGCTGTGCAACATTGCAACGGCCGCGCACTGACACGGCCTGCCAAAATTTACCTCCTGTAACCAGCCTTACCACCGCCGGACCACGCCTGACCAGTCCTCCCAGCCCCCAACGAAGGCCCCCCTGCCTGCGGAACGGCTCCCCCCCCACCCTCTTCCCGACTGTGGCGGTGCTGGACACAGTCCGCAGATGCCACGTGAGGTCCCCGAATGGTGTGAGCACATGTATCCCAGGCCGTCGGGGACTCGGCCCATCGAAAGCGGAGCATCGAGGGAGGGCCTCAGGTGACGTCCTGATGCACAGCATCGCACAAATGGCGTTAGTTTTGCTATCATGAAAGTCCACAAATCCCACCCCGGCATCAGTTTTGGAGGAGGAAACACAGCCAGATGCTCCAGGTCTTTATTGTAGTCTAGTGACTTCTTCCCGCAGGAGCATATTGTCGATTCCCTTGTGAAAATAGGATCAGGATCAGCCACAAAACTTTGGTCCCACTCCACAAATGTAATCATTTTCTGACACTGTTGTTGTCGGCGTGGTGTAGCTATGCCCACAGTACTGTTAGGAAGGAAGTTCCCGGATTTTGACACAGGGTACGAACAGCGATATATTTGCAAGTCAGGATGGTGAGTGGCTTGGAGGGGAACTTCCAGCCGATGGTGTTCCCATGTGACCGCTATCCTTGTCCTTCTAGATGGTAGCGGTCGTGGATTTGGAAGGTGCTGCCTAAACCTTGGTGAGTTCCTACAGTCCATCTTGTGCACACTGCTGCTACTGTGTGTCGCTGGTGGAGGAAGTCAATGTTTGTGGATAGGGTGCCAATCAAGCGGTGCCAATCAAGCGGGCGACTTTGTCCTGGATGGTGACTGAGTCTCATGAGCGCTGTTGATGATTTTTAAAAGAACAATTTAGTTACATTGACCAATAAATTTTATTTTTTTTCAATAAATTTAGAGTACCCAATTAATTATTTTTTTCTAATTAAGGGGCAATTTGGAGTGGCCAATCCACCTAACCTGCACATCTTTGAGTTGTGAGGCGAAACCCACGCAGACACGGGGAGAATGTGCAAACTCCACACGAACAGTGACCCAGGGCTGGGATTCAAACCCAGGTCCTCAGCGGCGTAGTCCCAGTGCTAACCACTGCACCACGTGCCGCCCAGAATTGATGAATAAATTAATTTATGTTTAGCTCCTTTCTGTAACACATAAATTTCTGTTTACATAGCTCCATCAATATAGGTAAGAGCCACAAGGTGCTCGTAGGAACTCTTTCAGACAAAAATGGATGCCAAGCCAAATAAGGAGGAAATGGGGGTGGTGGTGGTGGCAGAGGGAACCAAAATTTGATCAAGGTTCCGGGTTTAAAGAGAAGGGCGGTGTAGGTGTTTATGGAAGAAATTTCAGAGCATGGGGCCTAGGTGGCTGAAAGTAAGGATGCAAATTGTGTGTGGATCAAAGTGAATGAGGAGATGTGTACAGAAAACCAAAGTCAGAAAACCAAAGAGTTCGCAAAGGGTTGCAGGTGTTTTGTTATGCTGCTTTGGATAAAACAGGCTGCTACTTGATGCAGTCTTAACTATAGGATGCTCCAGACTCTGACATGAGTTCAACGTGTTTATTGAACTATTAACACAGTTCTCAAATGAGTTTGACTCTCTGCTAATCGAACTGTAGTAACTCAGTCGAACTGTACCAGCTTGCTCTAAGCCACGTGCTGGGGTGTGATGCTGCTGATCAACCCTGTCTAACTCTCTAGATGTCTGTCTGTGGAGAGAGGCAGGGTGTGAGTGCCTCATCCCTTTTATAGTGTTTATGTCATGCCCCCTTGTGGTGATGCCACCCCTGAGTGTCCTGACTGCCCATTGGTTGTGTCCTATTCTGCGTGTTCATTGGTTGCATGTTTGCATATCATGACAGCAGGGTTGTTGGAGGAGGTTGCACTGATTAGGAGAGGCGATGACAAAAAGAGATTTAAACATGGGGATGAGAATTTTAAATTGGGGTTATGGGAGGACTGACAGCCAACCTCAGTCCGTACAACCAGGAGTGGATTTGGTGCAGGATACAAGCAGCAGTGTGTTTAAGTTGCTGGAGAGTGGGGGTTGCTAGGTCGGCCTTGGTATGTAGTGTGCAGCAGTTGACGAAGACAATGGTTGTGGTCAACTCAATATTTAATAGGAGGAAGTTGCGGCTCATCTGAGATTGGATGTCAGGCAGACATTCTTGACCATATAGAGACAAGAGAGGGGTAAAGAAAGGAGGTGTTAACATAGGGTTTGATCAGCTGACATGTGGACAAAAGGTTCTGAGCAACAGATGCTGCTGATAACTGTTTTCAACCTACAGTCCACACTATGGCCTCACTCTTACATTGTGTCAGGATCTGTTGTGTCATGGGAACGTGCGTGTCCGGGTTTCGGCAGGGCAAGAGATTTCTGAATCTTATTTGCACATGGAAGTTGGGGCTCCAGCCCGAATTTGGCAGGAATCGCTGCTAGGCTGGTGAACAGGAATTCTGTCAGCAGGAGGCTGCTGCAGGCATCTCATGGGAATAGTTTTTTAAAAATATATATTTATTAAAGTGTTTTAACACAATTTTTCTCCCTTACAAACAATAACCCCCCCCCTCGTAACAAAAAAAACGAGAAATCGCGCAGAGCAAGATATATACATGGCAAAATGATATATTTACACAGCTTTGTGCACTGGCCCTCACCCGTACGTGCCAGTTTCCCCAACCCTTCATGTTATCTCTTGCTCATTCACCCTCCCAGGCAGTCCCCCCTTTTCCCCCCCCTCCCCCCCCCCCTCCCAGGACGTCCCCTCCACCACCTCCCCCCCCCCCCCCAGGGTTGCTGCTGCTGCTGATCGGCCTTCCTCCAACGCTCCGCGAGATAGTCTAGGAACGGTTGCCACCGCCTGTAGAACCCCTGCGCAGACCCTCTCAAGGCGAACTTAATCCTCTCCAACTTTATGAACCCAGCCATATCATTTATCCAGGCCTCCAGGCTGGGGGGCTTCGCCTCCTTCCACATTAGCAAGATCCTTCGCCGGCTACTAGGGACGCAATGGCCAGAATGCCGGCCTTTTTCGCCTCCTGCACTCCCGGTTCGTCCACTACTCCAAATATAGCTAGCACCCAGCTTGGCTTGACCCGGACTTTCACCACCTGAGATATTGCTCCCGCCACTCCTCTCCAGAACCCCTCCAGTGCCGGGCATGACCAAAACATATGGACATGGTTCGCCGGGCTTCCTGAGCACCTTCCACATCTGTCCTCTACCCCAAAGAACCTACTCAACCTCGCCCCCGTCAAGTGCGCTCTGTGGACCACCTTAAATTGTATCAGGCTGAGCCTGGCACACGAGGAGGAGGAATTAAACCTACCTCGGGCATCAGCCCACAGACCTTCCTCGATCTCCTCCCCCAGCTCCTCCTCCCATTTACCTTTCAAGTCTTCTACCAGCGCTTCCCCCTCTTCTTTCAACTCCTGGTGTATTTCCGACACCTTGCCCTCCCCGACCCATACACCCGAGATCACCCTATCTTGAACTTCTTGTGCCGGGAGCAACGGGAATTCCCTCACCTGTCGCCTCACAAAAGCCCTCACCTGCATATATCTAAAGGCATTTCCCGGGGGTAACTCGAACCTCTCCTCCAGTGCCCCGAGGCTCGCAAACATCCCGTCGATGAACAGGTCCCCCATTCTTCCAATCCCCGCCCGATGCCAGCTCTGGAACCCCCCGTTCATCTTCCCTGGGACAAACCGGTGGTTACCCCTGATTGGGGACCACACCGATGCTCCCATTGCACCCCGGTGCCGTCCCCACTGGCCCCAGATCCTTAGCGTTGCCGCCACCACTGGGCTCGTGGTATACTTTGTCGGCGAGAGCGGCAGCGGTGCCATCACCAATGCCCCCAGGCTCGTTCCTTTACAGTACGCCGTCTCCATCCTCTTCCATGCCGCCCCCTCTCCCTCCATAACCCACTTGCGGATCATCGCCACATTTGCTGCCCAGTAGTAGCTCCCCAGGTTTGGCAGCGCCAACCCTCCTCGGTCCCTACTGCGTTCCAGGAACCCTCTCCTTACTCTCGGGGTCTTATTCGCACACACAAACCCCATAATACTCCTGCCTACTCTCTTAAAAAGGCCTTAGTGATCACGATGGGAAGGCACTGAAACACAAACAGAAACCTCAGAAGGACCACCATTTTGACTCAGGACCTGAACGAAAGGCTATTTGTTCCCCTGACCTGGTGGGCCAATTCCGAAGCTAAGTATAAGCCTTTTAGTGATAGAAATAGTCTAGAAAGTAGAGTTATATGCATAAGTAGTAACTTACTGTATATAATAAATGTATTTTGATTTCAATCTTACTAATTGGTGTGTTGAGTTATTGATCAGTACTTGAACTTGAACCTCGTGGCGGTATCATAAAGATACCTGGCGACTCTAGAGCAAAGGTTAAACAAACAGAGCAAATTACGAATTAAGAGCCAACCAAAAGTTAGCAACATATTACTGGCGACATCCTGATGGGACCCGACTTAGAAGTGGCTTAACCACTCCGGGAGAACCCAAAATTTGAATTAGAAATCCAATTGAGAACAGAAAAACCACAAGTGTAGTTCTGATCAATCCTCATAATTCGGAAGCGTGTTAATGCATGCATAACTAACAGGGCTATATGGTAAAACTGATAGATTTTTGTTGCGAAAATCTGTCGGGAGTTTGTATGCCGGAAAATAGCAAAAGCCGTACCCGTAATTACAGCACCGCCTTAGTACCCCTCGTTCCAAATTTTAAGAATGTATTAAGAGAAGAAGGATGGCAATGCAGGCAATGCAACGCCTCATGAACCCTGAAGAATTCATGGTCGCAGCGACCAGCAGTAGAGTAGGACAGTGTCCCGTTTGGGAAGAGATCAGGAAATATCTCAAAGGGAAAGGATGGCCCCTTTGGAGTGAATTCTGTGACAATGAGGAAACAGGTCCCGGGAGTATAGGACATACTTGGAGGGAGAACCTGTCAGAGATCCATAAGAAAAGCTTGGGAAAAGCTCCCAAGCCGATGGGAATCGTATCCTGTTTGGCACAATTGAGTGGCACAGAGGAGGGCGTTCGGACGCTCCGCAAAAAGATAGAGGAGACACATTGAATGAGCAAGGTCGATGTTAGCGAGATCGAGAAAGAGAATATAGAGTTAAGAAGGAAATTGGCAGCAAAGGACGGAGAGGTGGATGATGCCAAGTGGGCACGCCAGTCTTGTCTGGCGCACCTAAGCAGCTTCCAGACACAGTACGAAAAGGCCTATCAGAACACGCAACATGCAGTCCTGGTAAGAGAGGAAACAGAGAAACAGGTAGAGGCATTTCAAAGGCAGTGTAGCGACCTGAAAGCAGCATTACGAGCACTCCATGCTGCCACCACGGAGCAGAGACAAAGCTCATTAGATCAAAGTGCCGGAAGCAGATTGCAGAACTGCAGTCTTTGCTTTCAGTTCAGTTCAGAATGGATTCCAGAGCACCTTTGGATCCCAGTTAGATGCAGAAGACGGCCCAGATTGGGAAGAATTAAATGAGACCGTGCATAGATATGTTCAGGGAACATGTGCGCTAGGAAAGCCCCAGAAGAGAAAAGCGCCCCAACCCCCCACAGAGCAGATAGTTCAGGCACCAATGAACCCAGTAACCACCCACCGCACTGTCACATCGGAAGGAGACACGGAATTTCTGTACACGATCCCCTTAACCGTGACCCAATTACGGGACGCGTGCAAGAAAATCATACCGTTCCTCCCCACCTCAGACCCCCACCACATCTTAGCCAGAGTAAAGCAGCAGGCGACCATGTACGGCCTGGATGAGCATGAGCACGTGAAGTTCACAGTTTTGAGCTTAGACCCTTCGGTCGTAGCAGCCCTTCCTGACCCACAGAATGTAGGAGGAGGCACCCTTGCATAGATGCACGCGGCGATCCAAGACGCGATTGGCTACAACAGAGGTGATCCAGTAGAAGGCCTGAATAAGTGCAGGCAGAAAAAGACAGAACACCCCACAGCGTTTGCTGGACGCCTGTGAATTCATTTCACAGCAGTTTTCGGTAATTTAGAATGTGCCCATTTGTCCCAAGATGGTATGGCCAAATGGACCCGCACCCTTATCTCCCATGCCACAGATGCAGGACAAAAAGCTTGCGCCAACTATGACCCCTCAGAAGAAGTACACAACGAGAAGTGGGTTTTAAAAAGATTGTCCCGCTCCTAGGAGCAATCTGTCCAAAACAAACCCGTAATTAAGGAACCCGAAGAACAGCAGGCAGAGGCAGATATCCACACAGTTAAGACGCACCAGAACCCCGCATGGGTAAGCGAAGGCAGGAACAGCCCCCCACAGAAACCACAGGAGTGTTACAACTGTGGACAATTAGGTCACTTTGCACAAGAGTGCAATGCCCCACGAAAGTCACTGAAAGTCCAGCAGGCAGGCACTCTGAATAAGAATCGAACAGAGCCCATACATAGTGTGAGCACCCGTTCAGACCAGGCAGACCTGAACGGAACTGACTGACGGTGTTCGGGCTTCCCCACCTGGCTCTGCGACACCCTTTGGAATAGGTCCGGCCGACCAGTAGTTGCAGCAAAAGTACGGGGACAGCCCATTGAATTTCTCTGGGACACAGGAGGGTCCCGCACCACAATTAATTCCTCCACCATGTTCCAAAAAGACACATGGCCCACTACAGCCACAACCACCCTCAGCGGCTTCACAGGCCACTCACAACAGGGACACATCACTGCCCCTGTACCCATTCAAATCGGCAACATCACCACCAAGCACCCCATAGTCTTAGTCGACCTGCCCTACACAGCAGAACACATTTTGGGCATCGATTTTATGAATTCCCACAACCTGTCCTTTGATCCAAACAAGCAATGTGTCTGGAAAATGGCAAAATCCGCAAGAGCCCCTGCAATGCTCACAATAGGTGAATATGCAAACAAGATTAGGGCAGTTTTGCAGAAGCACAGGACAGCATTCGTGACCCACAAACACGACTGTGGCCGGATGACTGGTTCCGTTCAAATTACAGGACCTGACCCTGGACCCCAAAAGCAATACGGATTTCCCCAAGAGGCAGAGGGAGAAATCTCAAAAGTTATCGATAGCTTATTAGAGCAGGGCGTACTCAGATCAGTCGCCTCCACTAATAATGCCCCGATTTGGCCAGTGAGAAAGCCCGATGGATCATGGCGACTGACCATCGATTACCGGGAACCCAACAAAGTCACCCCCGCAGCAGCCCACACGGTAGCCACAAGTCCCGAGACCATGCTCAAACAGGGACTCAACTCACGATATTTTACAGCTTTGGACGTTAGTAACGGATTCTGGTCCATTCCATTGGCAAAAGCATGCCAATACAAATTTGCCTTCACTTTTAAATGTCAGCAGTACACGTGGACATGCCTTCCACAAGGATTCCACAACTCCCCCTCCATTTTCCACCGACAGCTGGCAAATGGATTGTCAAAGTTTTCTCGCCCCGAATGTGTGGTCCAGTATGTGGACGACCTATTACTGCAGACAGACACCAAGGCAGAGCACATTGAGCTTCTGGCGAACTCCTGGAACTCCTATAGCAGATTGGTTGTAAAGTAAACCCCAAGAAGGCCCAAATTTTGGAAAACAAAGTGATGTATTTGGGTACGATTATCACGCATGGTAAACGTGAGATCAAGCATAAAAGAATTAACTCGATTGTCAAATTACCCCTTCCCCAGAATGTTTCAGCCCTCCGGTCGTTTTTAGGACTGGTTGGCTACTGCCGAAATCATATTGATGGTTTCGCCAGCAAGGCAGCACCCCTGTCGGAACTCCTAAATAAAGGAGCCCCTTGGGAATGGCTTCCGCAGCATACGGTTGCTGTGGATGCTTTGAAAAGAGCCCTCATTGCAGCCCCCGCACTACAAGTTCCAGACCTGCTTTCCCCCTATGCTATAGAGATAGCTAGCAGAGATCGCACCCTTTCGGCCGTGCTCCTCCAGGAACGGCACGAACAGCTAAGACCCGTGGCTTACGCATCCAGACTTTTAGATCCTGTGGAGCAGGGATTTCCGGCCTGTGAAAGGCACCTGGACGCAGTTTTCTGGGCAGTTCAGTATTTTTCCTACATAACCGGACTAAACCCCATCACAATCCTCACAGAACACACCCCACCCAACTTTTACTTGACGGATGACTTAAGGACGGTACAGTCAGCCAAATTAGAGCAGCTAGATGGACCCTTCTTTTGCAGGGACGGGACATCACCGTTAAAAGGATCAAGACCCACACGTTCTTAGCCGATAACCTTCCGTACCCAGGCACCCCCCACAAATGTGAAATCATCTCACCGCACCACAACACAGGCCCTTTTATTGCGAAAACCCCCCCTAGAAAGATAGGTAGTTCACCCCAGAGCTCCCAGCCCACAGACACGTGCGAACTCTTAAGGATATATGTGGATGGTTCTTCCACAGTATTAGAAGGGAAGCGCATTACAGGATGCGGCATTTATGTTGAGGACGCGCCTTAGATGAAATCTCACTAAAACTACCACGCCACTTAGGCGCGCAGCGGCAGTACTAGCAGACTTTGCGTATATTATAGATCACCCAGATTCCTTCCCCAGCCCAGCAGACATATACTCGGACAGCCTCTATGTCTGCAACAGCCTTACAGAATTCCTACCCCTGTGGAAAGCAAGAGGATTTGTTTCCGCAGACGGAAAACCCCTCCCTTCAGCCCCATCGCTCCGCCACATTTTAGAGAAAGCACAGGACAGGACATTTGGAATTGTTAAAGTTCGAAGTCACCACCGTTCCTCCCTCCTGGAAATATAAACGCTGACGCACTGGCCAAAGCAGGTTCCAGGCATGGATATTTTTGGACACCCCCGAAAGCGCCCTAGTGAATGCAGTTCAGGTCTCGCAGCCTAATATCGAGGATTTAGTGCAGGTCCAGAAGCAGGATAGCAATCTCAGGGAGATTTTAAAAGGACAATTTACAGCACCCTATGATAGGTTTAAAAATGCACTGACCACACATGACGGTGTAGTGTTAAAAGACACCCTTTCTGTGGTTCCTGAACAGGACAGGAATCAACTTATTTGTTTATTCCATGACAGTCATGGACATCAGGGAATTGATCCCACTACAGCCCACCTCAAGCAGCTCTGTTGGTGGCCAAGTTTAAAAGAAGACGTAACGCACTATGTTGAGAATTGCCTTATCTGTGCCCAGAACAATCCGGACAGATACGCAAAGAAGGCTCAGCTTAGTCACACCTGCCCCGTTAACGGCCCCTGGACTAACCTCCAGATCGATTTTATCGAACCATTGCCCCCTTGCAGGAATGGTTACAAGTACGTATTCGTCGTCATAGACATTTTTACGAAATGGGTAGAGGCATTCCCATCCAGAACGAACACGGCAAAGACCACAGCCAAGATCTTAACCCACCACATCTTTACGAGATGGGGACTCCCCCGCAGCATTGAATCCGACCAAGGATCCCATTTTACGGGACGTGTCATGAATAACGTCCTCACGATATTTGGCATTACCCAAAAATTCCACATCGCATACCACCCGCTGTCTCGTGGTATCGTGGAGCGCGTGAATTGGACCTGAAAAGCCACCCTCAGAAAAATGGTCCAACAAAACAACACCACTTGGGATTCAGTCCTCCCTTTTGCGCTGATGTTTTTGAGAAATACTATTTCAACATCCACAGGTTACACCCCACACACTCTCACGACTGGACACCCCATGAAAGGCACAGAATTTTTATTAGGATTGGACTTGACCAGCCCCGAAGAACGAGAACACACTCACACACGAGAACGCAATCAAACAGTTAGTTGAAAATGTGAAAACGGCTCAGCAAGCAGCCGCATACGATTAGGCACAAGAAATAAACAGAGCAAGGCCTATTTCGACAAGACAGTGCACGCGACTGAGTTTGAAGTAGGACAACAGGTCATGCTCTCCATCTATAACCCCAGCACATTCCTGTCACCTAAATATTCGGGTCCGTACTCCATTGCGGACAAAGTAAGCCCCTCAGTCTATAAAATTAAGTACCTCAACGGAAAGACTGCGTGGTTCCGTATTAACCAGCTGAAGGCATATGGCCCACAGTCTAACCACGCACACCACGTCATGCTCAACGCAGCAAGCCACACCCCGCCCACAGCCAACGTATCCCTACCCTCCCCCAACACGTCCACCTCACCCACGGACTCGCCCTCAACTCCACCCCCGAACTCTAGACTCCGCCCCGGAACGCCCACAGACAGCAGCAGCAGCGACAGCGACTGTGACTCAGACAATAGCCACAGCACGCCTCCCTACTATCCCCGGGCAACAGGACCCACACCCAGCGAATCTGACCACGATTCGAGTGATCCCTTCCTCATCACATTCCTCAACAAACCCCACCAAACACCACCGCCTTATGATGATGATTCCGTCCCCACAGAACTAGACACCACCTTTTGGCACCGCGATAATTCATTCAGGCTCGTCCGGAACGTCGAGATGGACCCCAAATCGCATTATGCAGCCCTATCAGCCCATATACATTCGAGAGTATGGCATCCGGGAGAAGATGACAACTTTGAGTCTGACTCCCAAAGCGAGAACCCTTTTGCGACCCTGTTCGCAACTGATAACTAAGGTGTCCAGATGATGTTTTAAAAAGGAACCGCTTGGGAGAAAACGGTGTCCTTTCTGATGGAACCTGCAGCATGTTGTTCACTGTTGTTTGTTAGTGTTATTGTTAAGTGTTGTTTGTACGGCCCCACGCCATATTTGTCGGCAGAAACCTGTGAAAACTTGCCAGCACGCTCATCGGCAGAAACTGCTGAGAGCTTGCCAGCCCCCGTTCATAACTGCTCTTCTAGTTCGAAGGTAGAACCAATACGGCAACCCCAACAATGACTACATTTCTTGCCCGTTCTTGCCGGTTGCTCAGGCAGTGGAGAAACGGCATTGGTCTCCGCCCTGCCTGTGGACCCCCCCTCTGGTCAGTTTACGCTCGGGTAGAGCACTACCCGGGCATTCCATCCAATTCTTACCCGTCGCAGCCCATACGCACCTCATTTCGGTACTTTTGGTTCAAAAAGTTTTGTTTTGTTTTCAGGCGACCCTTAGGTTGCCATCCCTATGCTATTTACATCCTCAAACATTTGGATGGTAAATCGCACAGCCTGCAAGACGGCTCGCAATGTTTCAGTATTTTTAAGTGTGTCTTGTCCGGAATATTCGGTTTAAAAAAAAAAAATGAGGTAGTCACACATGGTGACAAATTGTAAAGGGAGAATTGGCACTAAAGGACAGACATACTAACGCAAGAGATATTGACCAAGATAGTAACAGACACTATGCTTGATCCATAGAACCCCAGAAGCTCCAGGAAAAGAGTCGAAACGGAAAGGAAAAGACAAAAAGAGAAAGAAGAAGAACAATGAGGACATCCTCCGTGTTGATCACTACCATTATGATGTGTGTTCGGTTGCGCGTGAACGCGAACCCCCTGACCCCAACCCCCCCGGCCGTTAATGATTCACTTCCCCATAGCAGCCAGAGCCCAGTAACAGGCAACACCACACCATCATGGTGTGATAAGCTCATAACAAGGTACTCCCTTTCCTACGTAGTCGAATCCCTATTAGTGTTGGCGATACTCTGCAGCATCGTGCAGACTATCCGCATGCGGAAATGGCGAAGGAGAGCCTACCACGCTCGCACCCTGGTATCAGAATGAGATCCCCTATTTTCGGTTTTCACCAGGCCTCCGAACCCCTTGATCTACAATAAAGACCATTTGTGTTGCATCTTTTGTAAATAAAGAAATGGAAATATTGTACACCCCTGTGCTTGACTGCCAAGCCAGGAAAAATGTAAATGCTGCTATTATTTTGTATTGTTTAGGAAGTTAATATGACTGAATGTTTTGTGAGTGTAGTTTATTGAGGACAGTTAGAGGTACCATTTATTTTATTTTGTAATGCATGTCCCTGTTTTGACAAAGTGCCACTTAGAATGTTAGTTAAAACATTTTCATTGCATAATTATGGTCAGTGTAGAGGCCATGGAAGAGTGCTCGCCGGGTCAGGGAATGAAGACAGGGAATGAATGATCACAGTTATGTGATCCTTCATGCTTCGCAGTCGGGATCACAAGGAGGGTGTGTAGCCACCTGGGTTGGCCACTTCCCGACTTAAAATGGAGAATCGCAAAGACTGAAGGGAAATTCAACCAACACAGGCAAAGACTAGCAAGTGCTAGTCAGACAGCACTGAAACCAGCAGTCATCTGCATAGTTATGAGCGATTCCAAGGCACAATCGCAACACTTAAGGTGAATAAAGCCAAGCCAGACTCCTCGGCGCCAGCAGGAGCCAAGACAAAGGAAGGCCAACGGACATTTAGGGACCACCCAGCGATCAGGGAACAACTCCAGTATTGGAGAAATCGATCCAAGTGATCGGAAAGTAGTCCAATCACTCGGAACCAAGTAGGGGTCCGCCCCAAAGGGCGGGAAGCCCCTGGGGACTATAAAGTAAAGTCCCCAAGTTCAAATCGGTCTTCTTGGCAGGGTCTCTCAGCAGCGAATCAACCCTTGAGAATGAACTGCCCAAGCTGCCGCACCAACCAAGTAAGTCTCCAGTCAACGCTCGCTATGAGATACGCGCTCCTAGCTACAAGTCCATACCAGCTTTCGAATCCTGCAGACTCAGGACCTGAACGAAAGGCCATTTGTTCCCCTGACCTGGTGGGCCAATTCCGAAACTAAGTATAGGCCTTTTAGTGATAGAAATAGTCTAGAAAGTAGAGTTATATGCGTAAGTAGTGACTTACTGTATATAATAGATGTGTTTTGATTTGAATCTTACTCATTGGTGTGTTGAGTTATTTATCAGTACTTGAACTTGAACCTCATGGCGGTATCATAAAGATACCTGGCGACTCTAGAGCAAAGGTTAAACAAACAGAGCAAATTACGAATTAAGAGCCAACCAAAAGTTCGCAACAGGGGGTCTTCGTGTCCACCCGCGCAGCTCATCCCATAAGGGCCGAGCTCGATCTCCGGTATGCGCACCTTGAAACTACCAGCCTTGAATCCTGGCACTGTCCCCCAGGTACTGTCAAGGTGCCCGGATGGCAGCGGGAATGCCCTGGGTACCACCCTGCCCAGAGCCCAACCACCCGGGGCCTCTGATGATCTGAATGACCCCCCAGGTCCCATTATGCCTTGTCCACGTTTGTGTGGACCTATGCTAAATGGCTCCACGGCGAGATCTCCCAGGCGCGGGCGTTCGATCCCAGGCCTTAGTAGACTCCAGCACAGATATATTTAAGTGAGGCTACCTGTTCACTTCAATGTGCAAATCTGGATCCCGTCCAGTGAGGGTGAGATCCAGATCGGGGCACCTCGCGAGATCCTGAGCATCGCGAATCTCGCGCCTGACTCGGACGTACGAGGCCATACAATCACGCTCTGTATGTTTCAAGAGGATCCTGCTGATTGACACCTGCAATATAAAGCCACAATAAGTCAGGTGGAGCAGAAAAGGAACATTTTAACTGCCTTCTCCTTCCTGCTTTCTGTGAGGCAGAATCAAGGTCAATCTAAGGTCAATCAAGGTTAAAATCAAGGTCAATCTAAACCATTTGCCCCTGTCAGCAATAAGCGGAGAACAATCTTCTCATTTCCTTAAAGTAAGAAAAGAAAAAGCTATTAATCAGAGTAAAGTGTCAGCTTGGCTCAAAGACAACACTTAGAGATAAAAAGTTCTGAGTTCAAGATATAGACTTGAACGCATCATGTAGCCTGACACCTCGGTGCAGAGTTAAGCGAACACTGTGTTGTCAGACTTAAGTACTGTCCTTAAGATGAGATGTTGAACCAAGCATCGTATTTACATTCAAATGGACATTAAAGATTCCATAAAATTATATAATGAGTAGGGAGTGTTTTGGCATTCTGCCCAACATTTACATCTCAAACCAAAATCAGATTAATTAAACATTTATTTTTAATCTTCTGTTTGCGGGACATCATTCTGCACAAATGGGCTGCTGTGTTTTCCCGAAAACTGATGGAGGTTGCATTTCAAACGGAGAGGAGCGTTTTCATGGGAAGCTTCCATCGGGCGAAGCGAGCCTGTTGTCCACCCAAAAGGAGTCATAGTCATGGGACGGAATCCTGAGCTCACACTCAGCGGAAATTCATGTGAGAATCAGGAAATACGATTTCCCCAAAACCGAGAAATGCGATTGGGCGGACAATCGGTTTTGATGCCGAATTAGTGGCAGGTGCCGGTGTCATGCCAAATGGCAATTCTCCGGTGCTTCGGGTCCGACGCCTTCCTGCGATTCTCCGGGGACCGGCGAATCACCGTCAATCGCGCGCACACGGTCGACGCGGCGCCGTTCAGGGGCCATTGAAAGAGGCTCCCGTGGTGATTCTCCAGCGGCAGCTGGCCGAGTTCCCACCGGCGTGGTTCACTCAGGGATCCACCCGGCGGGCACTCGGTGTGGCGGCTTCGGACTCAGTCCGCGGCCACCCTGGTGGAGGGCGGGGGTGTCTGTCACTGGGGGGGGCCTCCAGGACGGCCAGGCTTGCAATCAGAGGCCACCGATCGGCAGATGCGCGTGATCTGGGGGGTTCTATATTGTCGAGGCCGGCCCACTGTGCGAGTCCACCATGTTGTGCGGAGCGCCGCCACAGGCGGTTGCCGTGTGCATGCGCGGACCCACGGCCGGAAGTCCAGAGTGATTCGCGCCCGTTTTCTCACGGGCGTGGGGACATAGCCCCATTATCAGAGAATTCTGCACTTGGTCTCAGGAATGGAGAATCCTGCCACATAGTTCCCAATTTACCCACTCCTCGTCAGCGATGTCACGAGATATATGCCTGTGAACCTCATTTTAGTACATCTAAATACATTTCCATATAATTACTTCCCCCGCCAAATGATTCACCCTACACTAAATATTCATAGTCAGTGAAGTTTACAACAGGTTGGGCCAGTTATGAAGCAATTCATGGATTCATATAATTAGCGCAGAAGGAGGCCATTTGTTCCATCTATTCACACCGGCTCTTGGAAAGGACACCTTAAGTAAGCCCAGGCCTCCACCCTATCTCCATAACCCAGTAACCCCACCTAACCCTTTGGACACTAAGGGGCAATTTATCAGGGCCAATCCACCTAACCTGCACATCTTTGGACTATGGGAGTAAACCTGAGAACCCGGAGGAACATGGGGCCGATATGGGGAGAACGTGAAAACTCCACACAGATGGTCACCCGAGACTGGAACTGAACGCGGGACCCTGGAGCTGTGAGGCAGCAGTGCAAACCATTCTGCCACCATGCCGCCCCTGGGCAATCGAGGGAATCCCTTCAGCGGCACAGAGGTAGGTATAGCTGCCAAGGGGGGGGGGGGTTAAGGACATGCCATATCTGCTCTGGCAGTGCCAACTTATGCCAGGGGCAATGCCAGGGTGGGCCCTAGTGGGAGCCCATGGGGGGGGTTGCGTTAATGTGCAGTGGGTGAAGGGATGCTGGCAATGACAATTGTGGTGGGGGGTTGGGGGGGATAGGATGCGGGCGAGGATCTTCAAGGGGGTGCAATTTGCCGGTGATGAATGTCGGGGGGTGGGAGAGAGAGTCCCCGAGACCTCCATGATGTGGGCTGGGAACTATTAGCCTGCAGCGCTGGTCGGGCTCCCTTTAAAGATGGTGCCCAGATTTGTTTGGTGCTGGTTCCCAGCTCTATTAGGCCCTGCCCCACCATAGTATTGGCGTATGCCGTAAGCCACGTCCACTCACCTTTTTTTGGAAAGAGGCGCATAATTCCATGAGAAATCTGGTCTGTGAAACTGGAGAGTTCCATGCCAGTTTTCTGTCTGAGCCCGACATTTTACCAAACTCTGGTAAGATTCTGTCCAGAGATTCTTATAGCCCGTAAAGTGACTTTTCGGCCCATCGTGTCTGCAATGGCCATCAAGCACCTATCCATTCCAATCCCATTTTCCAGCACTTGATCTGTAGCCTTTTATGCAATGGCATTCCTAGTGCTCGTCTAAATGTCCTGATTTTCACGGTTGGCACTCCTCGCCCATCCGCCAACGGGCTGCCTGTGCATTTGGAGCAGCTCAGCCCTTGGGTGGGACAGAAAATGCAGTGACTCGACTGCAGAATTTAGCCGGTGCATATAAATGAAGAGGAGGAGCCCTCAAGATCCAGAGGTTGAGCTGTTGGGAGAGTCACGGACAGTTGGATTATTTGTTTTGGGGGGGCGGGGCAAAATAAACAATCTACAAGTCTATTTCTCGGAGCAGCCCCTTTAAGGCACTTTGATAATGTCACTCAATGCCCAGTGCCAACGATACTTTGAGCTTGCATTCGGGTCCTATTGACATAATTGGATTTTGATTTGAGGGGCTAATTAGGCTTCTAATTGTGTCCAATGAGTGTTGGCTTTTTCAATGCCCCAGCCAAAATGGGAGTGACCTGAATCAAGGTAGGAATGGGTGATGAGTACTGGGCTGCCATTTTAACTCAGCTACAGCCATATTCCCACCCAGAGAAGGAGGTCAAAATCAACCCCCGTCATTTATTGCTGATTAACCAGGTGCTACATAAATGCCATCTAATTCTTTTCCTCCTTTACAAAAGGGTGAGATCTAATGAGCACAGTTCTAATGTTGTCCTCTTGGCGTTGATGTACAAGTAAAATATTGGGCGGAATCTATGGGCTGTTCCCACCAGCAGGACATTCCTGTCCAATGGATGACAACGAGGGGTGCAGTCAATGGGAAATCCCGTTGACAACGGCGGGACCAGTAAACCCCGCTGGCGGGCCACCTCCGCCGCCGAAACACACGCGGCGGGTTGCTTGGTAAATCCCACCCGATATCTCATCATTTATTGTTTTGCTGCACTGAAATTAATGAATTCAGAATGCTCTATACACGAGAGATTTCAAAAACAAAGCTGGTCCATGGGTCCAGTTCTAATAATTTAAGCATGGCCATATCCTCACAGCTGTCAGCGCAGAATAGCTGTGCCCATAATTCTGGTAGTCACCACTGTTTGTATATAGTACACATATGAGATGTAAAACAGTAAGGCTCCTGTACAACAGGTACGGGGGTAGATCCCTGCCTGCTGGCTCCGCCCAGTGGGCGGAGTATAAATGTGTGTGCTCTCCGAACTGCAGCCATTTCGGCAGCAGCTGTAAGAGGCAACACATCTCTGCGTAATAAAGCCTCGATTACTCTTGACTCTCGTCTCGTCGTAATTGATAGTGCATCAATCTATTAAGCTGAGATTTTACAACGATGGACCTTCGCATCAAGCCTGATCGCCTGCAGCTGCACCCTCAAGCAGACAACGCCACTTCGGCCTTCGACCACTGGCTAGCTTGCTTTGAAGCCTACATCGGATCAGCGACAGAACCACCCTCAGAGGCACAGAAACTACAGATCCTGTACACACGGTTGAGCTCTGATATTTTTCCTCTTATCCGGGACGCGCCCAACTACACTGAGGCCACATCGCTTCTGAAAGAGAACTACACACAGCCGATCAACAAATTCTACGCCAGACACCTCCTGTCCACACGGCAACAACTCCCGGGTGAGTCATTGGAAGATTTCTAGCGTGGCCTGGACGCCCTGGCGAGGAACTGCGATTTCCAGGCAGTTTCGGCCATTGACCATTCCGAACTCCTAATCAGGGACGCTTTCGTTACGGGCATAGGGTCGGCGTACATCCGCTAGCGCCTCTTAGAAGGGGGTATGCTCGACCTCGCGGCGAGCAAGAAACTCGCGACCTCTCTAACAGTAGCCTCCCGTAATGTACAAGCGGACGCCCCGACCGCACGGCGACCCCGTCCTGGACATCGTGGATCCCACCAGCGACTGCCCCCAGCCAACCCCAAGCCTGCGCCGCGCGGCAGCCAGCCAACCCTGGGGGGCCTAAGTGCTATTTCTGCGGGCAGACAAAGCACCCCCACCAGCGCTGCCCGGCGTGGAGCATGCTCTGCAAGGCCTGCGGGAAGAAAGGACATTTTGCTGCGGTATGCCAGGCCCGGTCGATCGCCGCTGTAACCAGCCCCATTGTTCCTGCACCCCGCCCGTGCGCCCCGTTGGCGCCGCCATCTTCGGCGCCATTTTGGACGACGCCTCAGGACCCCTGCTCGTCGGGCACCTCATCAGGCCACTCATCGCCTACAACTGCCGCCGACCAGCCCGGGGCCCACCAACACCAGCCGCAGCTCGCCTCCATCACGCACGACCAGTCACCGCCACACAACCTCCCAACCGCAACAACGACGGTAAAAGTCGATGGCCACAAGACACCTTGCCTTCTCGACTCCGGGAGCACAGAGAGCTTCATCCACCCCGATACGATAAGGCGCTGCTCCCTCGCGGTACACCCCATTACCCAACAAATCTCCCTGGCCTCCGGATCCCACTCCGTGGAGATCCGGGGGTACTGCACCGCCACCATCACCGTCCAGGGCGTAGAGTTCAGCAACTTCCGGCTCTACGTCCTCCTCAGCCTCTGCACAGCCTTGCTACTTGGCCTGGACTTCCAGTGCAACCTCCAAAGTCTAACTCTGAAATTCGGGAGGCCCCTACCACCCCTTACTGTATGCGGCCTCATAACCCTTAAGGCCGACCCACCTTCCCTGTTTGTGAACCTCAACCCGGAGGGCTCGTCGCCACCAGGAGCAGACGGTACAGTGCCCAGGACAGGACCTTCATCAGGTCGGAGGTCAAGCGGCTACTGCGGGAAGGCATCATTGAGGCCAGCAACAGCCCCTGTAGAGCCCAAGTGGTAGTTGTAAAGACAGGGGAGAAACACAGGATGGTCATTGACCACAGTCAGACCATCAATCGGCACAGCAGCTCGACGCATACCCCCTCCCACGCATATCTGATATGGTCAATCAGATTGCACAGTACCGGGTCTTCTCTACAGTGGACCTGAAATTTGCCTACCATCAGCTCCCCATCCGCAATGCGGACCGCCAGTATACGGCGTTCGAAGCAGACGGCCGCCTTTACCACTTCCGTAGGGTTTCCTTCGGCGTCACTAATGGGGTCTCGGTCTTACAACAGGAGATGGATCGAATGGTTGACCGGTACAGACTGCGGGCCACCTTCCCGTGCCTGGATAACGTCACCATCTGCAGCCATGACCAGCAGGACCACGACGCTAACCTTTCCAAATTTCTCCACACCACCAAACTCCTGAACCTAACATATAACAAGGAGAAGTGCATGTTCAGCACCAACCGCTTAGCCATCCTTGGCTATGTGGTGCAAAATGGAGTTCTAGGGCCTGACCCCAATCGCATGCGCCCCCTCATAGAAATCCCCCTCCCCCACTGCCCCAAGGCCCTCAAACGATGCCTGGGTTCTTCTCATACTATGCCCAGTGGGCTCGCACACTCATTCACTCCACAGTTTTCCCCCTGACGGCCGAGGCTCACAAGGCCTTCAGCCGCATCAAGGCCGAAATCGCCAAGGCCGCGATGCACGTGGTTGACGAGACCCTCCCCTTTCAAGTTGAGAGCGATGCTTCAGACGTCGCTCTGGCCGCCACCCTCAACCAGGCGGGCAGACGCGTGGCATTCTTTTCCCGCACCCTCCACGCCTCCGAAATTCGGCACTCCTCCATCGAAAAGGCGGCTCAAGCCATCGTTGAAGCTGTGCGGCATTGGAGGCATTGCCTGGCCGGCAGGAGATTCACTCTCCTCACTGACCAACGGTCGGTTGCCTTCATGTTCAATAACACACAGCGGGGCAAGATCAAAAATGATAAAATCTTGAGGTGGAGGATTGAGCTCTCCAACTACAATTACGTGATTTTGTATCGCCCCGGTAAGCTCAACGAGCCCCCCGATGCCCTATCCCGAGATACATGTGCCAGCGCACAAGTGGACCGACTCCGGCCTACACGATGGTCTCTGTCACCCAGGGGTCACCCGATTCTTTCACTTCATAATGGCCCGCAACCTACCCTACTCCATTGAGGAGGTCAGGACCGTCACCAGAGACTGCCAGGTCTGCGCAGAGTGCAAACCGCACTTCTACCGGACAGACCGGGCGCTCCTGGTGATGGCCTCCCGCCCCTTTGAACGCCTCAGACTTCAAAGGGCCCCTCCCCTCCTCCGACCAAAACACGTACTTCCTTAACGTGGTCGACGAATACTCCAGATTCCCCTTCGCCATTCCATGCCCCGATATGATTTCTTCCACAGTCATCAATGCCCTAAGTAGTAACTTCACACTGTTCGGTTTCCCCGCTTACGTTCACAGCGACCGGGGATCCTCCTTTATGAGTGATGAGCTGCGTCAATTCCTGCTCAGCAAGGGCATTGCCTCGAGCAGGATGACCAGCTACAACCCCCGGGGAAACGGGCAGGTGGAGAGGGAGAACGGGATGGTCTGGAAGGCCGTCCTGTTGGCCCTACGGTCTAAAAATCTCCCAGTCTCCCGCTGGCAGGAGGTCCTCCCCGACGCCCTCCACTCCATCCGATTGCTACTTTGCACTGCGACTAATGCATCCCCCCAGGAGCGTTTTCTTGCTTTCCCTAGGATGTCCACCTCCGGGTTTTCGCTCCCAACGTGACTGGCAGCTCCAGGACCCATTCTCCTCCGCAAACACATGCGGCTCCACAAAGCGGACCTGTTGGTCGAGAGGGTACAACTACTCCATGCAAACCCCCAGTACGCCTACGTGCATACCCCGACGGCCGCCAGGACACAGTCTCCCTCAGGGACCTGGCACCAGCTGGGTCCCCACCACCCCCCCATCTGCCCTGGCGCCACCCATCCTCCCCCCAGCACACCTCACCACAGCCCCTGCCCCAGGACGATCCATCCTCCCTTTGGTTCCACCCGGTGATGAAGATGAGGACAGCATGCTCCCAGAGTCACCGGCGACCAAGCCGGCACCTGCATCGCCACCGGGACTGCTGCGCTCACAACGGAGGATCAAGGCACCCGACCGGCTGAATTTGTGAACTTTTCCAGAACTGTACACGTTAAAAATGCTCACTTACATGTAAATAATTTTCCACCACCCCCGCTGGACTCTTTTTTTAACAGGGGGTGAATGTGGTAGTCACCACTGTTTGTATATAGTACACATATGAGATGTAATACTCCTGTACTACAGGTACAGGGGTAGATCACTACCTGCTGGCTCCGCCCAGTTGGCGGAGTATAAATGTGTGTGCTCACCGAGCTGCAGCCATTTCAGCAGCAGCTGTAGGAGGCAACACATCTCTGCGTAATAAAGCCTTGATTACTCTCTACTCTCATCTCGTCGTAATTGATAGTGCATCAATAATCTCCTGTCTCATTGTGCTCGTGCTGGGGTTAGGATAATCACCTGGCACAGAAAGAGCATCAGCTTCTTGCTGATAATGGTCTCCCTGTATTCACACACACTCTGCCCTCATTGCAAATACCTAACAGCACCTACCTGGGCACAGGACACACTACTTGAGATGGGAGTAAATCAGTCATACTTTATTAGTTAGCTCTGTACTTTGCAAAAAGCTTGAGAGAATATACACAGTAGCATCTAAACTCACCTATTCTCAAACCTCTTATGCATTGTTTGTTCCACAACAAAATGTAAACATCTGTATCTGCAAACTTAACTGCTGTTGGGTGCAATCATTTTGCATACAGACGAGAGAGCATAAAACAGACTGACAGCAGCAGAGCTCTGCATCCACATAGATGGATAGCTAATGGGCTTATTGAACGTCCATGGCACCATATGCTGAATTGAGATGATGATACCAATAAAACAAGTAATCTTAATTCATGTCATAGTTATGGACAATAAATAAAATAAAGTATAAAATAAAAAAAGGATTGCAAAATTATCAATATTACTGTCCACAAATAATTACAATACTTTGCAAAATGTAGGTCTTACAAGATAGTAAGACAGGTAGAACAATAATTTAAAGGGCTAATGAAATAGAATACTGAGAATGCAAAAGAGGTTATTTGGCCCATTGAGTCTGCACTGACCCCCTGAAGGAGCACCCTATGCAGGCCCACTGCCCCACTCTATCCTCATAACCCCACCTAACCTTTGTACCCTCCACACAGGCAATCACCCAAGGCTGGAATTGAATTTGGTCCTTGGCGCTGTGAAGCAGCAGTGCTAACTATTGTGCCACCGCGCTGCTCCAAATATTGGCCTTGATCTTCAAAATGCTAGAATGAAAAGGGGTGGGAGTTATGTTACAGCTGCACATAGCTCTAGTCCATCTAGAATAGTGCATTCAGCTCTTGGCACCACACCTCAGGAAGAATACACAGGACTTACAGGGTGTGCAGCATAGATTCACCAGAATGTTGACAAGGCTAAAAGAATTAAATTATGAGGACAGATTACATAGACTAGTCCGGTGACGACTTCAGTGTGGAAGAATGTTAGGTAATTTAATTGAAGTGTCCATTAAAAGATTTGTTGGGGAAGATGGGGGGAATCAGTTCCCGCTGATAGAAGAAACCAGAACAAAGGGAAAACATGACTTGAACCAGGCCATTCAGGAGCTATGTTATAAAGCACATCTTCACATAAAGCGCAGTGGAAATCTGAAACTTTTGGCCCCAAAAGCTATTTTATTTTCAACCTTTGTGATATGGAATGACTGTGATATGTATATGGATTTTGCTGCACTGAATTATGTTTGTTAGCGCTGGCTCCTTGCACAAACCTCCTGTAAAATGTGCAAGTATATCCTCTGTGGATATATCTTCCCAGAGGGAAAGCTACTTAATATTGACAGAGCAAAGCAAATGGAAGGAGGCAATTCCTGGCTATGGGGAAGGAAGCTAATTATTTTTGTCCATACAGATCTTTCTTTGCCAAATTGTTGATTTTCATATGCACTATGGTAGTTCTGGAATCCTGAATCCTCTCAATGTTCATGTGCTGATTATTTTGATTCCTTGCTGGATAGTTGGAGGCACGGAATGAAAAAGCCTGCACAGATGGAACAAATACTGTCTTCAGATGGTTGAGTCAAGTGAAAACTAAATGCAAAATAGTCAACAGCAAGTGTGAGCATTTAAGGCCAGCTCGAAACTGTCTGAAAAATGACAAGAATTTTTACGGCAAAGTAAACAGAGCAGGAAAGATTTTTTTGAATTGTTTTGCGAGAAAGTAATACATGGAAGTTAAAATAGCAAGAAAAGCAATTAATGAGGAATACATTGTCAGAGGTAAGAAAACAAGGAAACAAAAGGAAAAATAATGTGAATTTGAGAGGAACAATGGATTGAATTAAATTAGTTTATAGTGATTGACAACATCAAGAATGATTACAATGAACAGTTTTATTGAGGGGTTCAAATGAATTCAGACAGAATACTAATTTCATAGTTGTGTTTTCCAACTAATGCATATGACTAATGACTTTCCCTATATAGTTTCTCCCAGTGACGAATGTGATATAAAATAGTAAGTTTAAATATTAGTTACAGTAATGTAGATAGAGGCCAGTTTAATTCTAGTGAGTTCACAGACAAAGGATTTCAGAAAACATGGCAAGGAAGGGGGGAGGGGTGACTGGTAGAGGAGGAGAAAAGGATGCTGGGTAACAAGAAGCCCAGGGTTAAGGAATGAGAAGTGAGCCAATTAGGATGTATGGCCAGGTCAGGAGGGGTATAGGATGACCTATGGGAATCGTGTTTGTGAAACTTGATGTCATTTGAATGTATTTGCAGAGATCCCTTTGTCTCGGACCTCATTCATTTCCAAGGGGTCCAGGAGACTGGTTCTGTGTTCTGTGTCCCTGAGAAACGAGTCAGACTTGCAAGTTGGTTAAAAGTAAATAATACTATGCCTACAAATCCATCTCGAGTTTTATTGAGGCCAGACTGACGGGTAAAGAATTCAATGTTTTGTCACCAGTGTCATCCAGGATAACCTGGATAGTCCCTCTGATCACCTTTCATAGTAATATTTTAAAGTGTGTCACCGAAAACAAACTACTTTTACAGTGCTGTAGCTGTTATGAATGTAAACCTGGCAGTCATCTTGCACATGAGAGGAATAGCACGAATGTGATGCATTATAAAAAGTGGGCGGTATGGTGGCACTGTGGTTAGCATTGCTGCCTCACAGCGTCAAGAACCCGGGTTCAATTCCAGCCTTGGGTGACTGGGTGACTGTCTGTGTGGAGATTGCACAATCTCCCCCTGTCTGCGTTGGTTTCCTCCGAGTGCTCAGGTTTCGTCGCAAAGTCCAAAGATGTACAGGTTAGGTGGATTGGCCATGTTAAAATTGACCCGTAGGTTAGTGGAGTTACGGTGATACTGCGGGGAGTGGGCTCTTTCAGAGGGCCGGTGCAGTCTCGGTGGGTTGACTGATGGGCCTCCTTCTGCACTGTAGGGATTCTATGATTGTGTCTGTTTATGGTCGTAAAGGCAGCAGCAGCGTTCCCTGGTCTTCTTCAAAATAAGATGAACTGCCTTTTGTTGCTTTTATACCAGCAGCAGTTTTTACTAACCTAACAGCATGATGGGAAGATTTGGAAAACAGGAATAAATTCATCTGCTGTTGTTGCATTTTCACATCATGGGAAATAAACTGTTATTTATCGATGCATTTCCTGCAGGGCAGACAAGCGGCCATATGATGATCTGATTCTGTGACTGGCAGGATCAATGATGGTAATTAATGATGGATGAATTCCTGTAATTTATGCTTGAAAATTGAAGTTGCAACATGCCACAGGATAAATTTACTGGCCGAAGAAGTAAAAATCGCTTTCGTTGGATATTTGCAAAAGAGCATTCACTCAGGTTGATAGAGAGTTCTGGCAGTGAGGTACATTTTCATCTCATTACAAAATATCTTGTATACATCCAGGGTGTTAACAAAATGGATGCTGTGGGAATTGCAGTCCCTAAATGTCCACACAGACTTTATTTATTTCCATGATATGGAATCAATCAGCTGTAATATGTTTAATAGGAAGCATGGGGATTACAATTGGATAGTCTTGCCTTTACCTTGCGTGGTGTTAAGTAACAAAATGATTACACTTGACAAATAACGTAAAGGAAGATCATTTCAACTGGGGTTTACCGACATTCAATAATTCAGCAGTAGGCTCGTAGAAACATCAGACTGTAGTCTTCCACAGATAGCTGACTTCTACCGGGACAGGTACATTGTGAACGAGATCAATAAACTCCTTTGTCAGAACAAGTTCCGGTTGAAACTTAAAGATATTTTTGGTGATGCGATTGTTTCTTCGAGTACAAACAGTAAGTGCTGAAGGTGCTCCACTAGTCAGGTAGCATATGTGAGAGTAAAAATGGTTATGACATTAATGAGAAGACTGGATTCAGGCGAACAGGGTAATGGGTAAAGAAACCATGCAAGCAAGGCCATGCAGGCAGAAAGTAGGAGAAAAGGCTCAGGACAGCAGGCAGGAGGAGGTGAAACATTCAAGGCTCAGGGTTATGCTTGGGAGGAGGGCCATGGGCATGATTGGGACGGGGCAATGTCAGAGGCTCGGGCAAGGGGTGCTCTGCCCTTATGAGCTGGGGTGCAGGGGGGAGGGGCTTCTCGACCATTTTTCATCTCTTCCTGCGTTGGCGAGTGGTGCTTGTTCATTTAGGAAGTGAGCCTAAGTGCGGCGTTCCTCGCGGGGGCCCAGAAATGAAGCAGAGTCCCGTTTAATACCGGAGTTGCCCTTGGCACTGTCAGTGCCGGGAAACACCCGGCTGAACGCGCCCCGACACGGGATTCTGTTTCATTTCTGTCAAATCGCACCCATTAACTCTGCTTTTTCACACTGCGTGTGCTGCAAGACCTTCTGAGATTTTCCAGCATTTTCTGTTTTTATTTCAGATTTCCAGCATTTGCAGTATTTTGATTTTTTATCAAGCTGTGGAAAGAGCTGGAAGCTAGAGCTGAAGCATGGGGTTGACATTTTGCAGCACTGTGAATAAAATCTGAAACATCCAGAGAAAACTGTGTCAACTCTGCATGGTTCTGAGATATATAAAGAAATATAACAGGGGACATCTTCGAGATCGAGGCTGCCATCGGGCCTGGAGATGTCAAACACTTCCTTGTGAGGCCTGAGGATTGTGCTTCAGCTCCTACTGGCACAGAAGCAGCTTTAAACCAGGCAAAGTTACAAAACTTAGCTGGGTCTCCTAGGGCCAGGTGGCTCCTCTCGCTGTGTGTCTGCTGACAGACAGCAGGCAAAGCAGCTCTCCCCCATGTTCAGGGTTAAGAATAAGCTATGGTAACATAATCTGCCCATAGCTTTTTCATGTCAAATAGATTCCCATCAGCTTTTAGAAGGAGCCTCATTCAAGGCTTGATTTGTCACAATAAATATTACAGGAATGGGGTCAGGGTTCTTGATTCTTTCATTTTAACCTTCCTCCCCTCCACAATACTTTTCTGTCTGCCTGGCTACCTCCCTTCCTAACAGCATGATGCACTATCAATTACCACAAAGTCGAGAATAGTGGAACAATCGAGGCTTTATTCAGCAAAGATATTGTGCCTCCTGTAGCTGGAACCAGAATGGCTGCAGCACCGGCGAGCAGGAGCCAGCAGGCAGGGATTTACCCATGTACCTCTACTATATGGGCAGTGCTGTAATACATGTAATTTACTACTAGTGGTGACTACCACATTCACCCCCTGTTAAAAAAAAGAGTCCGGGGGGTGGTGGAAAACATTACAAGTTAAGTCTGTCGGGGGCCTTGACCCTCCTCTGTGATCTCCTCAGTCCTAGTGGTGATGTGGGCACCGACTTGGTCACCTGTGACTCCGGGAGTGTGTTGTCCTCGTCTTCGTCACCCCTGAGTGGAACCAGTGGGAGGACGGATCCTACTGGGGCGGGGTCTGCGGTGAGGTTTGCTGGAGGGAGGATGAGTGGCGCAGAGATGAATGAGACAGCGGGAGGGGGGGTGTCAGGTCGGGGGTCGTGGGTGGGGATCCAGCGGGTGCCAGGTCCCGGAGAGAGACTGTGTCCTGGCACCCATCGGGGTGTGCCATGTCGGCATACTGCGGGTTTGCATGTAGGAGGTGGACTTTTTCGACCAAGGGGTCCGACTTATGGATCCGCACATGCTTCCGAAGGAGGACAGGTCCAGGAACTGTCAGCCATGTTGAGAGCGAGACCCCGAGGTGGACTTCCTGGGGAAGGCAAACACACGTTCGTGAGGGGTCTCGTTAGTCACGGTGCAGAGGCGCGATCGGATGGAGTGGAACGCATTGGGGTGGACCTCCTGCCAGCGGGAGACCAGGAGATTTTTAGACCGCAGGGCCAGCAGGACGGCCTTCCAGACTGTCCCGTTCTCCCTCTCCACCCGCCCGTTTCCCCAGGGGTTGTAGCTGGTCGTCCTGCTCGAGGCGATGCCCTTGCTGAGCAGGAACTGACGCAGCTCATCGCTCATAAGAAAGGATCCCTGATCGCTGTGGATGTAGGTGGGGAAACCGAACAGAGTGAAGATGCTGGGGAGGGCTTTTATTACCGTGGCAGAAGTCATATCGGGGCATGGGATGGCGAAAGGGAACCGGGAGTACTCATCAATCACGTTCAGAAAGTACCTGTTGCGGTCGGTGGAGAGGAGGGGCCATTTGAAGTCCATGCTGAGGTGCTCAAAGGGGCGGGAGGCCTTCACCAGGTATGCTCGATCTGGCCAGTAGAAGTGCGACAGTCTCTGGTGACGGTCCTGACCTCCTCAATGGAGTAGCGCAGGTTGCGGGCCTTGATGAAATGGAAGAACCGGGTGACCCCCGGGTGGCAGAGGTCATAGTGGAGAGCCCGGAGTCGGTCCACTTGTGCGCTGGCTCATGTACCGCGGGATAGGGCATCAGGGGGCTTGTTGAGCTTCCCTGGGCGATACAAGATCTCATAGTTATAGGTGGAGAGCTCGATCCTCCACCTCAAGATCTTGTCATTTTTGTTCTTGCCCCGCTGTGTATTATTAAATATAAAGGCGACCGACCGTTGGTCAGTGAGGAGAGTGAATCTCCTGCCGGCCAGGTAATGCCTCCAATGTCGCACAGCTTCCACTATGGCTTGGGCTTCCTTTTCGACAGAGGAGTGCCGAATTTCGGAGGCATGGAAGGTGCAGGAAAGAAGGCCACGAACCTGCCCGCCTATTTGAGGGTGGCGGCCAGATCTACGTCCGATGCATCGCTCCCCACCTGGAAGGGGAGGGACTCGTCGACCGCGTGCATCGTGGCCTTGGTGATGTCTGCCTTGATACGGTTGAAGGCCTGGTGGGCCTCAGCCGTCGGGGGAAAAACTGTGGACTGAATGAGTCGGTGGGCCTTGTCCGCATAATTAGGGACCCACTGGGCATAGTAGGAGAAAAACCCCAGGCATCGTTTCAGGGCCTTGGGGCAGTGGGGAAGTGGGAGCTCCATGAGGGGGCACATGCGGTCGGGGTCGGGCCCTAGGACTCCATTTTCCACTACATAGCCAAGGATAGCTAAGCGGTTGGTGCGGAACACGCATTTCTCCTTATTGTATGTGAGATTAAGGAGTTTGGCAGTCTGGAGGAATTTTTGGAGGTTCGCGTCGTGGTCCTGCTGATCGTGGCCGCAGATGGTGACATTATCTAGGTATGGGAAGGTGGCCCGCAGTCCGTACCGGTCAACCATTCGGTCCATCTCTTGCTGGAAGACCGAGACCCCATTAGTGACGCCGAAGGGAACCCTAAGGAAGTGATCAAGGCGGCCATCTGCTTCTAACGCAGTGTATTGGTGGTCCTCCGGGCGGATGGGGAGCTGGTGGTAGGCGGACTTCAGGTCCACTGTGGAAAAGACTCAATACTGCGCAATCTGATTGACCATGTCAGATATGCGTGGGAGGGGGTACGCGTCGAGCTGCGTGTACCAATTGATGGTCTGACGGTAGACAATGACCATCCTGTGCTTCTCCCCAGTCTTTACTCCTACCACTTGAGCTCTCCAGGGGCTGTTGCTGGCCTCGATGACCCCTTCCCGCAGAAGCCGTTGGACCTCCGACCTGATGAAGGTCCTGTCCTGGGCACTGTACCGTCTGCTCCTAGTGGTGATGGCTTTCCAATCCGGGGTGAGGTTCGTAAACAGGGAAGGTGGATCGACCTTAAGGGTTGTGAGGCCGCATACGGTGGGGGCGGGGGTACGGGTAGAGGGCCACCGAATTTTAAGGTTAGGGTTTGGAGATGGCACTTAAAGTCCAGGCCAAGTAACAGGGCAATGCAGAGGTAGGGGAGGATGTAGAGCCGGAAGCTGCTGAACTCTACGCCTTGGATGGTAGGGTTGCGATGCAGTACCCCCGGATTTCCACAGAATGGGATCCGGAGGCCAGGGAGATTTTCTGGGTGACGGGGTGTACCGGGAGGGAGCAGCGCCTTAGCATAGTGGGGTGGATGAAGCTCTCTGTGCTCCCGGAGTCAAAAAGGCAGGTCGTCTCGTGCCCATCGATCTTCACCATCGTCGTCGCGGTCGCGAGGTTGCAGGGCCGGGATTGATCCAGGGTGATAGAGGCGAGCTGCGGCAGATGCTGGGAGGTCCCGGGCTGGTCAGCCGTGGTGGAAGTAGCGGCAGGCGATGAAAGGCCAGACGAGCAGGGGTCCTGAGAAGCCATCCAAAATGGCGCCGAAGATGCCGGCGCCTACGGGGCGCACATGGCGGGCGACATCAAAGCTGGCGGCACCAATGGGCCGCACGTGGCTTGCGGTGAAGAAGATGGCGGTGCCCACTGGCCGCACGTGGCTTGCGAAGGGGAAAATGGCGGCGCCCGTGGGTCGCACGTGGGGAGTGTAGGAACGCCGGGCCTGGAAACAACGGCAACCGACCGGGCCTGGCAAACAGAAACAATGTGTCCCTTCTTCCCACAGCCATTGCAGGTCACGCTCCGCACCGGGCAGCGCTGCCTGGGATGTTTGTCTTGCCCTCAAAAATAGCAGTTGGGCCCCCCAGTGTTGGCTGGCTGCCGGGCGGCGCAGGCTTGCAGTGAGTTGGAGTCGATAGCTGGTGGGGCCCACGATGCCCACGAGGGTGCCGCGCGGTCGGGGGCGTAGGACTGGACGTTACGGGAGGCCACTTCTAACAAATTAGCGAGCTGCCTAGTTCCCGCAAGATCAAGTGTGGCCCCTTCCAGTAGCCGCTGGCAGACGTACGCAGACTTCATGTCCATAACGTAAGCGTCTCGAATTAAAAGTTCGGTGTGCTGGACTGTCGAACCTGCCTGGCAGTCACAGTTCCTACCTAGGATGTGCAGGGCATGCCAGAAATCGTCCAGAGACTCCCTGGGGAGTTGCTGTCTCGTGGCCAGGAGGCATATACTTGATTGACTGGTCGAACGTAGTGTCCCTTCAGGAGCTCCATCGCTTCGGAGTAAGTGGGTGCATCCCGGATAAGAGGAAAAATGTCAAGGCTCACCCATGAATAGAGGACTTGGAACTTCTGCGAGTCCGAGGGTTCCTCAGCGGATGTGCAGAGGTAGCTTTCGAAGCAGGCTAGCCAGTGGTCAAAGGTGGACGTAGCTGTTTGAGGGCTCAGCTGCAGGAGATCAGGCTTGATGCGGAGATCCATCATTTAAAAACAATCTTTGCTCAATAAATTGATGCACTATCAATTACCACAAAGACGAGAATAGTGGAACAATCGAGGTTTTATTGAGCAAAGATGTTGTGCCTCCTGTAGCTGGAACCAGAATGGCTGCAGCACCGGTGAGCACACATATTTATACGCCGCCTACTGCGCGGAGCCAGCAGGCAGGGATTTATCCATGTACCTCTACGATACGGGCAGTGCCGTAATACATGTAATATACTACTAGTGGTGACTACCACACAGCACTGTGGAGGTATCTATATTACATGGGCTGCAATGGTTCAAGTAAGTGGCTCACCACCACCACCTTCTTAAGGGCAGTTAAGAAGGGCAACAAATGCTGGACTTGCCAGCGGATGCCCACATCCCAGAAAATAGTTTTTAAAAACTGGATGTTGGCAAAACGAACTTCAACACTTCAGGTTAGATTTACAAAGTCCACACTATTTTGCCTTTCTTTTTACAAAGTCCAATTTATTAGATTTACAAATTTGTTAGATTTGCAAAGTTCACATCATTTCGCCTTTCTTTTGACAAGTATTTATTCAGTACTAGTCAGCTACAATTTACACTATATGTTTTTCCCTTCCCTCAAACAGAAATTTGCTCCATCCCTCATTGCACATTGCATCAGCAAATGGCAATTTGTTGCTCCTCAGAGGATAGTTTTCACAGTTCAGTTGCAGTCAGATTATTGACGATCTTGCAGAAAGCTGCTTGCTCTTTCCTTGCTTTTTTCCCCTCTTTCATTGCTGAGCAATGAGCTCCAGTGAAAGAATGTGTGATGATTGCACATTGGGAAGAAGCAGTCACTCTGGGAAAGCTCTGGGAAATCCTCCTAAAAGGTTGGTGGTTATTCTTTTCTAACAGACAATCCTCCTACTGGCCAGTAAACAGGCTGTAACAAACAATAGCCACAGCTGGGAAGTATTTCCTTTTTGAAACCCATCGGCCACAGAACTCCCTTCACTTCACTGAGGAGGAAACAAGAGTGAGCACATTTTTTGTAAACAAGCCTGTGGGTTAGAAACTCCTCGTAAACTGTATAAAATATGTGGTTCAACAGGCACAAAACCTTGTACATAACTGCAGATGTGAAAATGGAACGCAAATGGTCTTCTTGTAATTTTTAGATGATTTCTGAATGTTCAACTTGATGTTTAAGTGACCAGGAAAGGAAATCCTTCCATTCAATCTGTGGAGTTCACAGAAGCAACCACACGGGAAGCGTGGGGAATGAAAGGTTTATTCACAGAGGTACGAAAATACTCTATACACAGGTCCCTCAAGGGACTACATTAGGGCCAGGTTTTATATTCATAGAATTTACAGTGCAGAAGGAGGCCGTTTGCCCATCGAGTCTGCACGTGCCCTTAGAAAGAGCACCCTACTTAAGCCCATATCTCCAGCCTATCCCCGTAACCCAGTATCCCCACCCAACCTTTTTTAGACACTAAGGGCAATTTAGCATGGCCAATGCACCTAACCTGCTCATCTTTGGACTGTGGATAGAAACCGGAGCACCTGGAGGAAATCCACGCACACACGGGAAGAACGTGCGGACTCCGCACAGACAGTGACCCAAGCCGGGAATCGAACCTGGGACCCTGGCACTGTGAAGCAACAGTGCTAACCACTGTGCTACCATGCCGCTTATTCTGGTTTCCCCTCCGGCTGATAAGGGTGCTCCACCCCCCCAGAGGGGAAGCTCATACTCCATGAGCCAATGGGATCCTAACCAGCCAGGCCCTGTGGGTCTTGTGCAGGTTCCAACACAGTCTTTGCGACAATCATTAATGAAAAGTCTTTATATAGAACTCAACTCTGGGCAATTTTTGGTCTAATGACCTCACATTGGGCCTTAACACGTCAGTGATTCTGTGACTCTGCGTTTCATGTTCTTAAGTATACTGAGTGAATGTAGGAAGGGTCCGCCTTTGCGATTACTTCACATCTACAAACACCTTTTCTACTGATTAGTCTTGCTCGTCCCTTTGTTGTGTAGATGGCCACTTCCAGAATATAAAATGGATGCTCACAAAGAATGTAGGGAAATGTGGACAATGCTAGATAACAAGCAGGCACAGTGCCTGAATGTATATTTGGGAAGCAGTTACCAGATGGAATCGAAACTCTGGGTCGATTAGCATATTGATGGCCCATCTCCGAGGAACAAAGTGTGGTAGTATGCATTAGGGGTCATGTGGGACTGTGAAGCCGTGATGTCATTGGCTGACAGATCCCGGGTCCTGGTTGGCCGTTGACCTCTAGCTCCGCCCGGAAGGCGGAGTATAAGAACCAGGAGTTCTCCCCCGCAGGCCAGTCTGCTACTGAACTGCGGGGAACAAGTCACGCTTAATAAAGCCTCATCGACTTCATCTCTATTCGTCTCTCGTGAGTCTTTGTGCGCTACAATTTATTAAGCGTGCTTAAAAGAACTATGGAGCTCTGGATCATCCCGGAATGCCTGAGGATCAGCCCCAACGCAGTGAACTCAGCAGCAGTTTTCAAACACTGGCAGACTTGTTTCGAGGCCTACCTCAGAACGGCCCCCGGCCGGGTCACAGAAGACCAGAAACTACAGGTCCTGCACTCGAGGGTAAGCCCGGAAATTTTCCCTCTCATCGAAGACGCAGAGGATTTCCAGACGGCGTTCGCAGCACTAAAAAGCATCTATGTTCGCCCAGTGAACCAGATCTACGCACGCTACCAACTCGCAACGAAACGGCAAAGTCCCGGAGAATCGATAGTCCGGCCCGCGCAGCGATTTGTAAGAGCTGCGGGAAAAAGGGCCATTTCGCGGCTGTGTGCCGGTCCCGGGAGGTCGCCGCTGTCCCCGGCGAACAAGGATTCCTGCGCGCTTCTAACGCTCCCCAACCCCCCCAGCGCCCCATGTACGACCCGCAGGCGCAACCAGTTTGGGTCCCGGCTACCGCTGTCCCCGGAGAACAAGGTGATCTGCGCGTTTCTGACGCTCCCCAACCCCCCCAGATCCCCATGTGCGACCCGCAGGCGCCGCCATTTTGGGTCCCGGCCACCACGAGGGGAGGAGGGGCGCCGCCATCTTGGGACCCCCCCAGACCTGTGCGACGCATGGGGATGGCCATTTTGTCCACCCCGCCGCCATCTTGTGACCCCCAGCCATGTGCGATGCATGGGGGTGGCCATTTTGTTCACCCCCGCCGCCATCTTGGACGGCAACAACGGACCCCAGTGTCGACGGCTCCATGGGGTTCGAGGAAGACGCTCAAGCACTACGATCACGTCTGGCCTCAATGACGCTGGACCAAGCACGGCCCCGGACGCTCCAGACGACGACAACAACGGTGCTGATAAACGGGCACGAGACACCATGCCTGGTCGACTCCGGGAGCACGGAAAGCTTCATCCACCCCGACGCGGTAAGACGCTGTTTTTTGACCATCCGTCCCAGTGCGCAAAAGATTTCCCTAGCTGCAGGATCCCACTCCGTACAGATTAAAGGCTTTTGCATAGTGACCCTAACGGTGCAAGGGAGGGAGTTTAAAAACTACAGGCTCTACGTCCTTCCCCAACTCTGCGCGCCCACATTACTGGGATTAGATTTCCAGTGCAACCTGCAGAGCCTAACGTTTCAATTCGGCGGCCCAATACCCCCACTCACTATCTGCGGCCTTGCAACCCTCAAGGTTGAGCCCCCATCCTTGTTTGCAAACCTCACCCCGGATTGCAAACCCGTCGCCACTAGGAGCAGACGGTACAGCGCCCAGGACCGGACATTCATTCGGTCCGAAGTCCAGCGGCTACTGAAGGAAGGCATAATCCAGGCCAGCAACAGTCCCTGGAGAGCACAGGTGGTAGTAGTAAAGACAGGGGAGAAGTAAAGGATGGTCATAGACTATAGCCAGACCATCAACAGGTACACACAACTAGATGCGTACCCTCTCCCCCGCATATCCGACATGGTCAATCGGATTGCCCAATATAAGGTCTTCTCCACCGTGGACCTCAAGTCCGCCTACCATCAGCTCCCCATCCGCCCAAGTGACCGCAAGTACACAGCCTTCGAGGCAGACGGGCGATTATACCACTTCCTAAGGGTCCCATTTGGCGTCACAAACGGGGTCGCGGTCTTCCAACGAGAGATGGACCGAATGGTTGATCAACACGGGTTGCAGGCCACGTTCCCGTACCTCGACAACGTAACCATCTGCGGCCACGATCAGCAGGACCACGACGCCAACCTCCAAAAATTCCTCCAGACCGCTAAAGCCATGAACCTCACATACAACGAGGACAAGTGCCTGTTTAGCACAAACCGGCTAGCCATCTTGGGATATGTAGTGCGCAATGGGATAATAGGCCCTGACCCCGAACGCATGCGCCCCCTCATGGAATTTCCCCTCCCGCACTGCTCAAAAGCCCTAAAACGCTGCCTGGGGTTCTTTTCATATTACGCCCAGTGGGTCCCCCAGTACGCAGACAAGGCCCGCCCCCTAATACAGACCACGACCTTCCCTCTGTCGACAGAGGCTTGCCAGGCCTTCAGCCGCATCAAAGCGGATATCGCAAAGGCCACGATGCGCGCCATCGACGAGTCCCTCCCCTTCCAGGTCGAGAGCGACGCCTCCGATGTAGCTCTAGCGGCCACCCTTAACCAAGCGGGCAGGCCCGTGGCCTTTTTCTCCCGAACCCTCCACGCTTCAGAAATCCGCCACTCCTCAGTGGAAAAGGAAGCCCAAGCCATAGTGGAAGCTGTGCGACATTGGAGGCATGACCTGGCCAGCAGGAGATTCACTCTCCTCACGGACCAACGGTCGGTAGCCTTCATGTTCGATAATGCACAGCAGGGCAAAATTAAGAATGACAAGATCTTAAGGTGGAGGATCGAGCTCTCCACCTTCAACTATGAGATCCTGTACCGTCCCGGAAAGCTGAACGAGCCGTCCGACGCCCTATCCCGCGGCACATGTGCCAACGCACAAATTAACCGCCTCCAAACCCTCCACGAGGACCTCTGCCACCCGGGGGTCACTCGGTTCTACCACTTTATAAAGTCCCACAACCTCCCCTACTCTGAGGAGGAGGCCCGTACAGTCACAAGGAACTGCCACATCTGCGCAGAGTGCAAACCGCACTTTTTCAGGCCAGATAAAGCGCACCTGATCAAGGCTTCCCGTCCCTTTGAACGCCTTAGTCTGGATTTCAAAGGGCCCCTCCCCTCCACCGACCGCAACATATACTTCCTGAACGTGGTGGACGAGTACTCCCGTTTCCCCTTCGCCATCCCCTGCCCTGACATGACAGCGTCCACAGTCATTAAAGCCCTTAACACCATATTCACACTGTTCGGTTGCCCCGCATACGTCCACAGCGACAGGGGGTCCTCCTTTATGAGTGACGAGCTGCGCCAGTTCCTGCTCAGCAACGGTATAGCCTCGAGCAGGACGACCAGCTACAACCCCGGGGGAACGGGCAAGTAGAGGGGGAGAACGGCACGGTCTGGAAGACCGTCCTACTGGCCCTATGGTCCAGGGACCTCCCAGTTTCACGGTGGCAGGAGGTCCTCCCGGAAGCTCTCCACTCCATCCGGTCGCTACTGTGTACTAGCACTAACCAAATGCCTCATGAGCGCCTCCTTGTCTTCCCCAGGAAGTCCTCCTCTGGAACGTCGCTGCCGACCTGGCTGGCGGTCCCAGGACCCATCTTGCTCCGAAAACATGTGCGGGCGCACAAGTCAGACCCGTTGGTCGAGAGGGTTCGCCTCCTCCACGCGAACCCGCAGTACGCTTACGTGGAGTACCCCGACGGCCGACAGGACACGGTCTCCCTGCGAGATCTGGCGCCCGCCGGCAACACGCACACCCCCCTGACACCAATCACCCCCTCCCTGCCACCGGCGCGCCCCGCGAACGCCCCCTTCCCGGGAGGATCGGTCCTCCTCCCAGGTCCGACCAGAAGTGAAGCGGAAGCAGAAACCGTAAGGCTCCCGGAGACGACAACACGGGAACAAGCACCACCACCGGGGCCGAGGCGATCGACGAGGACGACCAGACCGCCCGACCGACTCGTGGCATCGATGTAACACTACTATATTGTGGACTGTAACGAGAACGTTTTCCTTTTCCCCCTTTTACTGTAAATAGTTCAAAACAAAAAGAAACCTCTGTACATGCTGTGATGACATGCAAAAGTTTTCCTCCCAGGACCAGCCTTGTAAACCCTTACCACCATACGAAGCACCACCCCGCCGGGTTCATTTTTAACAAGGGGTGAATGTGGTAGTATGCATTATTGGTCATGTGGGACTGTGAAGCCGTGATGTCATTGGCTGACAGATCCCGGGTCCTGGTTGGCTGTTGACCTCTAGCTCCGCCCTGAAGGCGGAGTATAAGAACCAGGAGTTCTCCCCCGCAGGCCAGTCTGGTACTGAACTGCGGGGAACAAGTCACGCTTAATAAAGCCTCATCGACTTCATCTCTATTCGTCTCTCGTGAGTCTTTGTGCGTTACACAAAGGACTAACACTCAGGTAGTTGATACAGTTACAGACATCCCGGCGCCAGAAAGACACAACCAAAGCAAGGCCAACGGCCACCTAAGACACGCCCAGCCATCAGGACACCAACCCCTTTTATTGGTTAAGATCGATAACAATGATTGAGAAATGGCCCAATTAATTGGGACCAAGTTTAAGGCCCGCCTAAAAGCGCGCGAAGCCCCTCCAAGTATAAGAAGGAACCCCCACGAGTGATTCGCTCCCTTGGATTTGGCTCTCAGGCGGAGAGACTCATCCACCAGCATCACCAGAAGCAAGTAAGTTCAAGGTCAACGTTCACTACCAGACGGACGACCTTAGCTGTTCTCCTGTTTCTCTTCGAACCCAACAACCTCAGATCCGAAAAACGGCCATTGTTCCTCTGACTAAGTGGGCACCCGAAGTTAAGTGTAGCCGTTAGCGTTAGAAATAGTTTAGTTTGTAGAACTGTTGTGCATGAGTAGACCTTACTGTGTGTGTAAATAAATAGTATTGACATTGAACTAACTAACTGGTGTATTGGCTCTTTGATCGGTATTCGGGTTGAACCTTGTGGCGGTATCGAGAGATACCTGGCGACTCTGAAAGTAGAAACATATTTAGGATTAAGAAAGGCGACCATGTTGACCGCCATATTTATAACCAGATAAACAGAGCAACAGTTATGAGAGGGAGAAGGAGTAATAATGCAACATGTCAGCTCAGGAGAGCTGATAGGAGCGGTTGTAATAATGAAGGTACACTGAAGAGAACAGTAAAAATAGCCTAAGGCTGACCAATAAGGGCATCCATCACCAAAAAACAAGAGTTTTAATGATATTTATTATGTTTCATTGAAAGAATAAATAAAGGAAAAGGTCATTCTGCATGTTCAGCATGACTCCTTTCACAACCCCACCGTTATAATCATCATTGAGTTTACAGTTCCATTGGCCAACCAATTTTCTTACACTCAATAATCAACAGAGTGAAAAGGGACATTGGAAAATGAGTCGGCCTTTCAGCCCCTCAAGCCTGTTCTGCTATTCAGTTAGATCATGACTGGTAGAAATGTGAATTGTGAGGAGGATTTGAGTACAGGATTAAAGATGTCTTGCTGCAATTGTTTAGATCCTTGGTGAGACCACACTTGGAGAATTATCTAAGGCAGGATATATTTGCTATTAAGGGAGTGCAATTAAGGTTCACCAGGCTAATTCCTGGGTTGTCAGGATTGTCATATGAGGAGCAATTGGGGAGTCTGCGCGCATATTGGCTGGAGAGGCGATCTCATTCAAACATATAGGGCGGAATTCGCTCATCCCGCGGCAGAGTGTCCACGCTGTCGTAAACGCCGACGCAACATGGCGCAGGGCTACAGGGGCCGGCACGTAGGAAAGGAGGCCCCCAGCCACAGAGGCTGGCCCGCCGATCGGTGGACTCCGATATTGGGCCAGGCCACATCACAGGCCCCCCCCCCCCGGGGTCGGAGCCCCCCTCCCCCCCCATAGGCTGCCACCCGACCCTTCAACGCCGAGGTCCCGCCAGCTTAGAGCAGGTTAGAACGGCGCCGGCGGGACTTTTTTTTTTCTGACGGCCGCTCGACCCATAAGGGCCGGAGAATCGCAGGGTGTAGAACAGCCCGCGACCAGCACCGCGCCAACCACACCAGCACCAATGGCGCCGATTCTCCACTCTGCGGAAAATCGTGTGCTGGCATCGGGGCGGCACGGCCCGGTTGCGGGGATTTTCTGGCCCGGCCCAGGGCTGGGTGAATCCCGCCCATAAAATTTTTACAGGGCTTGACAAGGTACATACAAGAAGAATGCTTTCCTTGGCTGGAAGTCTCAAACCAGGGGACAGGATCTCAGAATAAGAGTAGGATATTTAGGACTGAGATGAAGAGGAAATACTTCACTCAGAGGGTGGTGAATATTTTAAATTCACAATATCAGAGGACTGTGGCGGTTCAGTCATTGAATATTGAATCAATAGATTTTGGGAGGAAAAATTCAAAGGATCTAGACTTGTGCGGGAAAATGGTATTGAGGTAGAAGACTAGCCATGATCCAATTGAATGTATGACAGATAAATAGGAAATGGTCTTCATTGCAAACTACCATCAATAGATAAGCGACCGGCTGGCTCAGATGGCTAGCATATGGTTTGGAATAGCAACAGTTGCATGAGTTCTAACTGCCTCCGCCCCCAGCCATGAAAGTGGACAGCAATGGAAAACCACCAATAAATAGCGATGGAAACAGTTTATGATAATGCATCAGAAGACAATAAGCCAAGAAGCTGCCTTTAAGAAGAGCACACATGAATGTATCAATCGATGAACTCTCGATTATAGAATTATTTAAGTTGGAAAGCATTGAAAGTGAACATAGTTTTTGGATATATCCTAAACAAATGAAAATCTCTATTAGCATCTGTCACTCACCTTGTTCACAATTTCTTTTTTTTTTAACAAACAATTTTTAATGAGGTATTTTTGGCATAACAAACAACCACAGTACAAAAAACAATAGAGTACAAAGAACAGTAATCAAAAATCAACCGCAGAGCAACCGCCGACATCCGTCCCTCCAAGGCCCACCTATTTAACCCCCTACTCTATACTACCCTATCCCCCCCCCACCCCCCCACTGACGATTAATTCTCCGCAAAGAAGTCAATGACTGGTTGCCACCTCCGGGCGAACCCTGACACAGACCCTCTCAAGGCAAATTTGATTTTTTTTCCAGGCCGAGAAAGCTCGCCATGTCGGTTAACCAGGCCTCTGACTTCGGAGGCCTAGATTCCCTCCAAGCCAGTAATATCCGTCAGGCTACCAAGGAGGAAAAGGCCAGAACATCCACCTCTCTCTCCTCCTGGACACCCGGGCCTTCCAACACCCCAAAGATCGCTACCCCTGGACTAATTTCCACCCTTGTCTTCAATACCCTGGACATGACATCAGCGAACCCCTGCCAATATCCCCTAATTTTTGGGCATGCGCAGAACATGTGGACATAATTCTCTGGTCCACCCGTACAACTGACACACTTGTCTTCCACCCAAAAAAATATACTCATCAGGGCCGCTGTCATGTGTGCCCGATGCATCACCTTAAATTGGATCAAGCTGAGCCTTGCGCATGTAGCGGTCGCGTTGACCCTGCTCAGCCGCCCAAAGGCCGCCTTCCATCTCACCCCCCAGGTCCTCCTCCCACTTACGCTTCAGCTCTTCTATATGCGTCTCCTCCGTCCCCATTAATTCTTTGTAGATTTCCGAAATGCTCCCTTCCCTCACTCATCCCCTAGACATCACCCTATCTTGAATCCCTCTTCGTGGCACGAGTGGAAAGGATGGCACCTGCCTACGCAGAAAGTCCCGCACCTGAAGATATCTGAAATAATTCCCTGCTGTCAGCCCGAACTTCTCCTCCAGCACCCTTAAGCTGGGGAATCTCCCTTCCAGAAATAGGTCCCTCATCTTCTCAATTCCCGCCCTTTGCCATACCCGAAATCCACCATTTCGGCTCCCAGGAGCGAACCGATGGTTGTCACATATTGGGGACAAAACTGATGCAGGTACCTCCTCCACTGACCCCAGATACTCAGGGCCGCCACCACCACGGGACTGGTAGAATATCTTACCAGCGGGAACGGCAACGGTGTCGTTATCAGCGCCCCCAAGCTGGTGCCCCTGCATGAGGCTGCCTCCACCTGCTCCCAAGCCGCCCCCGCCACCACTACCCACTTCCTTATCATCGCAATATTGGCCGCCCAGTAATAATTACTCAAATTTGGCAGGGCCAGCCCCCCCTCCCCCCTCTCGAGCATCACTTTTTACACCCGTAGGGACTTACCCGCCCAAACAAAGCCCAAAATAATTTTGTTGATCCTCTTAAAAAAGTATGAAAATCGGGAGGCATTGGAAAACAAATAAAAATCTCGGCAATATCGTCATCTTAACCGATTGCACCCTCCCCGCCAGTGACAGCGGGTGCGCATCCCATCTCCGAAACTCGCCCCTCATCTGCTCAACCAGCCGGGACAAGTTCAACTTGTGTAACCGGCCCCAGTCGCGTGCCACTTGTATCCTCAGATATTTAAAATTGTCTCCCACTAACCTGAACGGTAACTCCCCCAGCCGACCCTCCTGACCTCTTGCCTGGACTACAAAAATCTCACTCTTCGTCATATTCAATTTGTATCCCGAAAACCGGCCGAATTCCCCCAGAATCGCCATAATCTCCCTCATCCCTGCCCCTGGATCTGCTACATGTAGGAGTAAGTCATCCGCATACAGCGATACCCTATGCTCCACCACCCCCCCTAACCAGCCCTTTCCAGTCCCTAGAACTCTCAGAGCAATTGCCAGCAGCTCAATGGTAACGCAAACAGCAGTGGGGAGAGGGGACATCCATGTCTTGTCCCCCGGTGTAGCCTAAAATAGTCTGAGGTCGTCTTATTCGTCCTTACACTGGCTTCCGGGACCTGGTACAACAGCCTGACCCAGTCGATAAAGCCCCTACCAAACCCAAACCGTCCCAGCACCTCCCATAGATAGTCCCCCGGTCAAACGACTTCTCCACATCCATGGCCACAACTACCTCAACTTCCCTTCTCTCCGGGGGCATCATAATCACATTAAGCAGCCTTCTTATATTGGCTACCAACTGCCTACCCTTGACAAATCTGGTTTGGTCCTCCATAATCACCTCCGGCACACAATCTTCAATCCTGGAGGCCGACACCTTGGCCAGCAACTTAGCGTCCACATTAAGCAATGAGATCGGCCTATAGGACCCACATAGTGTTCTTGTCCCGCTTCAATATTAACGAGATGGTGGCCTGTGACATTGTCGGGAGCAGCAACCCTCTTTCCCTCACCTCGTTAAAAACCTTAACCGGCAACGGCCCTAATATCCCCGAAACTTTCTTGTAAAATTCCACCGGGAACCCGTCTGGCCCCGGAGCTTTACCCGACTGCATCACCTTCACGCCCTCAGATATTTCTTCGGCCCTAATTGGAGCCCCCAACTTGCCCACCAGCTCCCTACCCACCCCTGGGAAGATCCAGAAAGCGTTTCATCTCCTCGGGACCCGTGGGGTGTTCCGAGCGATAGAGTCCGCTATAAAAGTCCCTAAACGCCCTATTTAGCCCAGCCGAGTCCCCCACCAGGTTCCCGTCTCTGTCGACCACCTTATCAATTCCCCTGGCCGCCTCCCTCTTCCTCAACTGCTGTGCCAGCATTCTGCTGGCTTTCCCTCCATATTCATACAGCGTCCCCCTCGCCTTTCTAAGCTGCTCCACTGCCTTGCCCGTGGACAGTACCCCAAACTCCGCCTGCAGCCTCCGACGCTCCCTTAACAGTTCCGCCCCTGGGGTCACCGCATACCTCCTGTCTACCCATAGGATCTCCTTGATCAGTCGGTCCGTCTCTGCCCTGTCCGTCTTGTCCCTACGAGCTCGGATTGAAATCAGCTCCCCTCTCACCACTGGTTTCAGCGCCTCCCAGACCACCGCTGCTGAGACTTCCCCTGTGTCGTTGACCTGCAGGTCGTCCCGCATGCACTTCCCTACTTTCTCACACACCGCCTCATCCGCCAACAAGCCCACGTACAATCGCCACTGCGGGCATTGGAAGCTCTCCTCACTGGCCTGCAGTTCCACCCAGTGTGGGGCAGGGTCCGAAATAGTGATGGCCGAGTACCCACTGTCCACCACCCCAGCCAGCAGATCCCTACTCAAAATGAAAAAAATCGATCCGGGAATACACTTTATGTACATGCGAGTAGAAAGAAAACTCCCAAGCCGTCGGCTGCCTAAACCTCCATGTCAATCCCCCCCATCTGCTCCATGAACCCGATCAGCACCTTTGCCATCACTGGCACCCTCCGCATTTTCGAGCACAACCGGTCCAGGCCGGGGTCGATAACCGTATTAAAATCCCCTCCCATCACCAGCTTGTGTGAGTCCAGATCCGATATCTTCCCCAGCACCCTCTTGATGAATTCAACATCGCCCCAGTTTGACGCATAGACATTAACCAATACCAACTTCCTCCCCTCCAGCTTACTGCTCACCATAACATAACGCCCCCCCCCCCCCCATCCGAAACTATACTGCCCACCTGGAATTGCACCCGCTTATTAATTAAGATCGCCACCCCTCTCGCCTTGGTATCCAGCCCCGAATGGAAGACCTGACTGACCCAGCCCTTCCTCAGCCTAACTTGATTCACCATTCTCAGGTGTGTCTCCTGGAATATCACCACGTCTGCCTTCAGAGCCCTCAGGTGCGCGAACACACGGGCCCTCTTGACCGGCCCATTCAGCCCTCTAACGTACCAGGTGATCAGCCTGGATGGGGGGCACTGCGCCACCCCCCCCCCGCCGATCAGCCATCCCCCTTTCTGGACCCGCCCCCCGCCCATGCGCCGCGCCTCCATCTGCCCGCCTCCAGGTGGCCCCCACCCCCGACCTCCTCTCCGTCCCCGAACCCAGGTCCCTCCCTCGTCAGCAGAGTAACTCCCCCCCTCCCCCCCCCCCAGCAACATCACCCTATAACCCAATCCCTGCCCCGTATTGAACCAATACACACTGTGCTTCCGTGGACTAGCTCACCCAGCTAGCCTGGTGACCCTCGTCCCCGGCGCCACAAAGTCTCCCACCTATTGTTCCCTACTCCCCTCCCCTCACCCATTAAAACCGCTTCCCGCATCAAACCAAAACCGAACAATCTCCTAATTACCATAGGAGACAGCCCATGAGAGACAGAGACCCCCACAAGAAAACCCCTCAATAATACAATTTAAAGAAATACAAAATAAATTTTTAAAAACCACCAACCATCCCCATCAAAACACTGAAAAATCCAACAAAAACCGAATATCTTTTACTTCCCCATCTTCACCCAAACTTCAAAGACAAACAAAAAAAAATAGGCAACAATCAAGCTGTATATACATCGTCCCCCAAAAAAAGGAGAATGATGCCGCCGCTTAAGTCCAAAAAGTTCTCAGTTCTGCGCCAGACCCTTCTTGGCAAAATCCATCGCCTCTTCGGGCGACTCGAAGTAATGGTGCTGGTCCTCATGAGTGACCCAGAGGCGCGCCGGGTAGAGGAGCCCGAACTTCACTTTCTTCTTGAACAGGATCTCCTTCACCTGCCTGAAGCCTTCCTTCCTTCTGGCCACCTCTACACTCAGGTCCTGATTGACACGCAATATACTATTGTCCCACTTGCAGCTCCTGGTACGTTTGGCCCACTGGAGGGCACACTCTTCATCCAAAAATCTGTGGAACCGAACCCTCATCGCCCTTGGGGGTCCCCCGGCCATGGCTTCCTCGCCATCGCCCTGTATGCCCTGTCCACCCCCAACGGCCGGGGAAAAGCCCCCTCCGCCAGAAACTTCTGGAACATATTAGCCACAAAAGCGGCAGCATCAGCCCCCTCAGCCCCTTCAGGGAGACCGACAATTCTTAAGTCCTGCCGGCGCGCGCTGTTCTCCAGCTCTTCCACCTTTTCTAACAGCCTTTTCTGCTGATCCTTCAGCATCCCCACCTCCAGCTCCACCACCGTTTGGTGCTCCTCCTGGTCCGCCAGCGCTTTCCCCAACTTCTGGATCGTCCGATCCTGGGCATCCAGCCTACGTTCCATCCGATCGACCAACTCCTTTATTGGGTCGAGACAATCTCGTTTCTATCTGGCGAAGCACTCTTGGATGACCTGCGTCAGCTCCTCTATCGATGGCTGGGCCATCGCAGCAGGGGTCCGAACCTCGGCCATGTTAGGTTCAGCAGCTACTTCTACCCAGCCCTAGCTTATCTTTCTATTTCTTCCCTTACGATCCCTTGGGATTCTCCGTTCCATGCACCACTGTGTGGATCCAGTGCTTAAATGCCCGCACTTTCAAAATCAGAGCTCAAAGCCACAAAAAAGTCGGGTAAAAAGGTCAAAAAGTCCGGCTGGAGCGGGAGCCACCAATATGCGACTTACTCCCTCATAGCCGCCACCGGAAGACCCTTGCTCACAATTTCTTAGCACACTGACTTTGCCTTAACATGTCTTGCAGAAAAATTTCATACAATTAATTCATCAAGTTGATTCGATGATGGTAACCATTTAGGGTACAGCGACACCCCACAAATCATGCAAATGTACAGTTAAACTGCTTTTGGTCAATTTGGTTAAAGGAGTAATGTTGGCCCTTGGAGAACTCCCATTTCTTTTAGTTTGATTTATTTTTCGCATATTGTTATGGGCGAGGCGTTTTCAGAACCCCAAAATGTATCACCGAGTTCAACTAACCTCCCCCTTTAATGCTATTGTTGCTTTTCCGAGCACACAGCTTGTTCCCTAGATATGGGATTACAATTATGGACACGTGGGTTTTTAAACACAAAACAATGTTTATTCCATGAACTCAACTTAACCTCTTAAATAAACATTGGATCTCTTAACACCCCTTACTTCAAAGATAACCCCGAAAATATTACAACACTAAATAATCCTTCAGTTATTCCTTTCAACATCCATGAGACTTAATACCTTTAAACAGAAACACATCAGGTTAAAGGCATTACTTTTATGAGTTTAAATCACCCAAATGACCCAGAGATAGTCTTTCATGGCAGAGATCACAGCAGATCCAGCTCACTGCAAACACAGACACTCCCAAGCTCTTTTCAAACTCAAACTAAAAACTGCAAAAATGGCTGATCTAAAGCCCAGCTCCACCCACTCTCTCACATCACTGCATTTCTTAAAGGTACATTGCTTAAACATCCATTTCTTAAAGGCACTCTCACATGCCTGGAAGATGCGGAATCCTCCGGAGCCGGTGATTTCGGCAGCTGGCAGGCGGGATTCACGCCGCCCCCCAGCAATTCTCCGGCCCGGCGGGGGGTCGGAGAATCCCACCCGTGGTCTCACCAATGCCCTGTGCAACTGAAGCATAACATCCCTATTTTTGTAATTAATTCCCCTCATGATAAATTATGACATTCTATTTGCTTTCCTAATTACTTGCCATACTTACATAGTAACCTTTTGTGATTTATGCAGTGGACATCCCAAAAAAAATGAAATGTAAATCGCTTATTTTCACAAGTAGGCTTCAAATGAAGTTACTGTGAAAAGCCCCTAGTCGCCACATTCCGGCACCTGTTCGGGGAGGCTGATACAGCCTTGGTCTGCTTTAAAAGCCAGCTCTTTAGCCTTGTGCTAAACCATCCCCCCAGACCCCTCTGCACCTCACAGCTCTGCAATCTCTGACCGTTTAGATAACAAGCTTCTTTTTTATTCTTCCTGCCAAAATGAACAATTTCATATTTTCCCACATGACCCTCCATTTGCCAGGTCTTTGCTCACTCAATTAACCTATCTATATCTTTTTGTAGCCTCTTTATGTCCTCTTCACAACTTACTTTCCCACCTATCTTTGTGTCATCAGCAAATTTGGCAACCACCCCTTCAATTCCTTCACCCAAGTAATTTATATAAATTGTAAATTGAAGAGGATCTCTGACAATGTAGGATTTCTTCATTACAACAATCAACATGGATAACGTACTCAGATTATGCAATGAGATTAGACTCCATACTGTTCTGACTCAACAGTGAGAGTGATATCGACTGATTAAAACTGATACTCAGTGTATACATGTTTCTTGTTTTATATGAAATAATGTACATTTATTCACACAAAAAGCATGTGTCACTCCTTAGTCTATCTAATTAATGTATCAAATCCTTTACAATGCTGTAAATCTGTTTTATCCGTTCGTAATTAGCTTTATAATGTTAAACAATATGCCAATCTACATTTAATTTCTGAGTGTATTAAATGGTTATTGTAATATTTCTTTGTTGCCCACACTCTGGATTCTTGTAAAACACTAAGGCT